>NC_042960.1:1459730-1817230 GCF_901001165.1 Salmo trutta | reverse complement strand
ACTCGTGACCATCCCCTTCACACCACTTGAACAATTTCAGGCTTATTCACTGTTTGTTCAGAGCTTAATCAGGTGCAGTCCAGGACCAGGGTTGTGGACCAATGACCTGCCGGCCAATTTCCATTTACAACTAACGTGCCACTTCAGTTTAAGTCTCGTTCATACCCCACAAACTCTTGTGCCTGTCTAGTTACTGGTTTGTTTCAGAATAACGTTATACGTTGGGCTCATTCCTCTGTCCTTTTCTGGACATCAGAGGCTGACTTCTCCTTCTGCCTGGACAGGTGTATTGACACAAGGCGTATGGCTCATCTTGATAACGTACTATAGGATAGGGTCATTACCATATTGCTCTTCACATGAGCCATTGCTGTTGAGTGGTTGTAAGTCTACTCTGGCCAACGCTTCTAGGCTCCCCCTTACATCCCCCCAATACAATACCACAAACAACAGGCCTTGGGTCTATTTAAGACACTCCTGATGTAATGGAATGTCATTCCTTGAGCACTACAGATACTGTCATGTCCCTAGTGCTATTTAAATCTCATATGTATTTACTCTACTGTAACTGGTATACACTTTTAAAGAAGACTGTGGCTTTAAGGCCTTTGATGAGTTGATGATATGTTGAATTGAGTGTTTTTATTGCTGGGCTGGAATAATAGCCTGCATCTGTAGCTCTCCAGGACTAGAGGTGGTTACCACTGATGTAGAGAAGAGAGAGGTAGCTGAAAATAGTCGGTCTGTTTTATGCATGAAATGCTGCTCCCCTCTGGTAGTTGTGGAGAATGCACAATGTAATCACTTGTTGCCGGTGGACTTTGAATCCCATAGAACTGCTTTAATTGTGCTCAGTGATGCTTTATTGATGCTGCAGGACAAGTGCTCAAAATATATGATAAAAACATAATTAAATATAAATTACACCACATTAGTGAATACATGTTTCTATATAGACACAGTAAATGCTACAATACATTGTTACAGTAAATTCTACAGTTGTCATATCCGTCGTAAGGATTGGACCAAGGCGCAGTGGGTAAAGTGCTCATCTTCTTAATTTATTAGAAATAACACTTAAACAAAAGAAACAAATGACGAAGCAGTCCCATAAGGTGCACAGACTATACAGGAAATAACCACCCACAAAACACAAGTGAAACAAACACAACTAAATATGGCCTCCAATTAGAGACAATGACAACCAACTGCCTCTAATTGGAGGTCATTGCCAAAAACCAACAGAGCTAGAAAACTAGAATAAACATAGAACAAAAGCACCAAAACACACAGAAGCAACACCCCCCCACGCCCTGACCATACTACAATGCCAAATTAACCCTTTTACTGGTCAGGACGTGACAACAGTACATATAGTCACAGTAAATACTACAGTAAATATAGTTACATTAAATGCTACAGTAATTAGTTACAGTAAAGTATACAGTAAATAGAGTTACAATAAATGCTACAGTACAAATTGTTACAGTAAATGCTACAGTACATGTAGTTACAGTAAATGCTACAGCAAATATAGTTACAGTAAATGCTATGTATGACCAGACCTGGGTTCAAATACTGTTTTAAATCTTTCAAATAGTTTGAGCGTTTCATTTAACCTGCCTGGAGTGCCAGATGGGCAGCGTTTGCACTTTGGGGACTGTTCTATTGGTTCCATTGCAATAGGCAAGCTGAATTAAACACAGTTTAAGTATTTGAAAATGTTTCAAATAGTATTTGAACCCAGGTGTGTATATAACCTATGATGAAGTTGCTGGTAGCAGGATTTCTATATTAGATTTCTCCCTGTGTGGGCATTACATTATGGAGCTAAGGACCTGGCAGAAGAAGAACAATGTGAATATACAGTATATAATACAGGTCTACAGTGATGGGGGAATCCACAGGGAACAACCATGCATAAGCAACCCAGCCTGTTTCATTTCACTCTCTGAATGAGAGAGAGGTTCATTGACTAACAGACAGTTCGACTGCTGTATTTTCCTAAACAGCTTTACAATTCAGATTGTACTGGAACCCTACACTCTCCAGTTTGAAGAGAGATTTACAGTTAAGAACATTCTGGCCTTTTTCCTGTTTGGTAATTTTGAACATCTCAAAAGGTGGTATCAACACCTCCTTCTCCTGTTCTCCCAACACTGGGTAGGACTTGAGATAAGCTCCTGCACATGTCTTTATCTCAAAGCAGGAATTCTCTCCAAATGATTGACTAATTCCCTTGTCAAGAGAGCTCGAGGCAAAGAAGCCAAATCTGATTAGTTGGTTAACTTCACCGCCAAACTCCATGTTGGTTCTCCGGTATGTGGTGTGACAGCCCAGTTGGTTTTCTTTCAGGAGGCGGAGAGCATCAGTCAGCAGGAAATGCAGGGAGTGGAACTGGAAGGAGGTGGTGTACTCTGTTCTATTGCTCCGGACTGCTTGGTTGAACACTGGGTATATCTTAGTTTGACCTCCTGAGTAAGCACAGATAGCCTTGATATGATCATGTGTAAGTTTGGCTTTAGAATTGTACTTGGACTTGTCCTTTTGGAATCGTTGCTTCACATTTTTAGCACATCCTTCTGCCTTCATCCAGGCTTGTTTGAAGATCCCTACATTTCTAATTTCATGTTCCAGATATTCCTTCTGCACCTTGTTGTGCATTTGTTCAGTGCAGCCATTATACATGTCGTCAACACAGTAAGGGACCATGTCTAACAGTATGCTGGAATTGAGACCGGGCCGACGGAGATGAACCTTCAGAGAATAAGGAGGGGAAAAACAGCTCAAAAAACAAGAGGAATGGTTTATGAAAACGTTTAACTGTAGTGATCTTGTTCACAGATGAATTATAGCACCACCATATGCTGGTAATACCCTTTCATAACAAGGTTCTCATCTCAAAATCCTATAGTTCTACAGAACAAACAGAAGTTGATGCTGGATAGTGAGCAATGCTGAAAAGGCCTATGTGCTAAAACACTTCCAGAAGTAATCTTCTAGTTCTATGTTCCAGATTGAGAGATCATTTTACCATCTTGGAGTCCACACCCAGAGTCCAATCATGGAAGACACACAGTACAGCAAAGGTCAGGATGATTTCTCTCCTCATGACTTCAACACCTGTAGTAAAACAACATGTACAGGAGACAAATACCAATCAGCATAACAGTACCCAGCAGGATACAACATAGCTTTGATATTATTCACTTTTAATAAATAGAAAAATAGGATTATTTGCAATAGCACCATATAGGAGCTGATAGTAAACAAACATACTGGCAATCATTATATTCATTATACAAATAGCTTATAATGATCTGGTAGTTGAACTTACCAGACTGGAGCACGACATAGGTTGTTTTGTATTGTTCAGCTTCAGGACTTGTGTTTTGCAGACTGTCTGATAAGATCTACTTATACCAGGTGAGAGAAATTACTTTACAAGCAGACATAACCACAAACCATTCTCCCACACTGAAGCACCAAGATAATACGTGAACAAAGTCATGCAGACCTTGTGTGATCAGTCAGTTGTCATGGTCACAGTCTCTCAGGTTGTGTGACTGGTTATGACCTCACTGGATGAGTTCCAGGATTTTTCAGTAGCACGTAGGGGTTGGCAAGACAGCATAAACATATCTGGAACTCATCCATTGACGTCACTACCAGTCACACAACCTGAGAGACTGTGACCATGACAACTGACTGACCACATGGTGCAGGGGCTGACTAGCTGTTTCCCCTCTAACAGGTATATTTTTCTGATATTTTCCCCTCAGAACCCACAATAAAGTTTGAGGCCCTCTTGAAGGTGTGAAACCGTCACTATCAGCCTGAGTTTGGTGCAAACCACAACCACAATACAAACAACCTGACAAATATAAATGTCATTCAGACTCCCAGATGTAACTATGCAGGTGTCATCATTACTGTATAAGATACTTATTATAATTTCCATCTCTTAGAGACATGTTTTATAGTAGTGTCAAAGCAACAGTTAGTGTCAAAGTAACCTGTGGATAGACAGTAGATGTTATGACAGTTAACCTGTGGATATACAGTAGATGTTATGACAGTTAGCTGTGGATAGACAGTAGATGTTATGACAGTTACTCTGTGGATAGAAAGTAGATGTAATAACAGTTAACCTGTGGATAGACAGTAGATGTTATGACAGTTACCTGTGGATAGACAGTAGATGTTATGACAGTTACCTGTGGATAGACAGTAGATGTTATGACAGTTAACCTGTGGATAGACAGTAGAAGTTATGACAGTTTGCCTGTGGATAGACAGTACATTTTATGACAGTTTGCCTGTGGATAGACAGTACATTTTATGACAGTTTGCCTGTGGATAGACAGTACATTTTATGACAGTTAACCTGTGGATAGACAGTAGATGGTATGACAGTTAACCTGTGGATAGACAGTAGATGTTATGACAGTTAACCTGTGGATAGACAGTAGATGTTATGAAAGTTAGCTGTGGATAGACAGTAGATGTTATGAAAGTTAGCTGTGGATAGACAGTAGATGGTATGACAGTTAACCTGTGGATAGACAGTATGATGCTCATTTGTTGCTGCATGCAACTCAACTGCAATATAGTTGGCCTGGAACGAGACACCTCTCTACTCATTGTGGTTGATAGATTGAGCTGTACTGAGCTCTGACCTCACAGATACAGGAAACTACTAACCCTGCTGCTGCTCTCCCTCCCATCTCACTCTGACAGAATCAGTTTCCTCTTCTCTGGTTTTCCAGTCTACTTGTTAATGTTTGGCCTCAAGTCTATTTCAAAGTCATGACTAAGTGTTACTTCTCTGTAAAACTATATCTATAACTATGATTCATTTTAAAGTCAACAATAGGTTTTTCTATATGTCCTACCTGCATGTAAGTGGAATGACAGTGTTGATCAGATGAGCCACTTCAGCTTCCTATTTGAGGTGTAAGTTGCTAGGGTGTGCTGCTGCTGCTTACCATTTTAAACCAATCAGAGAACAACTTGAGAACTAGTGGAGTTGCTTTTAGTGAGATACATTTACATTTAAGTCATTTAGCAGACGCTCTTATCCAGAGATGTAATATTATCTTCTGTAGGTTTATATCAGATTTACATGTGGTGGGCAAGAGGACAGGAGCTGTAATATATATCTTCTGTAGGTTTATACCAGATTTACACATAGTGGATAAAGAGGACAGGAGCTGTAATATATATCTTCTGTAGGTTTATACCAGATTTACACATAGTGGGTAAAGAGGACAGAAGATATAATATTGCTCAATGCTTTTCTTTGCTGGTTTTAAGTTATAGTGCACATGACAACAAATCAGAACTTACGACCAGAGACGGCATGAAAATAGGGGGAACAGGGGCACGTGTCACCTCACATTTGTCCTGTAAAAAAATACATACAGTACATTTGGAAAGTATTCAGACCCCTTGACTTTTTCCACATTATGTTACGTTACAGCCTTATTCTAAAATGGATATAAAAAAAAAACAATTCCTTGTCAATCTACACACAATAACCCATAAGGACAAACCAAAAATGGGTTTTTGAAGTTTTTGCAAATATAAAAAAAAATAACAACTGAAATATAACATTGACATAAGTATTCAGACCTTTTACTCAGTACTTTGTTGAAGCACCTTTGGCAGCGATTACAGCCTCGAGTCTTTTTGGTTATGATGCTACAAGCTTGGCACACCTGTATTTGGGGAGTTTCTCCCATTCTTCTCTGCAGATCCTCTCAAGCTCTGTCAGGTTGGATGGGGAGCGTCACTCCACAGTTATTTTCAGGACTCTCCAGAGATGTTGATCGGGTTCAAGTCGGGGCTCTGGCTGGCCCACTCAAGGACATTCAGAGACAGGTCCTGAAGCCACTCCTGCATTGTCTTGGCTGTGTGCTTAGTGTCGTTGTCCTATTGGAAGGTGAACCTTTGCCCCAGTCTGAGGCCCTAAGCACTCAGGAACAGGTTATCATCAATGATCTCTCTGTACTTTGCTCCGTTCATCTTTCCCTCAATACTGACTAGTCTCCCAGTCCCTGCTGCTGAAAAATATCCCCACAGCATGATGCTGCCACCACTATGCTTCACCGTAGGGATGGTGCCAGTTTTCCTCCAGACGTGACGGTTGGCATTCATGCCAGAGTTCAATCTTGATTTCATCATACCAGAGAATCTTGTTTCGCATGGTCAGAGTCCTTTAGGTGCCTTTTGGCAAACTCCAAGCGGGCTATCATGTGGCTTTTACTGAGGAGTGACTTCCATCTGGCCTGACTGGTGGAGTGCTGAAGAGATGGTTGTGCTTCTGGAAGGTTCTCCCATCTCCACAGAGGAACTCTAGAGCTCTGTCAGAGTGACCATCGGGTTCTTGGTCACCTCCCTGACCAAGGCCCTTCTCCCCGATTGCTCAGTTTGGCCAGGCAACTTGCTCTAGGAAGAGACTTGGTGGTTCCAATCTTCTATGATGGAGGCCACTGTGTTCTTGGGGACATTCAATGGTCCAGACATTTTTTGGTACCCTTCCCCAGATTTGTGCCTCGACACAATCCTGTCTCGGAGCTCTACAGACAATCCCTTCGACCTCGTGGCTTGGTGTTTGCTCTGACATGCACTGTCAACTGAGGGGCCTTATATAGACAGGTGTGTGCCTTTCCAAATCATGTCCAATCAATTTAATTTACCACAGGTGGACTCCAATTAAGTTGTAGAAACATCTCAAGGATGATCAATGGAAACAGGATGCACCTGAGTTCAATTTCGAGTCTCATAGAAGGGGTCTGAATACTTATGTAAATAAGGTATTTCAGTTTTTTTGTTATAATAAATTTGCAAACATTTCTAAAAACCTGTTTTTGCTTTGTCATTATGAGTCATTGTGTGTAGATTGATGAGGATTTTTTAAAATCCATTTTAGAATAAGGCTGTATCGTAACAAAATGAGGAAAAAGTCAAGGGTCTGAATACTTTGCGAAGGCACTGTATGCATTTGTTTTTTCTCTCTGTAAAACGACCTATGACAATTTAAGAATTTGGCTTTAGCTAGCCCAGATAGGTAGGGCTCCTAAGTGGCGCAGCGGTCTAAGGCACTGCATATTAGTGTTAGATGCGTCACTACAGACACCCTGGTTCGAATCCAAGCTGTATCACAACCGGGTGGCGCACAATTGGCCCAGTGTTGTCTGGGATTGGCCGGTGTAGGCTGTCATCGTAAATAAGAATTTGTTCTTAACTGACTTGCCTAGTTAAATTAAAAACCTCATACTGTAACTAGCTACCAAGAAACCATTTCAGGCTATCAAGTTATTATTATTTTTACATAGAATTAAGAGCAATGATTATGGCTATAGATTGCAGGAATAATCTCACAATGCATGGATAGGTGTTCAACGTATCAGTTAACCACATCTTATAATATAGGAAACTGATTCCCGATTACGCAGTCGATGACTTTACCAGCAGCCATTAGATAATGGCTGCAGCCTGTTTTCAATATAATTGTCCTGGAATGAGACCATTCTCTCCTTGTTGTTGTTGATAGATTGAGTGGTACTAAGCTCTGACTTCACAGACACAGGAAACTACTAACCCTGCTACTGTTCTCCCTCCCATCTCACTCTGACATCACAGATACAGGAAACTACGAACCCTGCTACTGTTCTCCCTCCCATCTCACTCTGACCTCACAGACACAGGAAACTACTAACCCTGCTACTGTTCTCCCTCCCATCTCACTCTGACCTCACAGACACAGGAAACTACTAACCCTGCTACTGTTCTCCCTCCCTCCCTCCCTCCAATTAATTTCAAAGCCATGACTAAGTGTCATTACATTGTACAACTACTGTATGTTGAATAATAGGTGAAGAATGACCACGTTATCAACAATCTCACTCAGATGGGATGATTGAAGCTTCAGGTTATCTTTGGCTATATCTTTATTTAAATCTGAGTATCTTTGTAGCCCATTCTAATTATTACCTGAGAACAAACACATTTTCTTCAAGTGAGATGAAATTAATCTCTTTATAATGGATGTGTAGGTAGTGGATAAATAGGACATGAGATGTAATATTGTTGAATGCTTTTCATTATAGGTTTTTAGCAAAAGCTGCAGTTCACATGACAACAAATGCAAATTCACTGGCAGAAGAAATGTTAACAATCTAAGCAAACAATGTGGGAAACATTTATAACAGGACAGATCTGACAATCTGAAAGTGGATGGGGATGACGGGTTGAAATAAAATCTGCATTTTATATTTGACTGAAAGCAGAACAGCCGTGTTGCTGTTTTGATTTTACTCTCCTTGGTGTGGTCCAACCATCTGGCATTTCAGGTTACTTTTTCCTTTCTTAGTACTTTCCAGTTTGTAGACGACGTCACACCAGAGGTCTTTCTTGTCTTTTTTTTGCATCACCTTGGTGATTTTGAACACCTCGTAGGGGGGAATCAGGACCTCCCTCTCATGAGCCATCTGAGAGTACCCCCACAGTTGGGCACCAAAGTAGGTAGTGATCTCAAAACAGGAGCGAGTTCCAAAGCGTTCACCGGCGATTTTCTTGTCTAAAGAGCTTGATATGAACTGTCCGAATCGCATTTCAGTATTTCGGACACCGTGGAAAGACAGGTTGGTTCCTCGGAAGGTTTGGAAACGCTTATTGTTTGTGTTCAGGATTCGTAAGGCATTGGTCAGAAGGAAGTGCAGGGAGTGGTACTTGAATGTTGTGCTGTAGTTCTTCTTTTGGGTACGAGTGGCCTCGTTGAATGACTTGTACATTTGGGAGTATTCAGTCACATACACCTGGATTGCCAGGGAATAGTTTTTAGACAGTGCTTTGTTCGGTTTGTAACGGGCCTCAGCATCGGTCCAAGCCTGGTTGAAATCTTTGTTATTTAGTCTCTCTGTTTGCAGGTAATAGTCACGCACCTTCCTGAACATCTTCTTCTCACAGCCCTTGTAGGAGTCATCAACAGAGTCTGGAGCCATGTTTAAAGGGATGTTGGATTTTAGACCATGCAGAGGGAGACTGACCTATAGTGAATGGAGAGAGAAAAATAGACAAACAGGTATGAAACAAGAAAATGCAAATAAAATTATGATGAGAGACAAAACGTAAGGCTGGCCATCAGTCATAATGTCTTCACAAACTTTGTCCATACTAAACTTTTGCCTGTTATTTTGATCATTTAATCACTCTCTCTCTCATATTCAAATGCACTCAAAATAGGGTTGTATCTTACCATCTTTGTGTCCACACCCGGAGTCCAAGCATAGAAGACACACAGCACAGTAAAGGTTAGGATGTTGTCTCTCTCCATGACTTCAACAGCACCTGTAGTAAAACAACATGGATAGGAGACCATACCAATCAGCATAACAATACCCAACATGATAAAACATAGCTTTGATATGATCAACTATTTAAAAATTGATATGAGTTACTGCAATGCCACCATTTAATGAAGCCGTATCGTACCGAGATTACAATGAGGTTTACAGTATTTTTGGCACTTTGTACAACGATTTAGCACTACGACAATGTCACCCTGTATCTTATATCCACTGTTGTTGTAACATCTTATCAGAATATAAAGATAGTTTAGCTGGACTTACCAGACTGGAGCACGATAGAGGTAGTTATGTATTGTTCAGCTTCAGGACGTGTTTTTGCACACTACTTGCTACTTATACCTGGTCAGAGATCTGACTTTACAAGCAGACATGACCACAAACCCTGTTCCCACACTGAAGCACCAAGATAATACATGCACAAAGTCATGCAGATCTTCATGTCTGCACATGTACACATGCATGAGAATGTACACAGCTCTTCCTTGGTTCACCACAGGGCCATTTTCAACTAAAAGTGATGCTGCTGATAGAGTTAACGTTCCCCCTTTCTGTCTTTCTGACGCTCCCCTAGACCCCAAATCAACCACTGCACCGTGTGGTCAGTTGTCATGTTCACAGTCTCTCAGGTTGTGTGACTGGTAATGACATCACTGGATGAGTTCCAGACATTTCTCAGTAACACGTAGGAGTTGGCAAGACAGCACAATTCTTATTTTCGGGTATTTTCCCCCTCAGAACCCAGACTAAAGTTTGAGACCCTCTTGATGGTGTGACAGAGTCCTCATCAGACTGAGTCTGGTGCAAACCACAACACAAACAACCTGACAAAGATAAATTCAGTTTCCCAGATGTAACTATATAGGTGTCATCATTACTGTATAAGAAATTCATGATCATTTCCATCTCTTAGAGATATTGTGTTTTATAGTGGTGTCAAAACAAGTGTCAAAGTAACCTGTGGATAGACAGTAGATGTTATGACAGTTAACCTGTGGATAGACAGTAGATGTTATGACAGTTAACCTGTGGATAGACAGTAGATGTTATGACAGTTCACTGCCACCCTATGACCTCTGTTGTCTCTGCCAGTCAACAAGATGGCTGCTGAAAGCTTCCTTCATAACCAAGTCCGGCCCCCTCTCTCCTCCAACACTACTCATGATGTTGGCCACGTTCCAGGCTGACTACATTGAAGTCGCCTGCCAGATCTCACAACTCCTGGATTACTGTTTAACATATCAGTTAACCACATCATATGGTATAGCGATCTGATGCTCATTTGTCGTAGCGTCAAACTCAACAGCAATATAGTTGTCCTGGAACGAGACCGTTCTCTCCTTGTTGTGGTTGATAGATTGAGCATTACTGAGCTCTGACATCAGACACAGGAAACTACTAACCCTGACAGTGTTGATCAGATTAGCCACAGAGCTTTTAGCTTCCTATTTGAGGTGTTTGTTGCTAAGGGGTGCTACTGCTTACAATTTTAAACCAATCAGAGAACAACCTGAGACCTAGTGGAGTTGCTTTTTAATGAGATGTAAAATATATCTTCTGTAGATTTACAACAGATTTACACATGGTGGGTAAAGTGGACAGGAGATGTAATATTATCTTCTGTAGATTTACACCAGATTTACACATGGTGGGTAAAGAGGACAGGAGATATAATATTACTCAATGCTTTCTTTGTTTTTTTACACACATTCTAGTGCACATGACAACAAAACAGAACGTGTCATGGGGCACGTGCACCCTCACATTTGTCCTGTAAAACAAAAATAAATATACAGTACCTGTCAAAAGTTTGGGTACACCTACTCATTCAAAGGGTTTTCTTTATTTTTACTAATTTCTACATTGTAGAATAATGGTGAAGACATCAACACTACAAAATAACATGTAATCATGTACATGTAGTAACCAAAAGTGTTAAATCAAAATATATTTTATATTTGAGATTCTTCAAAGCAGCCAACCTTTGCCTTGATGACAGCTTACACTCTCTTGTGCGTATGTATGGTCAAAAGACTATACATTACCCGCGCCTAGCTAGGACTCCCTCCCACCCGAAGGCCCAACTTCCTGCCTTTATCCCATCACTAACACACTTACCACAGTACAATGAATGGGCAATTATATATATATATACACACACACACACATAAATGGAGCTCTGAATGTTCTGTCTTTTATACAAATATGTCTAAACCAGCTTTAACTAGACTCTACTAAACATACATTCTACCAAACTAGTATCTCCCTACACTACTTCAAATGAACTATGATTTGCATATGTAAGTAGCCTTGTCTGAGCCAGAACAGCAAGAGGCCATCTTCTGTAACATGAAGAAGCTTGATGTACAAGTACGCCCCCTGGACAGGATGCTAGTACTTAAGGCCTTGTCCCCTGTTAGAGCCAAATAGCCAATTTGTATTTGTATGCAATAACCAGAGCATTATTAGTTGTATTATTAGTGTGAAGCCATTACTGGAGATGAATACCCCCCTTGCGGCCGGCGCAGTGGCTACAGGAGGAGGAAAGGTTATTTGAGGGAGGAAGTCGGGCCTTGGTTAGACGGGGGAGTGGTATAGTTTTTTGACCGCACTTGCTCGCACTTATTTCTTGAATTTACTGCACACAATATTAAATCAAATTTATTTAGATAGCCATTCGTACATCAGCTGAAATCTCAAAGTGCTGTACAGAAACCCAGCCTAAAACCCCAAACAGCAAGCAATGCATGTGAAAGAAGCACGGTGGCTAGGAAAAACTCCCTAGGAAAAACTCCCTAGAAAGGCCAAAAACCTAGGAAGAAACCTAGAGAGGAACCAGGCTATGAGGGGTGGCCAGTCCTCTTCTGGCTGTGCCGGGTGGATATTATAACAGAACATGGTCAAGATGTTAAAATGTTCATAAATGACCAGCATGGTCAAATAATAATAATCATAGTAGTTGTCGAGGGTGCAACAAGCACGTCCGGTGAACAGGTCAGGGTTCCATAGCCGCAGGCAGAACAGTTGAAACTGGAGCAGCAGCATGGCCAGGTGGACTGGGGACAGCAAGGAGTCATCATGCCAGGTAGTCCTGAGGCATGGTCCTAGGGCTCAGGTCCTCCGAGAGAAAGAAAGAAAGAGAGAAAGAGAGAATTAGAGAAAGCATATTTAAATTCACACAGGACACCGGATAAGACAAGAGAAATACTCCAGATGTAACAGACTGACCCTAGCCCCCCGACACATAAACTACTGCGGCCTTCATTTATTGCCTTATAAGTTATTAGAATTAGAGGAATTATAAGGAACATTTTCGTTCCCCCATCTTTTATATTAGAAAGTCTGTAAGTTTTCTATGCTTGAACGAAGAAGCATCCTTTTGTTTGTAAACTTGCAATCCGAAGTGCCCCACTGCCATCATCTCTACGGACATGCAGTAAAGCCTGCGGTGAGTGTGTGTCCCAAATAGCCCCTCTCTCACCAGGGCAGTGGTCATATTTATTGGATGGAATAGAGAAAATATGCCATTACTTCCCGAATCCATCTTTTGAGTGCAGAGTGCCAAGCAGAGAGTTTTTGGGATGACTCAACTCCCTTTCAGTCTCAGGGCGGACACCGAGTTGGTTTTGTGTATAATAGCCATTTCATAGAACTTGTGTCTGAATGCTCATATTCCACACGTAATGTTTTGCTTTACTCCACCACCTTATAAGACAGGTTTCGGCAACCCTGTTCCAGGAGTGCCCCAGGTACTGCAGGGGTTTGTTCCAACTAGGCACCACACTGAGCTACTTAGCTAATTGATCATCTTAGTGATTTCCTAAATTCAACACACCTGGTATTCCAGGTTGTATACAGATGGGCTATGAACAGGTGCAGTGATCTGTGAGCTGCTCTGACAGCTGGTGCTTAAAGCTAGTGAGGGAGATGGGAATCTCCAGCTTCAGTGATTTTTGCAGTTCGTTCCAGTCAGTGGCAGCAGAGAACTGGAAGGAAAGGCGACCAAAGGAGGAATTGGCTTTGGGGGTGACCAGTGTGATATACCTGCTGGAGCGCATGCTACGAGTGGGTGCTGCTATGGTGACCAGCGAGCTGAGATAAGGCGGGGCTTGTAGATAACCTGTAGCCTAGCCAGTGGGTTTGGCGACGAGTATGAAGTGAGGGCCAGCCAACGAGAGCGTATAGGTCGCAGTGGTGGGTAGTGTATGGGGCTTTGGTGACAAAACGGATGGCACTGTGATAGACTGCATCCAGTTTGTTGAGTAGAGTGTTGGAGGCTATTTTATAGATGACATCGCCGAAGTCAAGGATCGGTAGGATGGTCAGTTTTACGAGGGTATGTTTGGCAGCGTGAGTGAAGGATGCTTTGTTGTGAAATAGGAAGCCGATTCTAGATTTAATTTTGGATTAGAGATGCTTAATGTGAGTCTGGGAAGAGAGTTTACAGTCTAGCCAGACACCTAGGTATTTGTAGTTATCCATGTATTCTAAGTCAGAGCTGTCCAGAGTAGTGATACAGGCGGGCAGGTGCAGGCAGCGATCGGTTGAATAGCATGCATTTAGTTTTATTTGGCTAATCCTCAATGCTGTTCTTTACTGGTTTTAAACAAAGCTGCAATGCATAAATAAGACATGACGTACATGCTAACGAATGGCTATTCACTGTCTGAATAAAAATAAGCAATCCAAGCTAACAATATTGGTAACAATGTCTGACTAATTACACATGACTAAGACCATTTAGTCTGAACAAATTTCAAAAACAGTGTAAAAATGTTTCGTTGCATAAAAACGTACTTTGTGGCTACAGCCCCAAAAGAGAATTTAGAATGCTTACGGAGCAATCATTGTGGGTTACCCTAGGATAGGGGGCGCCACAGCGCATTTTGGAAAAAATTCGTGCCCATTTTCAACGGCCTACTAATCAAACTCAGAAGCTAGGATATGCATATAATTAATACCTGTGGATAGAAAACACCCTAAAGTTTATAAAACTGTTTGAATGGTGTCTGTGAGTATAACAGAACTCATATGGCAGTCAAAACCCCGAGACCGATTGAACCAGGAAGTGGAATTCTGAATTGTGGACTCAACTTCACGTCATTGCCTATTATTCACACCGTGAGATATCGTTCATTGAGCACTTCCTATTGCTTCCACAAGATGTCGCCAGTCTTTACAAAGTGTTTTGAGCCTTCTACTGTCGAAACTCAGTGAATGAGACGCGTTGGAAATTGGTCACAGGGGGAGGGCCATCACCATTATGACGCCGGCGGCCCTGTCTACCCCCACCTTTGGAAACGTTTTGAAACACAATGAAATCATCCCCCTCGAATCTTATTGGCTCTCTTGTTGAAACAGGCCCTGAAGATTTATGTTATACAACGTTTGACATGCTTGAACGAACCTAAATGGGGAAAAAAATGTTTTATTTCGAAACGGCTGTAGCGCGCTCGGCAGAGTAGTTGGATACAGCATTCGGACGCGCTAACAACAGCAAGCTAATGGAACATAAAGGATGGACTTTTTCGACCGAAAATACATCTGTTGTGGACCTGGGATCCCTGGAAGTGCTTTCTGATGAAGACAACTAAAGGTAAGGGATTATTGACAATATTATACAACATTAGATGTGAAACGCGATTGATCCAAGATGGCGCCGAGCTGTATTTACTAGCTCATTTTCTGAGTATCGCATCCCCTTTTATCGCTAAGTGTGATTACCCAGTAAAGTTATTTTTAAATCTGGTATGACAGGTGCTTTCAAGAGATATTCATCTATAAATCTTAGAATGACAATATTACATTTTAAACATGTTTTCGAATAGTAATTCAGTAAATTGTAGCTCTGTTTCCCCGGATTGCATTTGACGGGAAAATAGTTAGTCAACGTCAGACGCCGATGTAAAATGCTGTTTTCATATATAAATATGAACTTTATTGAACAAAAGAATGCATGCATTGTGTAACATGATGTCCTAGGTGTGTCATCTGATGAAGTTTGTAAAAGGTTAGTGCTGCATTTAACTGTTATTTGTGATGCATGTGGTTGGTCGGAAAATGGCTATGTTGCTGCTTTTTACGATGGACTCCTCTAACATAATCTAATGATTTGCTTTTCCTGTAAAACCTTTTTTAAATCGGACGACGTGGGTCGATTCAGGAGAGGTATCTATAAAACGATATGAGACAGTCCTATATTTGAAAAAAATATATATATTAAATTTCGTTATGCTAATGTCGCTAGGAGTTTTCCCTGGATTTTGATCCCGCTGACGGGACGGGACGCTGGAGAGGTTAACCCCCAAGAGTCACTTGACATGCATCAATCTAATTAACATAATAAAAAAATCCACATCAAAATCCTCCTGTTTAACCAGAGATATCTGTTTTTGCAGGGGCTGTGTCTCAATCCATCACATCCGCCTATATCGGTCTTCCGCATCTGCGGTGGAAAGTGGCTGACCTACAGAAGTGTTTGTCAGACCAGGAACCTTTCGAAAATCGTTCTTCTCATGAAACATCTGCTCCATCCAAATGGTTTAGCCTAAAAACCCGTATGACCACTATGAAAAGGTGAGACTGACAAGCGTCAAGGGAGTTGTCTGAAGGTAACATTTTTTTTATGGAAGTATGGATGTAGTTCTGTGTCTTAGATATGGGTAAGACACTTCAAAACCTTATTCCATATGATACATTTTTTTGACTGTATGTTTTGCCATTTATGAATGTGTTATTCAGTGCATTTTTATGGGCTATAGCAGAAGACAGGGACAAAATGTATGCACAGCGACGTGAGAGACTGATCAACAACTACAGGAAGCGTTTGGTTGGTTAGCGGAATAAACTAAGTTTGAGCCTATTCCTGGAAACATTGAACCACTGTAGTTTACATCAATTTTAATTTCTAGTGGTAGCTAGAAAAGTTATATTTTAGCGTTTTAGTGTTTCAGTGAATTGTTAGTGAGGGAGGCCCTGCTCTCTTGCTTCCCCAGTTGTTTAGTTCATTTTTCATGCCAATCTCCTTTGCATTAGCGTAGCCTCTCCTGTAGCCTATCAACTATGTGTCGGTCTATCCCTGTTCTCTCCTCTCTGCACAGGCCATACAAACGCTTCACATCGCGTGGCCGCTGCCACTCTAACCTGGTGGTCCCAGCACGCACAACCCACGTGGAGTTCCAGGTCTCCGGCAGCCTCTGGAACTGCGGCCAACAAGGCAGAGTTCATCTCAGCCTATGCTACCCTCCAGTCCCTCGACTTCTTGGCGCTGACGGAAACATGGATTACCACAGAAAACACTGCTACTCCTACTGCTCTCTCCTCGTCTGACCACGGGTTCTCGCACACCCCGAGAGCATCTGGTCAGCGGGGTGGTGGCACTGGAATCCTCATCTCTCCCAAGTGGACATTCTCTCTTTCTCCCCTGACCCATCTGTCTATCTCCTCATTTGAATTCCATGCTGTCACAATCACTAGCCCATTCAAGCTTAACATCCTTACCATTTATCGCCCTCCAGGTTCCCTTGGAGAGTTCATCAATGAGCTTGACGCCTTGATAAGTTCCTTTCCTGAGGATGGCTCACCCCTCACAGTTCTGGGTGACTTTAACCTCCCTACGTCTACCTTTGACTCTCTGATTTCTCTCTGCCTCCTTCTTTCCACTCCTCTCCTCTTTTGACCTCACCCTCTCACCGTCCCCCCCTACTCACAAGGCAGGCAATTCGCTTGACCTCATCTTCACTAGATGCTGTTCTTCTACTAATCTCACTGCAACTCCCCTCCAAGTCTCCGATCACTCCCTTGTATCCTTTTCCCTCTCGCTCTCCTCCAACACTACTCACTGCCCCTACTCAGATGGTATTGCGTCGTCGCAACCTTCGCTCTCTCTCCTGCTACTCTCTCCTCTTCCATCCTATCATCTCTTCCCTCTGCTCAATCCTTCTCCAACCAATCTCCTGATTCTGCCTCCTCAACCCTCCTCTCCTCCCTTTCTGCATCCTTTGACTCTCTATGTCCCCTATCCTCCCGACCGGCTCGGTCCTCCCCTCCTGCTCCGTGGCTTGACGACTAATTGCGAGCTCACAGAACAGGGCTCCGCGCAGCCGAGCGGAAATGGAGGAAAACTATCCTCCCTGCGGACCTGGCATCTTTTCACTCCCTCCTCTCTACATTTTCCTCCTCTGTTTCTGCTGCTAAAGCCACTTTCTACCACTCTAACTTCCAAGCATCTGCCTCTAACCCTGGGAAGCTCTTTGCTACCTTCTCCTCCCTCCTGAATCCTCCTCCCCCTCCCCCCCTCCCTCTCTGCGGATGACTTCGTCAACCATTTTGAAAAGAAGGTCGACGACATCCGATCCTCGTTTGTTAAGTCAAACGACACCGCTGGTCCTGCTCACATTGCCCTACCCTATGCTTTGACCTCTTTCTCCCCTCTCTCTCCAGATGAAATCTTGCGTCTTGTGACGGCCGGCCACCCAACAACCTGCCCGCTTGACCCTATCCCCTCCTCTCTTCTCCAGACCATTTCCGGAGACCTTCTCCCTTACCTCACCTCGCTCATCAACTCATCCTTGACCGCTGGCTACGTCCCTTCCATCTTCAAGAGAGCGAGAGTTGCACCCCTTCTCAAAAAACCTACACTTGATCCCTCCGATGTCAACAACAACAGACCAGTATCCCTTCTTTCTTTTCTCTCCGAAACTCTTGAACGTGCCGTCCTTGGCCAGCTCTCCTGCTATCTCTCTCAGAATGACCTTCTCGATCCAAATCAGTCAGGTTTCAAGGCTGGTCATTCAACTGAGACTGCTGTTCTCTGTGTCACAGAGGCTCTCCGCACTGCTAAATATAACTCTCTCTCCTCTGCTCTCATCCTTCTAGACCTATCTGCTGCCTTTGATACTGTGAACCATCAGATCCTCCTCTCCACCCTCTCCGAGTTGGGTATCTCCGGCGTGGCTCACTCTTGGATTGCGTCCTACCTGACAGGTCGCTCCTACCAGGTGGCGTGGCGAGAATCCGTCTCCGCACCACGTGCTCTCACCACTGGTGTCCCCCAGGGCTCAGTTCTAGGCCCTCTCCTATTCTCGCTATACACCAAGTCACTTGGCTCTGTCATATCCTCACATGGTCTCTCCTATCATTGCTACGCAGACGACACACAATTAATCTTCTCCTTTCCCCCTTCTGATAACCAGGTGGCGAATCGCATCTCTGCATGTCTGGCAGACATATCAGTGTGGATGACGGATCACCACCTCAAGCTGAACCTCGGCAAGACGGAGCTGCTCTTCCTCTCGGGGAAGGACTGCCCTTTCCATGATCTCGCCATCACGGTGGACAACTCCATTGTGTCCTCCTCCCAGAGTGCTAAGAGCCTCGGCGTGACCCTGGACAACACCCTGTCGTTCTCCGCTAACATCAAGGCGGTGACCCGATCCTGTAGGTTCATGCTATACAACATTCGCAGAGTACGACCCTGCCTTACACAGGAAGCGGCGCAGGTCCTAATCCAGGCACTTGTCATCTCCGGTCTGGATTACTGCAACTCCCTGTTGGCGGGGCTCCCTGCCCTTGCCATTAAACCCCTACAACTCATCCAGAACGCCGCAGCCCGTCTGGTGTTCAACCTTCCCAAGTTCTCTCACGTCACCCCGCTCCTCCGCACACTCCGCTGGCTTCCAGTTGAAACTCGCATCTGCTACAAGACCATGGTGCTTGCCTACGGAGCTGTGAGGGGAACGGCACCTCCGTACCTTCAGGCTCTGATCAGGCCCTACACCCAAACAAGGGCACTGCGTTCATCCACCTCTGGCCTGCTGGCCCCCCTACCGCTGCGGAAGCACAGTTCATGCTCAGCCCAGTCAAAACTGTTCGCTGCTCTGGCACCCCAATGGTGGAACAAGCTCCCTCACGATGCCAGGACAGCGGAGTCAATCACCACCTTCTGTAGACACCTGAAACCCCACCTCTTTAAGGAATACCTGGGATAGGATATAGTAATCCTTCTAACCCCCCCCCCCCCCCCCCCCCAAAAAAAAGATATAGATGTACTATTGTAAAGTGGTTGTTCCACTGGATATCATAAGGTGAATGCACCAATTTGTAAGTTGCTCTGGATAAGAGCGTCTGCTAAATGACGTAAATGTAAATGTTGGAGTCATTGCAGCTAAAGGTGGCACAACCAGTTTTTGAGTGTAAGGGGGCAATTTCTTTTTCACACAGGGGCATTGGATGTTGCATAACTTTGTTTATGAATTAAATGAAATAAGTACGTAATTGTTGTGTTATTTGTTCACTCAGGTTCCATTTTTTTTCCCCCCCTTTAATTAACTAGGAAGAGCTCATTGAGATTTGAAATCTCTTTTTGATGAGCGTCCTGGCCAAGAAAGGCAGCACCAAGTCATTACACAATTACAGACAGACAACATGAACAACTACAGGTAACTCTGCAGCCCTTTATCTAATATTAGGTTTTGGTTGAGGATCTGATAACATTCAGTATCAAAAATATGCAAAAAGTAGAGAAAATTAAATAGAGGGCAAATACTTTTTCACAGCATTGTATTACTCCCTGGGAAAAGTCATTAGTTACTGGTTATTGTGCTTTATATCACCCCAAAATGTTGGGCGTCCTCACTCAGTGTAAACAATGTCAACGTTACATTACATAGCCTATGCACCAGCTCAAGAAGCCTAATAATAACATCCCCAAAATCTACTACCAACACTCAGCTACAAGCTTCTTCGGCTCTCTGGGTCACAGCCTGTTCTCCTGAACGATTCGAATCAAGCATTGGTTGCTTGGATGAGTTAGGCCTACAGTCACCCTCAGCAGCAGTGGTCAGATCTCGGTAGGGGGAGTCTGTCGCTATGAGTTTTGTGTTGGTGCCATTACAAGTACTGGAGGAGATTGGAAGTTGTGTTTCTAGCAGTGGAGAGGTGTTTCACGCCTGGGCATAGTTTACATTTTACTGTTATTTTCTTTCCATTTTGTCCAACCAAATCAAAGTAATGGGAGTGCTTCCCCGCTGAGAAAGTCAAGGTTTTAGACACTTCTGCCATTTTTCATCTTCCTCACTAAAGCAGTTAGTTGTAGTGCATGTGTAAACAGGAACTTGGTGAGAGGATGAAACCAATTAGAATCTGGGGCGGGGGGATTTAAAATATTGTGCCAACAGAGAGGAAATAATCATCACAAATATTTATTTGGATCAGTAACTTTAATTGAAAGGGAATGATAACAAAGTACAGATGAACTATCTTTGATCAGTAACTATAATGTTATTACTCAAATTGGAACAGTGTTAAATTGCTCCTTACCGCAAAACTTTATATTACTGTAACACATTGCCCCGACGCTGTTCATTGTTGTTAAGGATATTTCTGCTTGATTGTAAATGATTAAATAATTATACCCTGAATTTAGAGATATGGTCTATCTAGCCTGTAGAATGAGTAACTAAAGGGTTAAGCATAAATCTCATGAGATTGACTAGGATAAGAGAGAAATTGGTGTCTGTGTGTTTAAGTAAACACCAAGAACTGTTAAACTGTGGTTGACCTGACGTAGCTTGAACCCTCAAGGTTTCCCTAATCTCAGAGTACTAAAAATGTCGGCAGGATAAGGATTTACGGTTTTGAGAGTTCTGGGGAAGAGGACAATTAACTCTTGATGTTAGTGTGTAATGTGTGTAAATGAGGAGCCTGGTATATAATGATGTCTCTGTACAATGGACTGCAGAACGTTCTCTGAATAAACTGTACAGACCTTTTGCAGAAAGCTGATTCCTTGTGTAATTATTCTTAACCCAGTGTCTTACAAATCTTGGGGATTAGTCAAAGCTTTTTGAATTATCATTGGGATTCAAAATTCACGTAACAGTTGTACATTGGTGGAGAGGAAGGATCAGTAATATACAATGAATATTAACATAATATAGATTATTATGTAGCCTGTATCTGATGCTCTGAGGAATGCAAAAAAACTGCTTCCCAGATAAATGTTTCCATCATTTCTCACCAGTTTGCAGTTCAGGATGCTCTTAGGTTCTCCAGTGCTCACTACTGTGTAGACTATTTCACAATCAGCTAATGTTCCTAATGGTGGGTTTGTCTTGACATTGGTGGCCTTGAATATCTCATAGGGGGGATTAAAACCTCACTCTCATCAACGATGGCAGAGTAGTTAGCCACATCTGCACAATAGCATGTATTGATCTTAGGCGTTCTGACACAATGTCTGATTTTGTTTCAAATGTTATTTGTCACATGGGTCGAATGTAAAAGGTGTAGTAGACCTTACAGTTAAATGCTTACTTGCATGCCTTAACCAACAATGCAGTTTTAAGAACAGAATAGAACAAAAAAAGTAAGAGATAAGAATAACAAATAACTAAATAGCAGCAGTAAATAACAATAGCGGGGCTATATACAGGGGGTACCGGTACAGAGTCAATGTGCGGGGGCACCGGTGTCAAGGTAATTGAGGTAATATGTACATGTAGGTAGAGTTATTAAAGTGACTATGCATAAATAATAACAGCGAGTAGCAACAGAGTAGAAGAGGGGGGAGGGCAATGCAAATAGTCTGGGTAGTCATTTGATTAGCTGTTCAGGAGTCTTATGGCTTGGGGGTAGAAGCTGTTTAGAAGCCTCTTGGACCTAGACTTGGCTCTCCAGTACCACTTGCTGTGGTAGGAGTCTTTGACAATTTTTAGGGTCTTCCTCTGACACCGGTCCTGGATGACAGGAAGCTTGGCCCCGGTGATGTACTGGGCTGTAGACACTACCCTCTGTGGTGCTTGTGGATGGAGGCCAAGCAGTTGCCATACCAGGTAGTGGTGCAACCCATCAGGGGGAATAGGTTTTGTCATGCCCTATTCACGACTGTCTTAGTGTGCTTGCACCATGTTAGATTGCTGGTGATGTGGACGCGAAGGAACTTGAAGCTCTCAACCTGCTCCACTACAGCCCCGTCGAGGATAATGGGGGCATGCTTGGTCCTCCTTTTCCTGTAGTCCACAATCATCTCCATTGTCTTGATAACGTTGAGGGAGAGGTTGTTGTCCTTGCACCACTCGGTCAGGTCTCTGACCTCCTCCCTATAGGCTGTCTCATCGTTGTCGGTGATCAGGCCTACCCCTGTTGTGTCATCAGCAAACTTAATGATGGTGTTGGAGTCGTGCCTGGCCGTGCAGTCATAAGTCAACAGGGAGTACAGGAGTGGACTGAACACGTACCCCTGAAGGGCCCCCGTGTTGAGGATCAGCGTGGCGGATGTGTTGTTACCTACCCTTACCACCTGGGGGCGGCCCGTCAGGAAGTCCAGGATCCAGTTGCTGAGGGAGGTGTTTAGTCCCAGGGTCCTTAGCTTAGTGATGAGCTTTGAGGACACTATGGTGTTGAATGCTGAGCTGTAGTCAATGAATAGCATTCTCACATAGTTGTTCCTTTTGTCCAGGTGTGAAATTGCAGTGTGGAGTGCAATAGAGATTGCATCATCTGTGGATCTGTTCGTGCGGTATGCAAATTTGAGTGGGTCTAGGGTTTCTTGGATAATGGTGTTGATGTGAGCCATGACCAGCCTTTCAAAGCATTTCATGGCTACAGACGTGAGTGCTATGGGTCGGTAGTCATTATGGCAGGTTACCTTAGTGTTCTTGGGCACAGGGACTATGGTGGTCTGCTTGAAACATGTTGGTTTTACAGACTCAGACAGGGAGAGGTTGAAAATGTCAGGGAAGACACGTCCTGGTAATCCGTCTGGCCCTGCGACCTTGTGAATGTTGACCTGTTTAATGGTCTTACATCAGCTGCGGAGAGTGTGATCACACAGTCGTCCAGAAGAGCTGATGCTCTCATGCATGTTTCAGTGTTACTTACCTCGAAGCGAGCGTAGATGTTATTTAGCTCGTGTGGTAGGCTCATGTCACAGGGCAGCTCTCGGCTGTGCTTCCCTTTGTAGTCTGTAATAGTTTGCAAGCCCTGCCACATCCGATGAGCATTGGAGTCGGTGTAATACGATTCGATCTTAGTCCTGTATTGAAGCTTTGCCTGTTTGATGGTTCATCGGAGGTCAAAGCAGGATTTCTTATAAGCTTCCGGGTTAGAGTCCCTCTCCTTGAATGTGGCAGCTCTACCCTTTAGCTCAGTGCAAATGTTGCCTGTAATCCATGGCTTCTGGTTGGGGTATGGTCGTACAGTCACTGTGGGGATGACGTCCTTGATGCACTTATTGATAAAGCTAGTGGTGCACTCCTCAATGCCAACAGAAGAATCCTAGAACATATTCCAGTCTGTGCTAGCAAAATAATCCTGTAGTTTAGCAATTTTTTTAACCTTTATTTAACTTGGCAAGTCAGTTAAGAACAAATTCTTATTTACAATGATGGCCCTGCCTTGTTCAGGGGCAGAACAACATATTTTACCTTGTCAGCTCGGGGATTGGATCTAGCAAGCTTTCGGTTACTGGCCCAATGCTCTAACCACTAGGCTACCTGCCACCCCAGACTACCCAGACTACTTGCATTGCCCTCCCACTTCTTCCCAGCATCTCCTTCATCTGACCACTTTTTTGTAGACCGAGTCACTGGTGCTTCCTGCTTAAATTTCTGCTTGTAAGCAGGAATCAGGAGGATATAATTATGGTCAGATTTGCCAAATGGAGGGCGAGGGAGAGCTTTGTACGCGTCTCTGTGTGTGGAGTAAAGGTGGTCTAGAATTTTTTTCCCTCTGGTTGCACATTTAACATGCTGTTTCAAAGTATGAATGGCAACAGTCAGATATAAGTGCTGTGAATGATACTGGAATGATGTTGTTCCACACCCAGACCTGCGTTCTCAAGCTTTTTTGTTGAAGTCCTGGTAGATGGAGGGTTCTTGATTTGTGTATGCGTATATAGTACAGTATAGTGTAGTGTAGAACATAGCCATGAACTGTTGTTCTGGCAGAGCACGTCCACCGTAATCTTTCCATTCATCCTCTGCAACCTCACCTCATTGTACATGTAGTCTCTGCAGCCATCATGTTTGTCATCAACTGAACTATGGGACATGTCCAGTGGGAAAGTCATGTTGTCCAGTGAATAAGGCTTCTGTAAAAGTAACATTTAGTTACAGGTACAATACATTACTTTCTAAGACCTACCAGTTCTCTGTGTACCACTTAAGAACAACATTTGTTTACTCCTATGTGCATTAGTTTGATGTATATTCTCTCATATCACATATACTCAGTAGATAGCAGAGGAACTTGAGCTTTTAATGATCATCTCAATCAGACATGGGTTTTGAGATATTTTATCTGTGCCTTATTTTTAGCTTGCCTGGCTTAATAAACCAAAATAAAGTCCCCAGAGTGCAAACCCGACCCATCTGGCACTCCAGGCAGACAAACAAACACTCAAATTATTTGAAAGGATTTTCCAAGTATTTAAACCCAGGTCTGATGTCAATATAGAGCATCAAACGATGAGGCTTCACATTTCTAATAATACATAATACTGTGTATATATATATATATATATATATATACTGTATATATCTCACCAGTCCAAAGTAAAGACCAAGGATCAACACCAAGATCACCACTGCCACAATAGCACAAGTTCTGATTATCCATGTTTCCCTCATATCTAAAGATGAGAAAGACATAGAAACTGTGACTGACGATATGGATACACAATCAAATAGCACTGACCGGATGTTCAACAGGTTTAAGGAACAAAATATCATAGTCCAACTGGCAACACTCAATTTTAAATTGATAAAAACTACAATTAAAAAAGTAAAACATTCCATTAATTTATTATGGATTTTATAATTTTTTTACTGAATTCTAAATTGATTATTTTCTAAAACTATATCAATCAGTATTTCTTTCAATAATAATGTTTTTATTTGTATCAGTACATTTGTTGCTACATGAACAAACAACCAACATCAACTGCTGTTGTTAACTGTTCCTTAACTTTGTTTAGTTGAACTCACCACATTCAATGTTAACAGATCTTATCTTCTATTGTTCTCTTCTATTGTGTTTGCAGACTGGTTGCCTTGCTCTACTTGATCAGTCAGACACTGAATAAACAAGTCATAACTAGGGAGTTTCCTGTCTGATTTTATTATTCAAATAAATTATAAATGAATGATAGACTGAGGCTTGAAGGCTTCAAATAATCTGTTACTCTTTAATTTCACGCAGATTCTTTGGTTACAAGCAGTGTGCAAACTAATGGGGGGGTGCCTCAGCGACAAGTGTGAGACATGGGCTCCCATAAATGCAACAAAGTCAAACTGTGGGGGGTCTCTAAATATTTATAATTTGACTGACAGCAAGATATATCAATCTTACTGGAGAAAGCATCCGAGCGAAACAGTGCCCCTCTGTCTCAGTAGACACTGAGTGTACAAAACATGTCCTCCACATTCTGAAATTGCAACCCCCCCCAGCTGGTATTGTAACTGCAATGTAACAGCTCATGTTTCATCCCCTCTCGACTGAGGAGAATGAATATGCTATAAGGTGGCAAGTATTACTATCTAACAGCAGTTGTTTGTATGGAAATGTTTTGTAGCCTTTGTTTTGTCCCTTTTCAGAAGTAAATTAACTTGGCAAGCTTTTGCCAGTTGATGTACCGTTAGAGAGAGAGCTGGCCAAAAGTTGGCTTAAAACATTAGCTATTATTTTTACCTCAATCCAACTACATCTGAATCAAACGATAAAACCATCGGCCAAACGACTGAAGATTGATATTCAAACCTTTTTTTCAGTGCATTGTGAGTTGTATTAGTCAGTATGGCAATGTAACTTCATTGATCTGTCAGTTTCTCTAGCTAATTCCCTACTTTTCACTCTGATACAGTCAGTAGTAAACAGCTCTAACATTACAGGCTTCACTGTCATGGTTCACAGTAGAGGTCTGCGCAGGACTGATTTCTTCATCCTGCTCCCGCCCACACCCACTGGCTTTCTGTCCACAGCAAGAACTGGTCCAAAACCCAACCGCAGTCCCGCAATGTTATTTTAGGTGTATGTGACGCAGCTCACTTGCCAGCCATGGTCCCAGCAATTGTGCACCCTATAGGCAATATCAAATGCTAAAAAATAACTTAAGAAATGGGTTAAATTACCAATGATTCTCACATGGCCCTTACATTGTATTACTGGGCTATATCAGCCAACATGCTAGATGTAGTTTGAAGAGAGCAGAGTTGGAGAGACTTTCACTTTCTCTTGCAATATTTTTAAAGCCTACCTTTTAGGAGTGTGAAGATTCCCAGCAGGGTCAGACAGCCAGAGAAGACCAGTCTATGGAGCTCAGGTGAATTTTGCAGTATTTTCAGTGAATAATACAAAGTTCCATCTTGAATTGATGGGTAGACCTACAGTAGCTTAATGACAACAGCTTAAACTTAAAGCTTCAGTCTGGGATCTTGGAATAATGGTAATTTCAATTATTGAACCATTTATTATTTTCTTGGATAATGTAATGTATAAATGTACTCCAATGTAATTATTTGTCATGCCTCATTTTAAGAGGATCAACTGGTGACAGGGGTCTCAGCAGGGTCAGGCAGCCGGGGAAGACAAGTCTGTGACAGAGGTGAGGTGAATTTTTGCAGATGCAACACTTCATTCTCTCTGTCCAGCAAACACTGGACAAGCCAGATGCTAATTTAAGGCAGTCTGACAAACCTCCAAAGTGGGTTTCCAAACTGTATCAAGGGTTGATAGAGGCTTTTCCCGATGACACAAAACATGTAAAACAAAAATGTGAGGAAGACCTAGGAGACGCTATTGATGATGATGATGAATGGATACAGACATGTATGAATGCCCAGTCATGTTCATATAATCAGACATAAATGACTGCAGTTTAAGACCATCCATAGAACATACTATATGCCAGTGAAACTGAATATCATGCACTCAGAAATTGTATTATTCTGTTGGAGGTGTAAAACACAAAAGGGGACATATTTGCATATGTTGTGGTCTTGTGAAGGCTGGCTAAATTCCGGCAGAGTGTGTTCTTTTATCTCACTTTCATAAGGTCTGGATGCTTTATATGGAATACTGTATGACTAAAGGAGTCTGTATTGAAAACATGCCCATGTCAGGGGAGATGCCTATTTAAGCAATCCGTAGCTGCTGGGCTGCTCAGTCCCGGCCCTGGGGGTCTGCTGTACTGTTATCACTTTGGACTTGGCCCAACACACCTGAAACCAATAATGAATGTTTCACTAAGATCCTAAAGCTGAGTGGGGTGTGTTGGGTTGGGGCCCTGCAGGGCCATGGACCCCTAGGGGCAGGACCGGGTGACCCAGCTATATTGTGTGCAAGTAAAAAGAGATCTACAGTACTATTAGGCCTATGATATGAATTATAGGGAGGTTGTACTGTTTCTGTGTGTTAATGTGTAGGTGTGTATGTGTGTTTTCATTGAACTTTTGATTTCGAAACCTTTCCCTTGAGACAAAAAACAAATATGGGAAGGAAACTGTGTTGGGGAGTTGAGTTATTGACTAGACTGGTGGGGGTCAGGCGTGTAGGCGGCTCGGGTTGGCTGGGCGGTCTGGCTGAAATTTGATATAGAGAATGTCTTAAAGCCAATCAAAAGTTAAGTCTGTACTTTATTTGTAAGAGTTGTTCATTTGTTAGGCTATTGGTTACAGGTGCAACACTTTATTGATTATTGAATTATCATGGCTCTAGTTCAGTCTTATCAATCACTTAACAAAACCATCAATAATGCCATAATGTTTCTGTTTGATCTTTTCCCCCTTTACGTCTGTAGTTGGTTTGAATGAAGATGGCAAAGAATGCAGTGTGGACAGTCTTCCTGTTGACCTTTGGTGTTACCATAGGGATGGCAAAGTTATATTCATTCAAGCAATACCTCTCTGTCCATTCTAGCAGCAGGCTACACAGAGAATGGATAAGTGAAACAGCTCGAGTCGCACCAAATGGAATATAACATTTGCTGATGAAGTTCAGAATGACACAATTTCATGTGTAGGAAATCTAAAGACATGCATCATGAAACTGAGAGCGTTTCAGTTTCTAAAATGACGTATTTGGGTGTTTTTGGAGCATGTTTTGTTACTGCACAACGAGGATGAGGATGTGATTCGCTGGTTGGGATAAGTAAAAAAAAAATGTCTGTATCCTTTTATAGTATGCCATCAAAAATAGAGATTTGGTTGTAAAAAAGTTAACTTCTCCTTTAAACTGGAGTATATCCAGGCTATCTATGCTTACAGTTCAAGTCAGCCCGAAATATACAAAGATTTTAACAAAGCAGTCCGGACCAATAGGAAAGTCTACAAGTCCTCCGTCAAGTTCCACTCCCTGCATTTCCTGCTGGCTGAAGCTATTCTCCTCCTGAAACAAAACCCAGATCAACAGGATTGTTACACCACATACAGAAGAACCAACATGGAGTTTGCAGGTGAAGTGAACAAGGAAATCCATTTTGGCTTATTTTCCTCCAGCTCTTTGAGATAAAGACATGTTTTGGCTCAAGTCCTACCCAGGGATGGAAGAAAAGGAGAAGGAGGTGTTAATTCTGCCCTATGAGGTCCATTCATTTCTACTTAACTCTTTCTTTCCCCTCTTTTGACCACTCACAAGGCAGGCAATACCCTTGACCCCACCCTTTCCCAGTCCCACTCACAAGGCAGGCAATACACTTGACCCCACCCTTTCCCAGTCCCACTCACAAGGCAGGCAATACACTTGACCTCCCCTTTACTAGAGTCTGTTCTCCTACTAATCTCACTGTAACCCCCTCCAGGTCTCTGATCACTACTTTCTTTCCTTTTCTGTCTCCCTTTCCTCCATGCCTAACCCCAACCAGATGGTCATGTGCCGTCACAATTCTCTCTCTCTCTCTCTCTCTCTCTCTCTCTCTCTCTCTCTCTCTCTCTCTCTCTCTCTCTCTCTCTCTCTCTCTCTCTCTCTCTCTCTCTCTCTCTCTCTCTCTCTCTCTCTCTCTCTCTCTCTCTCTCTCTCTCTCTCTCTCTCTCTCTCTCTCTCTCTCTCTCTCTCTCTATCATATCTCCCTTCTGCGAAATACTTCTACCGCATGTCTCCTGATTCTGCCTCTTTGACCCGACACTCCTCCCTTTCCGCATCCTATGATTTACACTGTCCCTTTTCCTCCCCTCCTGCTCCGTGACTGAGTGACTCCTTGAGAGCTTACAGAACAGGGCTGCGGGCAGCTGAGCAAAAATGAAGGAAACGTCACTTCCGGAGGACCTATCATCCTTTCACTCCCTCCTCTCTACCTTCTCTTCTTTATCCGATGCCACGTTTTATCACTCTAAATGTGAAGTTTCTGCCTCTAAACCTAGGAAACTCTTTTCCACGCCCTCCCTCCTCCATCTCTGAGGAGGACTTTGTCAACCACTTTTAAAAGAAGGTTAACGACATCCGCTCCTCATTCACTCAGCCCATTGAGTCCACTGGCCCCACTCACACAGAACTACCCTATGCCTTGACTCATTTCTCCCCTTACTCTCCAGATGAAATCATGTGACTAGTGCGGTCTGGCCGCCCGACAACCTGCCCACCTGACCCCATCCCCTCCTACCCGCTCCAGCCCATATCAGGAGACCTTCTCCCATTCCTCACGTCCCTCATCAACTCATCCCTGACCACTGGCTGCATCCCCTCTGACTTCAAAATGGCCAGAGTCGCTCCCCTCCTCAGGAAAACAACACTCGACCCCTCTGTCATCTAAAACGATGATATTTATTCCCGAAACACTTGAGCGTACTGTCTCTGACCAACTCTCTCACTATCTTTCTCTGAATAATCTTCTTGACCCTAACCAGTCAGGCTTTAAGATGGTTCACTCAACTGAGACTGCTCTTCTCTGTGTCACGGAGGCTCTCCGCTCTGCCAAAGCTGACTCTCTCTCCTCTGTTCTCATCCTCCTAGATCTATCTATTGCCTTTGACACTGTGGACCATCAGATCCTCCTCTCCACCCTCTCAGGGCTGGGCGTCTAAGTCTCTGCACACTCTTGAACTGCTTCAACCAGGTGGAATGGAGAGGATCTGTGTCAGCACCACGTACTCTCACTACTGCTGTCTCCCAGAGCTCGGTTCTAGGTTAAAATGTGTTAGAGCAGGGCTGGAACAAAAGCCTGCATACACAGTAGCTCTCCAGAGGAGGGTTGTCCACCTCTGGTGTAAAAGGATACAAAACAGTAGTTCTCCAGGAGGAGGGTTGTCCACCTCTGGTGTAAAAGGATACAAAACAGTAGTTCTCCAGGAGGAGGGTTGTCCGCCTCTGGTGTAAAAGGATACAAAACAGTAGTTCTCCAGGAGGAGGGTTGTCCACCTCTGGTGTAAAAGGATACAAAACAGTAGTTCTCCAGGAGGAGGGTTGTCCACCTCTGGTGTAAAAGGATACAAAACAGTAGTTCTCCAGGAGGAGGGTTGTCCGCCTCTGGTGTAAAAGGATACAAAACAGTAGTTCTCCAGGAGGAGGGTTGTCCACTTTTGGTGTAAAAGGATACAAAACAGTAGTTATCCAGGAGGAGGGTTGTCCACCTCTGGTGTAAAAGGCTACAAACAAACTCTCCTCTTCTTCACTTGGAGTTAGTGTGCTCATTTTTACAGGTTTGCACTGTGGGAAGCAATGTAAACCCTGTCTCAGAGACACGTATGGAATAGAACATACCTTTGCATGAACTTCAGGTGTCTTTAAGATGCTGTATCTGTCTACAAGGCAGTCACAGCCTCTCCTCAGTGCTTCTGACAAATGACACTTCTATAGAGTACCTGTCACACAAAAACAGACACACACACACACACACACCCCCACACAGGCAGGAAACACCACATGGCTTCTGAGAATTGTTTGTTCATACTTCTTTCATACTGAACTGTGTGTGAACATGACTAACAACAGAAACACCACTGCTGATACTGAGAAAGGGTATGCGTGTGTGTGTGCAAGCGTGCTTGCGTGCGTATTAGTACCGAAAGACCCTTAAACCTCATCATCTTTCCCCTCTATTCAGGAACCAATAGCCAATACACCACTAATCAATCAATTGATTGATCAATCATTTGATCAATCAACCAATCAATTAATCAACTATCAGGGAATAAGGAAAACAGCACTAAGGCAAACCTTGAGGTCCCTAGTGTAAAATTCGAAGCCAATCAAGGACGGCAGAGGCGGGGCCCCACCTGCTATGAGAATCAGCTGGTGATGGGTGACATGCCTTTGGGTCAATCAGGGCGGGACGCTATGTGATGAGATGTCCAGAATTCACTTAATGGAAGTAAGTGTATTGCCAGGTACCACTTGTTGACGTATTTCTCGGTTGGTCTCTACCCAGTTCTTCTTGTCCTTTCTGATTTCCCTCTTTTGGAGGGGGGGGGGGGGCTTATCATTTGTTGTAATCTATTGTTTAATTTTGCTGCACAAAGCAAGACAGTACAGTAAATATCCCCCCCCCCCCCACCAATCGGTAGTCTCCAGTATCATTTTATTGGACAATTCAACTTGTGTCATGTTATATTACATCTTAATCAGTGGCCCATGTAATGTTATAACTTCAGACTGTCTAAATGTAGTACAGTGAAAGTGAAAACTAAAAGGATGAGACATACTGTAGTCAAGATCAATGATTTTCTTTATTCGTTTTGCCACAAGCTGCAGAAGGCATATAAGTGTTTTAAAGTCTCCTATGGAGTCTGATACACAGGTTAATACAAAAATCTTAATATTCACTATTTCAGACAGTCAGGATTAGGTTTTTATGTAACATCCACCAATAAACCAATTAAAGTTAAAACAAAAGCTTTAGACACTGAAAATACATTTTTTGGCTTCATTTACTTTAAGAAAGATAAGCAGCATAGCTGTTAGTTTTAAATCCGCTTTAGGGACAATGACTCAATATCAACACAGATTTTCTTAATGAATTGTTGTTTTGTTAAAAATTTTGCAATTCAGTTTACTCAGTGTGTTGATACTCTTTAGTTTGTACACAACATCACACCAAAGGTTTCTATCATTTTCTTTCTTCAGCACATCAGTAACTTTGAACACTTCATACGGTGGAATCAACACCTCCTTTTCATGATTCCCCAACACTGGGAAGGACTTCAGCTCAGCGCCAAAACACGTTGTTATCTCAAAGCAAGACTTGTCTCCAAATATTTTACTAATTTCCTTGTCGAGAGAGCTGGAGGCAAAGAAGCCGAATCTGATTACTTTGTTAACTTTACCATCAAACTCCATGTTGGTTCTCCGGTATGTGGTGTGACAGTTCTTTTGTTTTAGTTTCAGGATGCGAATGGCATCAGTCAGCAGGAAATGCAGGGAGTGGAACTGGAAGGAGGTTGTGTACTCTGTTTTATTGGTCCGGACAGCTTGGTTGAACGCTGGGTATATCTTAGGTTGACCTCCTGTGTAAGCACAGATAGCTTTGATGTGATTGTAACTAAGTTTCTCTTTTTTATTGTTGTCTGATCTGTACTTTTTTGAGGCACAATTTTGTGCGTTTGCCCAGGCTTGTTCGAAGATCCCTCCTGTATTGATTTCATTTCGAAGATATTCCTTCACCTTTCTGCCCATTTTTTTATTGCAGCCTTCATACATGTCGTCAACAGAGTCAGAGACCATGTCTAAGGGTATGCGAGAATTGAGACCAGTCTGACGGAGATGAACCTTCAAGGAAAATGGAGGGGAATAACAGGCAATAAGTGTAAAAACAGATGAATATTTTGTAAATAGTTAAATTAATTGAAATTATCATTCTCTCTGCTCTCTTTCTAAATTTCATTAATTCAAATGTAATACGTTTTAATGGCATGAATAACGAGGTCAATGTTGCCAAAGCAAAGTGATACACACAATTATAAACAACAGTGAAAACAATAAAAGTAGTAGCTATGATACTATGCACAATACCAGTTAAAAGTTTGGACACGTACACATTCAAGGTTTTTTCTTTATTTGTACTATTTTCTACATTGTAGAATTGTAGTGAAGACATCCAAACTATGAAATAACACATATGGAATCACGTAGTAACCAAAAAAGTGATTAAAAAAGTGTTAAACAAAATATATTTTAGATTTGAGATTTTTCAAACTTGCCACCCTTTGCCTTGATGACAGCTTTATACACTCTTTCGGGCATTCTCTCAACCAGCTTCATGAGGTAGTCATCTGGAATTGTCACGTCCTGACCAGCAGATGGAGCTATTGTATTAGTTTTGGGGTCAGGACGTGGCAGTTTTGTGTGTGTGAATGTTTGTGTTGGTGTTTGGGACTTCCAATTGAAGGCAGGTGTGATGAGTTGCCTTTGATTGGGAATCCTATATAGGTGTGTGTGTTTTTCTTTGGGGTTGTGGGTAGTTGTTCTTGCACTGCGTTTTTGTATGCCTGCAAGACTGTTCCTGTCGTGTGTATTGTTTTTCCAGTGGATGCTTTACTCCTTTTTTTAAAATTAAAATATGAGCATCCATATTCCCGCTGCAGTTTGGTCTATTCAACACGGCTCTTTTTGTGACAGGAATGCATTGTTGTGTTCGTTTCATGTTAATTCATTCTGTGTTCCCGGTCCAAAATGACCGCCCATTATAGCTTATTATTCATCCATAATAATACATATATTATCACCTAATGTTGTGTTAGATCTTAAGTTCTTGTGAACATTACAAGTTTTGAACTTCTATTTGCTACTTAGGGCCTGTAGGGCTCATTGACCTGAGCTCATACAACTTGTTTTTGAGGGGGAAAAGCATAATGTATGGATTATTTTGACTATAACAAATACTCAGATGAAACACGTTGTGCTATTTATCACAGACTACTTTTTGTCAAAGTTTAACAAGGACTCTCTCCTCTTCACCAGTGTCATGATCAAAGATATGATCAAGAGCCTCACATACAGTATATCATTTGGTCATTGTGCTGCCACAGAATGAATTGTGAGCAAGGCCTCAAAAAAGCTTTATATACCAGAGCTGTGACAAAAGTTCTATATATTATTGAAACAATGTTGCGATTGTTTGTGACAATGCCAACAGGTGTGGTTCCCGTGGGGGATAGATTCTATTGGGGAAAGGTTCCCATGGGGGTTGCCGTGGAAGCCAAGAAGGGGAGTGAGGTGTGTGTGTGTGTGTGTGTGTTTGTGTGTGTTCAAACCCACATGCATGTGGGGGTCTGGGAGAGGGAGTGTGTCCATCTGATGAATGGGGATGTCCCTGAACTCTATTTTATACACTAATTGTAGTCGCACCCATTCATTTCTAATGACCGATAATTTTTGACCGGGAACATCACAGGTGTGTAAAAGTTAAATGAAACACCCAAAATGTAATGAAAATCATCAAAATGTATTTTGTGTGTTCAGATGACCTGTGCGGACAAAGTCATGGAACCTTATGATAATCAGATTAAATTAACTACATTTTTCAGAGAGAACTTGTAAATCGGTCCAATTCGACCGGAACACAGCAAGAGGGTTAACAGGCGTGCCCTGTTAAAAGTTAATTTGTGGAATTTCTTTCCTTCTTAATGTGTTTGAGCCAATCAGTTGTGTTGTGACAACGTAGGGGTGGCATACGGAAGATAGCCCTATTTGGTAAAATACCAAATCCATATTATGTCAAGAACAGCTCAAATAAGCAAAGGGAAATGACAGTCCATCATTGCTTTATTAAGACATGAAGGTGAGTCAATCTGGAAAATTTCAAGTGCAGTCGCAAAAACCATCAAGTGCTATGATGAAACTGGCTCTCATGAGGACCGCAACAGGAAAGGAATACCCAGAGTTACTTCTGCTGCCTGCTGCAGAGGATAAGTTCATTAGAGTTACCAGCCTCAGAAATTGCAGCTCAAATAAATGCTGAGTTCAGATGCATCTCAACATCAACTGTTCAGAGGAGAATGCATGAATCAGGCCTTCATGGTCAAATTGCTGCAAAGAAACCACTACTAAAGGACACCAATAATAAGAAGAGACTTGCTTGGACAAAGAAACACGAGCAATTGACATTAGACTGGTGGAAATCTGTCCTTTGGTCTGATGAGTCCAAATTTGAGATTTTTGGTTTGGTTGCAACCACCGTGTCTTTGTGAGACGCAGAGTAGGTGAACGGAAGATCTCTGCATGTGTGGTATCCACCGTTAAGCATGGAGGAGGAGGTATGATGGTGTGGGGGTGCTTTGCTGGTGACACTGTCTGTGATTTATTTAGAATTCAAGGCACACTTAACCTGCATGGCTACCACAGCATTCTGCAGCGATACTCCATCCCATCTGGTTTGTTTTACAACGGGACAATGAGCAGCCAACAAGTGCTCAGTTTATGTCAGAATTCCTTCAAGACTGTTGGAAAAGCATTCCTCATGAAGTTGGTTTAGAGAATGCCAAGAGTGTGCAAAGCTGTCATCAAGACAAATGGTGGCTACTTTAATTTCTTAAGGCTAGGGGGCAGTATTCGGAAGTTCGGCGAGCTGGCGTGCCCAAAGTAAAATGCCTGTTACTCAGGCCCAGAAGCTAGGATATGCATATAATGGTATATTTGGAAAGAAAACACTCTGAAGTTTCCAAAACTGTTAAAATAATGTCTGTGAGTATAACAGAACTGATATGGCAGGCAAAAATCCGATCTCACCACTCATTATAATGACTGTCTATGGGAAAGTAAAAGATTGCAGTTCCTAGGGCTTCCACTAGAAGTCAACAGTCTGTAGAAAGAGTTTCAGGATTGTTTTTTTTTTAAATTAGCTAGAATTTGTAGTTTTTCTAAGTGGCTCCCATTTTGGCTGTAGTCTTGTGGCGCTTGTGAATGAGAGTGCGCACTTCGATATTTATCTCTGGTAAAAAACATACTATTCTCCATCTTAAATTTGATCATTTATTTACATATTAGGGTACCTGAGGATTGTTTAGAAACGTTGTTTGACTTGTTTGGACGAAGTTTATTGGTATCTTTTGGGATTCATTTGTATGCATTTTGAACGAGGGAAACCGGTGGATTACTGAATCAAGCGCACCAATTATACTGACTTTTTTGGGATATAAAGAAGGACTTTATTGAACAAAACAACAATTTGTGATGTAGCTGAGACCCTTGAGATTGCAAACAGAGGAAGATATTCGAAGGCAAGTGATTTATTTTATCGCTATTTCTGACGCCTCTGCTTGTTTGGGGAATGTTTGTAATGCTTTTGTACGCGGGGCGCTGTCCTCAGATAATCGTATGGTATGCTTTCACCATAAAGCCTTTTTGAAATCTGACAAAGCTGCTGGATTAACAAGAAGTTAAGATTTTAAATTATGTAGGACACTTGTATGTTCATGAATGTTTAATATTACAAATGTAGTATTTTGAATATCGCACTCTGCAATTTCACCAGATGTTGGCTTGCGTCCCACCTAGCGCAAAGAGGCACTTTAAAGAATCTCATGGCTTAAAAATCCTTCTTTAACCTCTTATGGCTGAAATCCCGTTAACGCGATCGATTTGACAACATCCGGTGAAATGGCAGAGCGCCCAACTCCCCAAAAATTATTACAAATATTTAACTTTCATACATTCACAAGTGCAATACACCAAATTAAAGCTGAACTTCTCGTTATTCTAGCCACCGTGTCAGATTTCAACAAGGCTTTACGGCGAAAGCAAACCACGCTATAATCGGAGGATAGCACCCCATCAAACAAATACTGACAATCATATTTCATCCCGCCAGGCGCGACACAAAACTCAGAAATAACATATAATTCATGCCTTACCTTTGACGAGCTTCTTATGTTGGCACTCCAATATGACCCATAAACATCACAAATGGTCCTTTTGTTCGATTAATTCCATCGTTATATATCCAAAATGTCCAGTTATTTGGCGCGTTTGATCCAGAAAAACACCGGTTCCAACTTTAACAATATCACTACAAAATCTCTCATACGTTACCTGTAATCTTTGTCCAAGCACTTCAAACAACTTTCCTAATACAACTTTATGTCTTTTTTAACGTAAATAATTGATACAATTTAAGACGGGATAAACTGCGTTCAATACCGGAGGAAAACAAGTGGAGAGTGCTTTTCAGGTCGAGGCCTCTATCAAAAAGTACACTTCCCTCGAGCCTCATTCTGAACAGGGCTACTTCTTCATTACACAAAGGAAAAACATCAACCAATTTCTAAAGACTGTTGACATCCGGTGGAAGCGATAGGAACTGCAAGCCACTGCCTTAGAATTCTAGAATCTCAATGAAATCCCATTGACGAGAGAGTGACCTAAAAAAAAAAATTCCTGGATGGTTTGTCCTCGGGGTTTTGCCTGCCAAATAAGTTCTGTTATACTCACAGACATCATTCAAACAGTTTTAGAAACTTCAGAGTGTTTTCTATCCAAATCTACTAATAATATGCATATCTTAGCTTCTGGGCCAGAGTAGCAGGCAGTTTACTCTGGGCACGTCAGTCATCCAAGCTACTCAATACTGCCACCCATCCATAAGAAGTTAACCTGTCTCCTCCCCTTCATCTACACTGATTGATGTGACATCTACAGTATATGAGATCATAGCTTTCACCTGGATTCACCTGGTCAATATGTCATAGAAAGCGCTCTTAATGTTTTGTATACTCAGTGTCCACTGAGACAGAGGGGCGCTGTTTTATTTAAATGCTTTCTCCGGTAAGATTGACGTATCTTGCTGTCAGTCAAATTATAAATATTTAGAGACCCTCCCAAAATTTGACTTTAGGGGAGCTCATGTCTCACGCTATCATTCATTTACAATTTCTTTTAATAATAAAACCAGCCAGGAAACTCCTTAGTTATGACTTGTTTATTCAATGTCAGACTGATCAACTATAAGCAGAGCAAAGAGTGTGCAAAGCTGTCATCAAGGCAAAGGGTGGCTAATTTGAAGAACTTAAAATATACAATACATTTGTCACGCCCTGACCTTAGAGATTCTTTTTATGTCTCTATTTTGGTTTGGTCAGGGCTTGAGTTGGGGTGGGCATTCTATGTTCACCTTTCTAGGTTTTGTATTTCTTTGTTTCGGCCGGGTATGGCTCTCAATCAGGGGCAGCTGTCTATCGTTGTCTCTGATTGGGAGCCATACTTAGGCAGCCTGTTTTCCTTTGGGTTTTGTGGGTGGTTAATTTCTGTTTAGTGTTTTGTTATACCTGACAGAACTGTTTGGCTGTCATTTTCTTGTTTTGTTCAAAGTGTCTCGATTACAATTAAATATGAGCACTCAACACGCTGCGCCTTGGTCTACTCCTTCAGACAGCCGTTACAACATTTTGATTTGCTTAACACTCGTTTTTGGTTACTCCATGATTCCATATGTGTTATTTCATAGTTTTGATGTCTTCACTATTATTCTATAATGTAGAAAATAGTAACAATAAAGAAACTCTTGAATGAGTAGGTGTGTCCAGACTTTTGACTGGTACTGTACACACATATATATACAGTGGGGGGAAAAAGTATTTGATCCCCTGCTGATTATGTGCGTTTGCCCACTGACAAAGAAAGGATCAGTCTATAATTTTAATGGTAGGTTTATTTGAACAGTGAGAGACAGAATAATAACAAAACAATCTTTGCATTTTAATGAGGGAAATAAGTGTTTGACCCCCTCTCAATCAGAAAGATTTCTGGCTCCCAGGTGTCTTTTATACAGGTAACGAGCTGAGATTAGGAGCATACTCTTAAAGGGAGTGCTCCTAACCACAGCTTGTTACCTGTATAAAAGACACCTGTCCACAGAAGCAATCAATCAATCAGATTCCAAACTCTCCACCATGGCCAAGACCAAAGAGCTCTCCAACGATGTCAGGGACAAGATTGTAGACCTACACAAGGCTGGAATGGGCTACAAGACCATCGCCAAGCAGCTTGGTGAGAAGGTGACAACATTTGGTGCGATAATTCGCAAATGGAAGAAATACAAAAGAACTGTCAATCTCCCTCAGCCTGGGGCTCCATGCAAGATCTCACCTCGTGGAGTTGCAATGATCATGAGAACGGTGAGGAATCAGCCCAGAACTACACGGGAGGATCTTGTCAATGATATCAAGGCAGCTGGGACCATAGTCACCAAGAAAACAATTGGTAACACACTACGCCGTGAAGGACTGAAATCCTGCAGCGCCCGCAATATCCCCCTGCTCAAGAATACATATACATGCCCGTCTGAAGTTTGCCAATGAACATCTGAATGACTCAGAGGACAACTGGGTGAAAGTGTTGTGGTCAGATGAGACCAAAATGGAGCTCTTTGACGTCAACTCAACTCGCCATGTTTGGAGGAGGAGGAATGCTGCCTATGACCCCAAGAACACCATCTCCACCGTCAAACATGGAGGTGGAAACATTATGCTTTGGGGGTGTTTTTCTGCTAAGGGGACAGGACAACTTCACCGCATCAAAGGGACGATGGACGGGGCCATGTACCGTCAAATCTTGGGTGAGAACCTCCTTCCCTCAGCCAGGGCATTGAAAATGGGTCGTGGATGGGTATTCCAGCATGACAATGACCCAAAACACACGGCCAAGGAAACAAAGGAGGTACTCAAGAAGAAGCACATTAAGGTCCTGGAGTGGCCTAGCCAGTCTCCAGACCTTAATCCCATAGAAAATCTGTGGAGGGAGCTGAAGGTTCGAGTTGCCAAACGCCAACCTCGAAACCTTAATGACTTGGAGAAGATCTGCAAAGAGGAGTGGGACAAAATCCCTCCTGAGATGTGTGCAAACCTGGTGGCCAACTACAAGAAATGTCTGACCTCTGTGATTGCCAACAAGGGTTTTGCCACCAAGTACTAAGTCATGTTTTGCAGAGGGGTCAAATACTTATTTCCCTCATTAAAATGCAAATCATTTTATAACATTTTTGACATGTGTTTTTCTGGATTTTTTGCTGTTAAATAAACCTACTATTAAAATTATAGACTGATCATTTCTTTGTAAGTGTGCAAACGTACAAAATCAGCAGGGGATCAAATACTCCCCCCCCCCACTGTATATATACTGCTCAAAAAAATAAAGGGAACACTTAAACAACACATGCTAGATCTGAATGAAAGAAATAATCTTATTAAATACTTTTTTCTTTACGTAGTTGAATGTGCTGACAACAAAATCACACAAAAATAATCAATGGAAATCCAATTTATCAACCCATGGAGGTCTGGATTTGGAGTCACACTCAAAATGAAAGTGGAAAACCACACTACAGGCTGATCCAACTTTGATGTAATGTCCTTAAAACAAGTGAAAATGAGGCTCAGTAGTGTGTGTGGCCTCCACGTGCCTGTATGATCTCCCTACAACGCCTGGGCATGCTCCTGATGAGGTGGCGGATGGTCTCCTGAGGGATCTCCTCCCAGACCTGGACTAAAGCATCCTGGACAGTCTGTGGTGCAACGTGGCGTTGGTGGATGGAGCGAGACATGATGTCCCAGATGTGCTCAATTGGATTCAAGTCTGGGGAATGGGCGGGCCAGTCCATAGCATCAATGCCTTCCTCTTGCAGGAACTGCTGACACACTCCAGCCACATGAGGTCTAGCATTGTCTTGCATTAGGAGGAACCCAGGGCCAACCGCACCAGCATATGGTCTCACAAGGGGTCTGAGGATCTCATCTCGGTACCTAATGGCAGTCAGGCTACCTCTGGCGAGCACATGGAGGGCTGTGCGGCCCCTCAAAGAAATGCCACCCCACACCATGACTGACCCACCGCCAAACCGGTTATGCTGGAGGATGTTGCAGGCAGCAGAATGTTCTCCACGGCGTCTCCAGACTCTGTCACGTCTGTCACGTGCTCAGTGTGAACCTGCTTTCATCTGTGAAGATCACAGGGCGCCAGTGGCGAATTTGCCAATCTTGGTGTTCTCTGGCAAATGCCAAACGTCCTGCACGGTGTTGGGCTGTAAGCACAACCCCCACCTGTGGATGTCGGGCCCTCATAACACCCTCATGGAGTCTGTTTCTGACCGTTTGAGCAGACACATGCACATTTGTGGCCTGCTGGAGGTCATTTTGCAGGGCTCTGGCAGTGCTTCTCCTGCTCCTCCTTGCACAAAGGCGGAGGTAGCGGTCCTGCGGTCCTACTCCTTTATTGGGGGTGTCTTGCTAATTGCCTATAATTTCCACCTGTTGTCTATTCCATTTGCACAACAGCATGCGAAATTTATTGTCAATCAGTGTTGCTTCCTAAGTGGACAGTTTGATTTCACAGAAGTGTGATTGACTTGGAGTTACATTGTGTTGTTTAAGTGTTCCCTTTATTTTTTTGAGCAGTGTATATATATATATATATATATATATATATATATATATATATATATATATATATATATATCAAATAGAAAAAAAAACAAATACATATATATTACAAAAATGTAATTCAAAAAGAAAATACTTTAATACCGCTCTCTCAATTCAATTTCACTTTAAGGGCTTTATTGGCATGGGAAACATATGTTAACATTGCCAATGCAAGTGAAGTAGATGATAAACAAAAGTTGAATAAACAATAAAAATGAAAGGAAACATTACACTCACAAAAATTCCAAAAGAATAAAGACATTTCAAATGTCATATTACGTGCAAATATTTCTCTCTCTCTCTCTCAAAATAGTGTTGTATCTTACCATTTTGGAGTCTACACCCAAAGTCCAAGCCTGGATGAAATACAGCACAGCAAAGGTTAGGATCTTGTGTCTTGCCATGATGTCAACATATATTGGTCCAATGGCAAAATGTAATGGAGATGAGTTGCCTTTTAAGATACAGAAACAGCATTCAAATGTTCAGCTATCAGAGAGCCTTGTCATACCACTGTTCTTGAGGTTACTTTCACAGTCCCTCCTCTCTTGCTAGGAATAGGCACAATAGGCACAAGTACCCATCAAACCACAAACACCAGTGCACGCACACACACACACACACAGACACACATAGCCAAGCGGTTAAGAGCGTTGGTCCAGTAATCGAAAAGTTGCTGGTTTGAATCCAATAGCTGGCAAGGTGGAAAAATCTGCCATTCTCCCCGGCTGCCGAGGACGTCGATTAAGGTAGCCCCCTGAACATCTCTGATTCAGAAGGGTTGGGTTAAATGTGTAAGATACATTTCGGTTGAATGCATTCAGTTGTGCAACTGACTAGGTATCCCATTTCCCTTCACATACTCACACACATTCAGTATGGTGCCTAGTTTGTACAAAATCCTGCAGTACCTGCGGCACTCCGGGAACAGGGTTTTCTACCCCTGGCCTAGTCTAAGCTTTGTCTGCCAATCATTCCGTTGAGTTAAATACTGCCCTCTTCTGCCCAGAATGCATCGCATCAAGACTGAAGGCCTCTGGGTACATTAGTGTGTGCTTACTTTTCAGTGGTCTCTCCTGCCAGTGTCCAGAGTATGATTTAGATAGTGTCCCAATATTCTAATAATGCTGGTTATGGTTGTTACCTTTCCTTTGTTATGACTGCGATGTGAGAGGCCTGGTAGGTTGACTGGGTTTACATTCCTTTGTTATGACTGAGATGTGAGAGGGCTGGTAGGTTGACAGGGTTCCATCATATTGCATTCATATGTTGAGGTATTTCAGTTCTGTGGTGGTTACAAAGGAAATGAGACAAGGAAAGGAAAGGAATGGAGAAGATTGAGACTATTGGGACATGGCCTTCGTGTTTGGGAACATAGCTGCTGAATCTTTCAAGTTTATGCCGGAGTCCAGCCACTGTCTAGATACTGTAGCACCTAATCCAGCAGACATATCTGTAGAGGGATGTGAGTTTGCACAGATCAATAGAGGTCACATTTGAACTCACACACAGGCAGGAAACACGACATGGCTTCTGAGAATTGTTTGTTCACACTTCTAGAAATACTGAGCTATGTGTGAACATGACTAACACCAGTAACATCACCGCTTATACTGAGAGAAGGTGTGTGTGTGTGTGTGTGTGTGTGTGTGTGTGTGTGTGTGTGTGTGTGTGTGTGTGTGTGTGTGTGTGTGTGTGTGTGTGTGCGTGCGTGACTACACACATCTCAGTTGATCAATCAATCAACCAACCAATTAATAAACTGTCAGGGAATAAGGAAAACAGCACGACGTCAAACCTTGAGGCCCCTAGTATAAACTTCGGAGCCAATCAAGGACGGCAGGGGCGGGGCACCACCACCCACCACATGAGAATCAGCTGGTGATGGGTGACATGCCTGTGGGCCAATCAGGGCGGGGCGCTTTGTAAAGAGACGTCCAGAATTTACAGGTACCGCTTGTAGATCTCTCTCTCAAAAGAGTGAAGTATCTTACCATCATGGAGTCCACACCCAAAGTCTAAGCCTGGACAAAATACATCACAGTAAAGGTTAGGAACTTTTTTTTTGCCGTGATGTGAAAATATATTATATATTGGTCCAATGGAAACTTTCAACGGAGATTAATTGTCTTTTAAGGTACAGAATCAGCATTCAAATGTTCAACTTTCAGGGGGTCTGCCAATCATTCCTTTAGCTGGTTGAGTTAAATACTGCCCTCTGCTGGCTGATGTGCAGAACGCACCATGCCAAGACTAAAGGCCTCTGGGTAAGTTAGTGTGTGTTTGGTTTTCAGTGGTCTATCGAGCCAGTGTCCAGGGTACGATTTAGACGGTATCCCAATATTCTAATAATGCTGGTTATGATTGTTACCTTTCCTTTGTTATGACTGAGGTGAGAGGCCTGGTAGGTTGATAGAGTTCCATCATATTGTGATTGTATGGTGAGTTCTTTCAGATCTGTGATATTTTACAAATGATATGAGATAAAGAAAGGGGACAAGGAAAGGAAGGAAGCAGATTGAGACTATTGGGATGTGGCCTTAGTGTTTGGGCCACTGACTGTGTAGTAGATTGTGGCGTCCAGCCACTGACTGTAGTTTATGGTGGAGTCCAGCTTCTGACTGTGTAGTTTATGGTGGAGTCCAGTCACTGTATAGGTGCACATAATCCAACAGTTATATCTGTAGAGGGATGTGTGTTCACACAGATTAATACAGGTCACAATCTAATGCACGCAGGCATACACACACCCCCACACAGGCAGGAAACACCACATGGCTTCTGAGAATTGTTTGTTCATACTTCTTCAATACTGAGCTATGTGTGAACATGACTAACAACAGCAACACCACTGCTGATACTAAATACATACGACTCAACGCGGAGTGCCTGTGGGTGCGTGTGTGTGTGAATGCCTAACAGTACAGAAAGACCCTTCAACATCATCATCATCCTTCTCCTCTAATCAGGGGATGATTGAGGCCTGGAATTCTAATAGCCAATATACCACTTTAATCTATCAACTGATTGATCGACTAATCGATCGACCAATCAACCAATCAATTTATCAACTTTTAGGGAATAAGTAAAATGGCACTATGGCAAACCTTGAGGCCCCTAGTATAAACTTCGGAGCTAATCATGGATTGCAGGGGCGTTGCCCCACCTGCTATGAGAATCAGCTGGTGATGTGTGACATGACTTTTGGCCAATCAGGGCGGGGCGCTTTGTGAAGAGACGTCCAGAATTGACTTAATTGAAGTTAATGTATTACCGGATAAACCAGGTACCGCTTGTAGACTTCTTTCTCTGTTGCACTGTCTCTCTCGCTCTCCCTCCCTCTACCCAATTCTTATTGTCCTTTCTGATTTCCCCCTTATAGGAGACAGAATGTCCAGGGGGGAGTATGTTGTAATATTTAGTATTTTGTTGTAATTGTTGTAACCCATTGTTTGCTGTTGCTCCACAAATAAAGAAATTACAGTAAATATTCCCCCACCAATCGATAGTTTCCAGGATCACTTTATTGGACAATTCAACTTGTGTCATGTTATATTACATCTTAATCAGTGGCCCATGTAATGTTATAACTTCAGACTGTCTAAATGTAGTACTGTGAAGGTGAAAACTAAAAGGACAAGACATACTGTAGTCAAGCTCAATGATTTTCTTTATTCATGTTGAAACAAGCTGCAGAAGGCATATAAGTGTTTTAAAGTCTCCTATGGAGTCTGATACACAGGTTAATACAAACATCTTAATATTCACTATTTCAGGTAGTCAGAATGAGGTTTGTATGTAACATCAACCAATGAATTTACCTTATTACAATGAAATCTTTAGACACTGAAAACACATTTTTTAGCTTTAAGAGGATAAGAAGCCTGGATGTTTGTCCCTAAAGATCATTTAAATCAATGACTCAAGATCAAGAGATTTTCTTAATGAATAATTGTTTTCTTAAAAAGTTTGCAATTCAGGTTACTCCTGGGGGCTTTGATATTTTTTAGTTTGTACACATCACACCAAAGGTTTCTATCATTTTCTTTCTTCAGCACAGCAGTAACATTGAACACTTCATACGGTGGAATCAACACCTCCTTTTCATGATTCCCCAACACTGGGAAGGACTTCAGCTCAGCGCCAAAACACGTTGTTATCTCAAAGCAAGACTTGTCTCCAAATCTTTTACTAATTCCCTTGTCGAGAGAGCTGGAGGCAAAGAAGCCGAATCTGATTACTTTGTTAACTTTTACTGACATGTTGGTTCTCCGGTATGTGGTGTGACAGCCTGGTTGGTTTTCTTTCAGGAGGCGGAGAGCATCAGTCAGCAGGAAATGCAGGGAGTGGAACTGGAAGGAGGTGGTGTACTCTGTTCTATTGCTCCGGACTGCTTGGTTGAACACTGAGTATATCTCAGGTTCCTCTGCTGTGTAAGCACAGATAGCCTTAATATGATCATGTGTAAGTTCTTCAGGATTGTCGTTGGACTTGTCCTTTTGGAATCGTTTCTTCACTTTCTCAATAGTTGCACATCCTTCTGCCTTCATCCAGGCTTGTTTGAAGATCCCTTCGGTGGGGTTTTCATTTGGAAGGTATTCCTCCTGCACCTTCTTGTACATTTTTTCAGTGCAGCGTTTGTACTTGTCGTCAACAGAGTTAGGGACCATGTCTAAGGGTATGGGGGAATGGAGACCAGGCTGATGGAGATGAACCTTCAGACAATATGGAGGGAATAAATATCATTTTTTAAATTTAATTTCAATTCTCTCTCTCTCTCTCGTTGTTGATTTATTTTCTTTCGTTCTCATGTGCCGTCTAAATAGTGTAGTGTCTTACCATTACATTTACATTTAAGTCATTTAGCAGACGCTCTTATCCAGAGCGACTTACAAATTGGTGCATTCACCTATAATATCCAGTAGAACAACCACTTTACAATAGTGCATCTAAATCTTTTAAAGGGGGGGGGGGTGGTTAGAAGGATTACTTTATCCTATCCCAGGTATTCCTTAAAGAGGTGGGGTTTCAGGTGTCTCCGGAAGGTGGTGGTTGACTCCGCTGTCCTGGCATCGTGAGGGAGCTTGTTCCACCATTGGGGTGCCAGAGCAGCGAACAGTTTTGATTGGGCTGAGCGGGAACTGTGCTTCCTCAGAGGTAGGGAGGCGAGCAGGCCAGAGGTGGATGAACGCAGTGCCCTTGTTTGGGTGTAGGGCCTGATCAGAGCCTGAAGGTACGGAGGTGCCGTTCCCCTCACAGCTCCGTAGGCAAGCACCATGGTCTTGTAGCGGATGCGAGCTTCAACTGGAAGCCAGTGGAGAGAGCGGAGGAGCGGGGTGACGTGAGAGAACTTGGGAAGGTTGAACACCATCTTGGAGTCCACACCCAAAGTCCAATCCTGGATGAAATGCATCACAGCAATGTCCAGCTTTCAGGAAGCCTTGTTATACCAGTGGTCTTGTGGTATTTTCACAGTCCCTCCTCTCTTGCTGAGAACAGACACCTACAGGCACAAGTACCCCTCAAACCACAACCCCCTTAACACAGTACACACACTTTTTCTCAGTATCAGCAGTGGTGTTGCTGATGTTAGTCATGTTCACACATAGCTCCCCGGGTGCCGATAACGTTGATTAAGGTAGCCCCCTGCACCTCTCTCATTCAGAAGGGTTGGTTTAAATGTGGAATACACATTTTGGTTGAATGCATTCAGTTGTGCAACTGACTAGGTATTACCTTTCCCTTCACATACTCACACATATACTGTACAGTATGGTGCCAGGTTGGGACATAATCCTGCAGTACTTGCTGCACTCAAGAAATAGGGTTGCTTACCCCTGGCCTAGACTAAGCTTTGTCTGTCAATCATTCCTATTGCTGGTTGAATTAAATCCTGCCCTCTTCTGGCTGCTGTGAGGAATGCACCATGTCAAGACACTAAAGTGGCATTCCCCAAACTCGGTCCACGGGTCCCAAAGGGTGCACATTTGGGGTTTTTCCCCTAGCTCTATACAGTTTATTCAACTAATCGTCAAGGTTTGATCATTTGAAACAGCTGTGTCGTGTTCTTGCAAAAACCAAAAAGTGCACTCCTTGGGGTCCCGACAACCGAGTTTGGGGAACACTGCCCTGAAGGCCTCTGGGTACATTAGTGTTTGTTTGTTTTTCAGGGTTCTCTCACCAGAGTCCAGGGTATGATTTAGACAGTGTCCCAATATTCAAATACTGCTGGTTATGTTTGTTACCATTCCTTTGTCATGACTGAGATGTGAGAGACATGGTAGGTTGATAGAGTTCCATCATATTACAGTCATATGGTGTGGTGTTTACAAAGGAAAACAGACAAGGAAACGAGACAAGGAAAGGAAGGGAGCAGATTGAGACTATTTGGACGTGGCCTTACTGTTTGAGAACATAGCTGATGAATGTGTAGTTTATGCTGGAGTCCAGCCACTGTCTAGATACTGTAGCACCTAATCCAGCAGGCATATCTGTAGAGGGATGTGTGTTCACACAGATCAATAGAGGTCACATTCTAACACACACACACACACACACACACACACACACACACACACACACACACACACACACACACACACACACACACACACACACACACATACACAGGCAGGATTCACACCACAAGGCTTCTGAGAATTGTTTGTTCACAATTCTTTCCATCTGAGCCATGTGTGAACATGACTAATAACTGTAAAGACACTGCTGATACTGAGAAAAAGTGTTTGTGTGAATGCGTAACAGTACAGAAAGTTCCTTAAAGCTCATCATCCTTCTCCTCTAATCAGAGACTGATTCAGGCCTGGAATACTGATTGCCAATATACCACTAATCAATCCTTTGACTGTTCGATCTGTCGATCAATCAACCGACCAAATAATAAATTAATAAACTTTCAGGGAATAAGGAAAATAGCACTAGGTCAAAACTTCGGAACCAATCAAGGACGGCAGGGGCGGGGCCCCACCTCTTGTGAGAATTAGCTGGTGATACCAGTGGGCCAATCGGAGTAGGGTTTTTTGTGAAGTTGAAATAAGTGTATTACCGGATATGCTAAGTACCGCTTGTAGGCTTCTTTCTCCGTTGCTCTTTCTCTACCCAGTTCTTATTTTCCTCTCTGATTTCCCTCTTATTGGAGACAAAATGTTCAGGAGGGTGGAGAGTTTGTTGTAGTATTTAGTCATTTGTTGTAATTGTTGTAACCCATTGAGTGATGCTGCTACACAAAGCAAGACAGTACAGTAAATATTCCCCCACCAATCGGTAGTCTCCAGTATCACTTTATTGGACAATTCAACTTGTGTCATGTTATATTACATCTTAATCAGTGGCCCATGTAATGTTATAACTTCAGACTGTCTAAATGTAGTACTGTGAAAGTGAAAACTAAAAGGACAAGACATACAGTAGTCAAGCTCAATGATTTTCTTTATTCATGTTGAAACAAGCTGCAGAAGGCATAGAAGTTCTTTAAAGTCTCCTATGGAGTCTGATACACAGGTTAGTTCAAACATCTTAATAATCACTATTTCAGGTAGTCAGAATGAGGTTTGTATGTAACATCAACCAATGAATTTACCTTATTACAATGAAATCTTTAGACACTGAAAACACATTTTTTAGCTTTAAGAGGATAAGAAGCCTGGATGTTTGTCCCTAAAGATCATTTAAATCAATGACTCAAGATCAAGAGATTTTCTTAATGAATAACTGTTTTCTTAAAAAGTTTGCAATTCAGGTTACTCCTGGGGGCTTTGATATTTTTTAGTTTGTACACAACATCACACCAAAGGTTTCTATCATTTTCTTTCTTCAGCACAGCAGTAACTTTGAACACTTCATACGGTGGAATCAACACCTCCTTTTCATGATTCCCCATTTTGGGGAAGGACTTCAGGTCAGCGCCAAAACATGTCTTTATCTCAAAGCAAGACTTGTCTCCAAATTTGTTTTTACTAATTTCCTTGTCGAGGGAACTGGAGGCAAAGAAGCCAAATCTAATTACTTTGTTAACTTTACTGACAAACTCCACTTTGGTTCTTCGATATGTGGTGTGACAGCCCGGTTGGTTAAGTTTCAGGAGGCGAATGGCGTCAGTCAGCAGGAAATGCAGGGAGTGGAAGTGGAAGGAGGTTGTGTACTCTGTTCTATTGGTCCGAACTGCTTGGTTGAACACTGAGTATATGTCAGGTTTCTCTGCTGTGTAAGCACAGATAGCCTTGATATGATCATGTGTAAGTTTGTCTTTAGAATTGTACTTGGACTTGTCCTTTTCGAATCGTTGCGTCACATTTTTTGCACATCTTTCTGCTTTCATCCAGGCTTGTTTGAAGATCCCTACAGTGGAGTTTTCATTTGGAAGATACTCCTCCTGCACCTTCTTGTACATTTTTTCAGTGCAGCGTTTGTACTTGTCGTCAACAGAGTTAGGAACCATGTCTAAGGGTATGGGGGAATGGAGACCAGGCTGACGGAGATGAACCTTCAGAAAATATGGAGGGAATAAAACAGGCAAAAGTGAAAAAGCAAGGATTTTTTTATATATTTAATTTTATTTAAATAGTCTTTCTCTCTCTTTCTATCTCTCACTCTCACGTTCTCAAATTCATTAAATTAAATTCAATATACTTTAATGAAATGAAACCCAAGGTAAATGTTGCCACAGAAAAGTGACACACAAATTATGAAAACAACAGTGACAATAATACAAGTAGTAGCTATAATACTATAAAAAATACTATATATACAGTGCATTCGGAAAGTATTCAGACCCCTTCAGTTTTTCCATATTTTAACAAATCGAACAAATAAACAAATATATATCTAACACAAAAATGTAATACACATTTCTCTCTCTCCTTTCTTTCTATCTCAAATTCTTTCTTTCTTAATTGCAGCCAAAATAGTGTTGTATCTTACCATTTTGGAGTCCACACCCAAAGTCCAAGCCTGGATGAAATACAGCACAGTAAAGGTGAGGATCTTGTGTCTTGCCATGATATCAAAATGTACTGGTCCAATGGCAAAATGTAATGGAGATGAATTGTCTTTTAAGATACAGAATCAGCATTGAAATGTTAAACTTTCAGGGGGACTTGTTATAACAGTGCTCTTTTGGTCATTTCACAGTCCCTCCTCTCTGACTGAATACAGGCACATAAATGCACAAGTACCCCTCAAACCACAAACACCACAGTTCAGACACACACACACACACACACACACACACACACACACACACACACACACACACACACACACACACACACACACACACACACACACACAAACACACCATTTCTCAGTATCAGCAGTGGTGTTGTTGGTGTAAGTCATGTTCACACATAGCTCCCCGGGTGCGGATGACATCGATTAAGGAGGCACCCTGCACCTCTCTCATTCAGAAGGGTTGGGTTAAATGTGGAAGACACATTTTGTTTGAATGCATTCAGTTGTGCGACTGACTAGGTCCCTAGTTGGGAAAAAATCCTGCAATACCTGCAGCACTCCAGGAACAGGGTTGCTTACCCCTGGCCTAGACTAAGCTTTGTCTGTCAATCATTCCTTTAGCTGATTTAATGAAATACTGCCCTCTTCTGGCTGCTGTGCAGAATGCATCGGGTCAAGACACTAAAGCAGGGTTTCCCAATCTCGGTTTGGGGACCCTAAAGGGGGCACGTTTTGGTTTTTGGCCTAGGCCTAGCTCTACACAGCTGATTCAACTAATCATCAAGCTTTGATAATTTGAAACAGCTGTGTAGCATTGGGGCAAAAACCAAACCGTGCACCCCTTTGGGAGAAACACTGCACTAAAGGCCTCTGGGTACATTTATCAAGCCTGCACCCGCTCCCCCTCCCTGGTGCTCGAAGGTGCAAGGCTCCTCAGCATCACGCACACCTGCCTTCACCCCGTCACGTGCATGAGCGATTATTGGACTCACCTGGACTCAATCACCTGTGATATTACCTCCCCTATATCTGTCTTTTCACCACTTCAGAGTTAATGTTTGTTGGTCTTAAATACCCGGTTCTGACGCTGTCGCTGTCCTGTTTGATGTCTGATGTCTGTTACTTATTAAATGTTCAACTCCCTGTACCTGCTTATCGACTCCAGCATTGGTTCTTACACATTAGCGTGTGTTTGGTTTTCAGTGGTCTCTCCTGTCAGTGGCCAGGGTATGATTTAGACAGTATCCCAGTATTCTAATAATGCTGGTTATGGTTGTTACCTTTCCTTTGTTATGACTGATATGTGAGATTGTCATCATATCACGTTCAAATGGTGTTGTCTTTCAGATCTGTGGTGGTTACAAATGATAGGAGATAAGAAAGGAAGCAGATTGAGACTATTGGGATGTGGCCTTAGTGTTTGGTAAGATAGTTCACAGGCCACTGACTGTGTAGTTGATGGTGGAGTCCAGCCACTGACTGTGTAGTTGATGGTGGAGTCCAGCCACTGACTGTGTAGTTGATGGTGGAGTCCAGCCACTGACTGTGGAGTTGATGGTGGAGTCCAGCCACTGACTGTGTACTTGATGGTGGAGTCCAGCCACTAACTGTGTAGTCTATGGTGGAGTCCAGCCACTGACTGTGTAGTTTATGGTGGAGTCCAGCCACTAACTGTGTAGTCTATGGTGGAGTCCAGCCACTGACTGTGTACTTGATGGTGGAGTCCAGCCACTAACTGTGTAGTCTATGGTGGAGTCCAGCCACTGACTGTGTACTTGATGGTGGAGTCCAGCCACTAACTGTGTAGTCTATGGTGGAGTCCAGCCACTGACTGTGTAGTTTATGGTGGAGTCCAGCCACTGACTGTGTAGTCTATGGTGGAGTCCAGCTTCTGACTGTGTAGTCTATGGTGGAGTCCAGCCACTGACTGTGTAGTCTATGGTGGAGTCCAGCCACTGACTGTGTAGTTGATGGTGGAGTCCAGCCACTGACTGTGTAGTCTATGGTGGAGTCCAGCCACTGACTGTGTAGTTGATGGTGGAGTCCAGCCACTGACTGTGTAGTTGATGGTGGAGTCCAGCCACTGACTGTGTAGTCTATGGTGGAGTCCAGCCACTGACTGTGTAGTTGATGGTGGAGTCCAGCCACTCTGTAAGTAGCACCTAATCCAACAGTTATATCTGTAGAGGAATGTGTGTTCACACATTAATACAGGTCACATTCTAATGCACGTACACACACACACACACACACACACACACACACACACACACACACACACACACACACACACACACACACACACAAACACACCATTTCTCAGTATCAGCAGTGGTGTTGTTGGTGTAAGTCATGTTCACACATAGCTCCCCGGGTGCGGATGACATCGATTAAGGAGGCACCCTGCACCTCTCTCATTCAGAAGGGTTGGGTTAAATGTGGAAGACACATTTTGTTTGAATGCATTCAGTTGTGCGACTGACTAGGTCCCTAGTTGGGAAAAAATCCTGCAATACCTGCAGCACTCCAGGAACAGGGTTGCTTACCCCTGGCCTAGACTAAGCTTTGTCTGTCAATCATTCCTTTAGCTGATTTAATGAAATACTGCCCTCTTCTGGCTGCTGTGCAGAATGCATCGGGTCAAGACACTAAAGCAGGGTTTCCCAATCTCGGTTTGGGGACCCTAAAGGGGGCACGTTTTGGTTTTTGGCCTAGGCCTAGCTCTACACAGCTGATTCAACTAATCATCAAGCTTTGATAATTTGAAACAGCTGTGTAGCATTGGGGCAAAAACCAAACCGTGCACCCCTTTGGGAGAAACACTGCACTAAAGGCCTCTGGGTACATTTATCAAGCCTGCACCCGCTCCCCCTCCCTGGTGCTCGAAGGTGCAAGGCTCCTCAGCATCACGCACACCTGCCTTCACCCCGTCACGTGCATGAGCGATTATTGGACTCACCTGGACTCAATCACCTGTGATATTACCTCCCCTATATCTGTCTTTTCACCACTTCAGAGTTAATGTTTGTTGGTCTTAAATACCCGGTTCTGACGCTGTCGCTGTCCTGTTTGATGTCTGATGTCTGTTACTTATTAAATGTTCAACTCCCTGTACCTGCTTATCGACTCCAGCATTGGTTCTTACACATTAGCGTGTGTTTGGTTGTCAGTGGCCAGGGTATGATTTAGACAGTATCCCAGTATTCTAATAATGCTGGTTATGGTTGTTACCTTTCCTTTGTTATGACTGATATGTGAGATTGTCATCATATCACGTTCAAATGGTGTTGTCTTTCAGATCTGTGGTGGTTACAAATGATAGGAGATAAGAAAGGAAGCAGATTGAGACTATTGGGATGTGGCCTTAGTGTTTGGTAAGATAGTTCACAGGCCACTGACTGTGTAGTTGATGGTGGAGTCCAGCCACTGACTGTGTAGTTGATGGTGGAGTCCAGCCACTGACTGTGGAGTTGATGGTGGAGTCCAGCCACTGACTGTGTACTTGATGGTGGAGTCCAGCCACTAACTGTGTAGTCTATGGTGGAGTCCAGCCACTGACTGTGTAGTTTATGGTGGAGTCCAGCCACTAACTGTGTAGTCTATGGTGGAGTCCAGCCACTGACTGTGTACTTGATGGTGGAGTCCAGCCACTAACTGTGTAGTCTATGGTGGAGTCCAGCCACTGACTGTGTACTTGATGGTGGAGTCCAGCCACTAACTGTGTAGTCTATGGTGGAGTCCAGCCACTGACTGTGTAGTTTATGGTGGAGTCCAGCCACTGACTGTGTAGTCTATGGTGGAGTCCAGCTTCTGACTGTGTAGTCTATGGTGGAGTCCAGCCACTGACTGTGTAGTCTATGGTGGAGTCCAGCCACTGACTGTGTAGTTGATGGTGGAGTCCAGCCACTGACTGTGTAGTCTATGGTGGAGTCCAGCCACTGACTGTGTAGTTGATGGTGGAGTCCAGCCACTGACTGTGTAGTTGATGGTGGAGTCCAGCCACTGACTGTGTAGTCTATGGTGGAGTCCAGCCACTGACTGTGTAGTTGATGGTGGAGTCCAGCCACTCTGTAAGTAGCACCTAATCCAACAGTTATATCTGTAGAGGAATGTGTGTTCACACATTAATACAGGTCACATTCTAATGCACGTACACACACACACACACACACACACACACACACACACACACACACACACACACACACACACACACACACACACACAATGGACACACTCTTTTGTCTCCATAAGACACAAAAAAGTCACATGAATATCAATGTTTGTTCAGGAGAATGTTGCCATTGATAAACACTAATGTCGTTCAGAATGTCAACACTCATTATTTACCAAGAGGGGGAGAGAAAAGGGGAGAGAAAAGGTGTAAGTAAGTTCCACCATCACCCTGTTACTGCTTCAATACAGGGACATTTTATTAGTCCACCATCACCCTGTTACTGCTTCAATACAGGGACATTTTATTAGTCCACCATCACCCTGTTACTGCTTCAATACAGGGGCATTTTATTAGTCCACCGTCACCCTGTTACTGCTTCAATACAGGGGCATTTTATTAGTCCACCGTCACCCTGTTACTGCTTCAATACAGGGACATTTTATTAGTCCACCATCACCCTGTTACTGCTTCAATACAGGGACATTTTATTAGTCCACCATCACCCTGTTACTGCTTCAATACAGGGGCATTTTATTAGTCCACCGTCACCCTGTTACTGCTTCAATACAGGGACATTTTATTAGTCCACCATCACCCTGTTACTGCTTCAATACAGGGGCATTTTATTAGTCCACCGTCACCCTGTTACTGCTTCAATACAGGGACATTTTATTAGTCCACCATCACCCTGTTACTGCTTCAATACAGGGACATTTTATTAGTCCACCATCACCCTGTTACTGCTTCAATACAGGGGCATTTTATTAGTCCACCGTCACCCTGTTACTGCTTCAATACAGGGACATTTTATTAGTCCACCATCACCCTGTTACTGCTTCAATACAGGGACATTTTATTAGTCCACCATCACCCTGTTACTGCTTCAATACAGGGGCATTTTATTAGTCCACCGTCACCCTGTTACTGCTTCAATACAGGGACATTTTATTAGTCCACCATCACCCTGTTACTGCTTCAATACAGGGACATTTTATTAGTCCACCATGACCCTGTTACTGCTTCAATACAGGGGCATTTTATTAGTCCACCGTCACCCTGTTACTGCTTCAATACAGGGACATTTTATTAGTCCACCATCACCCTGTTACTGCTTCAATACAGGGACATTTTATTAGTCCACCATCACCCTGTTACTGCTTCAATACAGGGGCATTTTATTAGTCCACCGTCACCCTGTTACTGCTTCAATACAGGGACATTTTATTAGTCCACCATCACCCTGTTACTGCTTCAATACAGGGACATTTTATTAGTCCACCATCACCCTGTTACTGCTTCAATACAGGGACATTTTATTAGTCCACCGTCACCCTGTTACTGCTTCAATACAGGGACATCTTATTTTTCTCTGTATCGGACCTGTGGGTGACTGTCCAGCGGAACCTAGAGAAGGAGGAGACATTGGCACAAACACTCACAATCACAGATTTCTACAGATTTGAAAGTTGGTGTCAATGTTCTCTCAAAAACAGAATGTTGGATGTCTGCATTCCAGCAACGTTCAGAAAACATTCTGATGTGTTTGGATAAAATGGTGCCATTGTCGTACTTCGGACCTGTGTCACTAAAGTTACAATAACTCAGGTTGTGTTATAAACTGGGTTGTTCCAGCCCTGAATGCTGATTGGCTGACAGCTGTGGTATATCAGACTGTATACCACGGGTATGACAAAACCAGTTTATAATAGCAATAAGGCACCTCAGGGGTTTGTGATGTATGGCCAATATACCACCTCTAAGGGCTGTATGCAGGCACTCCGCGTTGAGTCGTATGTAAGAACTGCCCTTAGCCGGGGTATATTGGCAATATACAACACCCCCTTAGACCTTATTGATTAATTATACCACGTCATACAGTATTGCTAGTGCTCAAAAATCTAGCCAAGGTGAAACACATTGACAGTGCTTCCTGGGTTAAGAACTGAGGTCATGTTTCTCTTAGCTGATAACATGTGTCCCTAGCAATTTAAGGGTGGTGTGTTCGATTCCCGCTGGAGTCACATACCCTATATTAAAGATGTATGCACCCACTGTACTATAAATCACATAGTATTAAAGGAGTTGCTAAATATGTGCTAAAAATAAATGCAACAGTTTACTGAGTTACAGTTCATATAAGGAAATCAGTCAATTTAAATAAATTAATTAGGCCCTAATCTATGGATTTCACATGACTGGGAATACAGATACAGTATACATCTGTTGGTCATAGATACCTTAAACAAAAGGTAGGGGTGTGGATCAGAATACCATTCAGTATCTGGTGTAACCACCATTTGCCTCATGCTGTGCGACACATGTCCTTGACATAGAGTTAATCAGGCTGTTGATTGTGGCCTGTAGGAATGTTGTCCCAATCCTCTTCAATGGCTTGTGAAGGTGGTGGATATTGTCTGGAACTGGAACACGCTGTCGTACACGTTGACCCAGAGCATCCCAAACATGCTCAATGCTCTCTGTGTTTAGTCATTGTATTGTTCCTCAGTGTATTTTGTGTGATTGTTGAGTATTCACACATGAAGTGTCTGTCATTACCACCTCTGAGAAGACATGTCTGGTGAGTATGCAAGCCATTGAAGAAATGGGACATTTTCAGCTTCCTGGCATTGTGTTCAGATCCTTGCGACATGGGGTCGTGCATTATCATGCTGAAACATGAGGTGATGGCGGTGGATGAATGGCACAACAATGGGTCTCACAATCTCGTCATGGTATCTCTGTAGATTCAAATTGCCATTGATAAAATGCAATTGTGTTCGTTGTCCTTAGTTTATACCTGTGTTAATGTCATTGTAGGTGTAACTATCTGGAGGTGGTTTAAATAAACAAGGGATAGTTTCACTCAACCTGTTTTCCTATCACTTCTCTCTCTCTCTCTCTCTCTCTCTCTCTCTCTCTCTCTCTCTCTCTCTCTCTCTCTCTCTCTCTCTACTCTATTTACTTCAATCAGTGGGAATTATATTTTACTCATCTTTGACTCCTCCCTGTGTCTCTCTCTCTCCCTCTACCACTGTGTCTCTCTCTCTCCCTCTACCACTCTCTTTCTCTCTCTCTCTCCCTACCTCTCTCTCGCTACCGCTCTCTCTCTACCTCTCTCTCTCTACCACTGTCTCTCTCTCTCTGTGTTTAGTCATTGTATTGTTCCTCAGTGTATTTTGTGTGATTGTTGAGTATTCACACATGAAGTGTCTGTCATCACCACCTCTGAGAAGACAGCAGACACCTCCATACTAAAGCAAACAGATTGTTTGTAGTATACAGAAGCTGACTAACCTTCATTTATACGTTCATTATCTCCTCTGTCATCCCTCTCTCCCACTCCCTCCCTTTATACAACTCTCTGTCATCCCTCTCTCTGCCACTCCCTCCCTCTTTACAACTCTGTCATTCACCTTTTCCTTTCCTTTCTTCTAAGACTCTCCTTTTCTACATATTTCCTCCATCTCTCTCTGTCTTTTAAAGGTTATTGTCCTTTTTGGACATCTGTAGCATCCTGTTACTGTACTTTATGTAGAACTGGAATGATTTGCTCTACTTCTATGTTACCTTCCGCCTGAACATTGACAGGAAATGGGAGTGACCTGATTGCCATGGAAATGAAGGTGAAAGCAAATGAATGGATGAAGAAGTAACCTGACAGGGTAATTGTGTCAGAACAGAGGAAGGCCAGAAAAGGAGAATCCGTTGGTTCTCTCTCTCATCACTTCAGGGTGAATCCTAACTTCAGGTCCAATTTTCATTTAGTCTCCATATGACATCAATGCGTTACTAAGTGAAAGTTTGACTTACAGTGGGGGAAAAAAGTATTTGATCCCCTGCTGATTTTGTACGTTTGCCCACTTACAAAGAAATGATCAGTCTATAATTTTAATGGTAGGTTTATTTGAACAGTGAGAGACAGAATAACAACAAAAAAATCCAGAAAAACGCATGTCAAAAATGTTATAAAATGATTTGCATTTTAATGAGGGAAATGAGTATTTGACCCCTCTGCAAAATATGACTTAGTACTTGGTGGCAAAACCCTTGTTGGCAATCACAGAGGTCAGACGTTTTTTGTAGTTTGCCACCAGGTTTGCACACATCTCAGGAGGGATTTTGTCTCACTCCTCTTTGCAGATCTTCTCCAAGTCACTAAGGTTTCGAGGCTGACATTTGGCAACTCGAACCTTCAGCTCCCTCCACAGATTTTCTATGGGATTAAGGTCTGGAGATTGGCTAGGCCACTCCAGGACCTTAATGTGCTTCTTCTTGAGCCACTCCTTTGTTGCCTTGGCCATGTGTTTTGGGTCATTGTCATGCTGGAATACCCATCCACGACCCATTTTCAATGCCCTGGCTGAGGGAAGGAGGTTCTCACCCAAGATTTGACAGTACATGGCCCCGTCTATCGTCCCTTTGATGCGGTGAAGTTGTCCTGTCCCCTTAGCAGAAAAACACCCCAAAACATGTTTCCACCTCCATTTTTGACATTGGAGATCGTGTTCTTGGGGTCATAGGCAGCATTCCTCCTCCTCCAAACACGGCGAGTTGAGTTGATGAGAAAAAGCTCCATTTTGGTCTCATCTGACTACAACACTTTCACCAGTTGTCCTCTGAATCATTCAGATGTTCATTGGCAAACTTCAGACGGGCCTGTATATGTGCTTTTTTGAGCAGGGGGACCTTGCAGGCGCTGCAGGATTTCAGTCCTTGATGGCATATGTGTTACCAATTGTTTTCTTTGTGACTATGGTCCCAGCTGCCTTGAGATCATTGACAAGATCCTCCCATGTAGTTCTGGGCTGATTCCTCACCGTTCTCATGATCATTGCAACTCCACGAGGTGAGATCTTGCATGGAGCCCCAGGCTGAGGGAGATTGACAGTTCTTTTGTGTTTCTTCCATTTGCGAATAATCACACCAAATGTTGTCACCTCAACAAGCTGCTTGGCGATGGTCTTGTAGCCCATTCCAGCCTTGTGTAGGTCTACAATCTTGTCCCTGACATCCTTGGAGAGCTCTTTGGTCTTGGCCATGGTGGAGAGTTTGGAATCTGATTGATTGATTGCTTCTGTGGACAGGTGTCTTTTATACAGGTAACAAGCTGTGGTTAGGAGCACTCACTTTAAGAGTGTGCTCCCAATCTTAGTTCGTTACCTGTATAAAAGACACCTGGGAGCCAGAAATCTTTGATTGAGAGGTGGTCAAATACTTATTTCCCTCATTTTAATTTCTTGAGGATAGGGGACAGTGTTTTCACGGCTGGATAAAAAATGTACCCGATTTAAACTGGTTACTACTCTTGCCCAGAAACGAGAATATGCATATTATTAGTAGATTTGGATGGAAAACACTCTGAAGTTTCTAAAACTGTTTGAATGGTGTCTGTGAATATTTCAGAACTCATATGGCATGCAAAAACCTGAGGAAATCTCAACAAGGAAGTTAATGATCTGAGAAATGTACTTTTTCTTTCTAGTCCCTTTCGAAACTACAGTGCCTGTGGGGTTATGTGGCACTTTCTAAGGCTTCCATTGGCTCTCTAAAGTGTTCAGAAAGCGGATTGAGGCGTCATCTGTCTCTGGGCAGAGTATGTTAGCACACTTTGTCAGTGGACTGCCTATTGACTAGGACAGTGAGATGCGCATTCACGAGACCAAACCATTTTTTTGAACGAATACACGATTGTCCGGTTGGAATATTATCGCTATTTTATGAGAAAAATACCATAAAAATTGATTTTAAACAGCGTTTGACATGCTTCTAAGTACGGTAATGGAACATTTAGATTTTTTTTGTCTCGATATGCGCTCCCACGTTACCCTTTGGATAGTGACCTGAATGCACAAACAAAATTGAGGTAATTTGGACATAACTATGGATTATTTGGAACAAAAACAACATTTGTTGTGGAAGTAGCAGTCCTCGGAGTGCATTCTGACGAAGATCAGCAAAGGTAATACAATTTTTCTTATAGTAATTCTGAGTTTAGTGAGCTCGAAGTTGGCGGTGTCTGAATTGCTAGCGGTGATGGCTAAGCTATGTACTCAGAATATTGCAAAATGTGCTTTCGCCGAAAAGCTATTTTAAAATCTGACATAGCGATTGCATAAAGGAGTTCTGTATCTATAATTCCTAAAATAATTGTTATGTATTTTGTCAGCGTTTATGGTGAGTAATTTATTAAATTCACCGGACGTTTTCGGTGGGAATGCTAGTTCTGAACATCACGTGCTAATGTAAAAAGCTGTTTTTTTTTTATATAAATATGAACTTCATTGAACAAAACATGCATGTATTGTATAACATAATGTCCTAGGAGTGTCATCTGATGAAGATCATCAAAGGTTAGTGCTGCATTTAGCTGTGTTTTGGGTTTTTGTGACATATATGCTTGCTTTGAAATGTGATTATTTTTGGCTGTGTACTCTCCTAACATAATCTAACGTTTTGCTTTCGCTGTAAAGCCGTTTTGAAATCGGACAAAGTGGTTAGATTAATGAGAGTCTTATCTTTCAAATGGTGTAAAATAGTCTATGTTTGAAATATTGAAATAATAGCATTTTTGAGGTTTTTGTATTTCGCGACACGGGGTTCCACTGGCTGTTGAAAATGGTGGGACGTCCCAATGGCCTAGATAGGTTAAAATGCAAATCAATTTATAACATTTTTGACATGTGTTTTTCTGGATATTTTTGTTGTTATTCTGTCTCTCACTGTTCAAATAAACCTACCATTAAAATTATAGACTGATCATTTCTTTGTCAGTGGGCAAATGTACAAAATCAGCAGGGGATCAAATACTTTTTCCCCCCACTGTAAGTGGAAGTTAGGATTCGCCCCTGCGTGTAATAGTGATGAAACAGTGGGACGCCAGAAAAGGATACATTAGCTCACACACACACAAGCGGGCACACACACACACACACACACACACACACACACACACACACACACACACACACACACACACACACACACACACACACACACACACACAGAAATACACAAGTAAACACGTACTGTACACACACGGCCCTCCTCCTCCTGTATATCTGGAGGAGTGTTCTGGTTGGGAAGTCTTGTCACAGCCACCTGAACACTGAATGAGTGACTTCCCCTCCCCTCGTCACTCCACCCCAGTGTAGCAAGTTATCCTCTTAGTGACCCCTTCGAGATAGGATCCCGTTAACAACAAAATGTCATAATTCAACTTTCTCAAACATACAACTATTTTACACCATTTTAAAGATACACTTCTCCTTAATGTAACCACATTGTCCGATTTCAAAAAGGCTTTACAGCGAAAGCAAAATATTAGATTATGTTAGGACAGTACATAGACAAAAATAACCACACAGCCATTTTCCAAGCAAAGAAATGTGTCACAAAACCCCAAAATACAGCTAAAATTAAGCACTAACCTTTGACGATCTTCATCAGGTGACTCTCCTAGGACATCATGTTACACAATACATGTATGTTTTGTTCGATCAAGTTCATATTTATATCCAAAAACAGCATTTTACATTGATGCGTGATGTTCAGAACATTTTCAGAAAATGTTTTGCCTCCAAAACCTCCGGTCAATGAGCACACATATATTACAGAAATACTCATCATAAACGTTGACAAAATATATAACAATTATTTAAAGAATTATAGATATACTACTTCTTAATGCAAGCGCTGTGTCAGATTTCAAAATAACTTTACGGAGAAACCACATTGTTCAATATTCTGAGTATGGCGCTCATGGCATCAACAAAACTCTGAATTAGTGTTATAAATCTTTCCTTACCTTTGCTGATCTTCGACGGAATGCACTCGCAGGATTCCCACTCTCACAAGAAATGTTCATTTGTACGATAAAGTCCATAATTTTTGTCCAAATACCACCGTTTTGTTGGTGCGTCCAGAACACTATTCCAAAGGCACGAGGCGGGGGCGCAAATAAATAGACGAAAAGCTCAAAAGTTCCATTACCGTTTGTAGAAACATGTCAAACGATGTTTACAATCAATCTTTAGGGTATTTTTAACGTAAAAATGCGATAATTTTCCAACCGGACAATAGCGTATTCATTCCAGAAGGAAAAGAAGGAACGGCGAGCTCACCAAGTCCCTTGTCCTCAGACAGGCCACTGATTGACTGAGCTCCTATTTTCTGCCCAGTAACAGGAGATGGATGAAAAAAGTTTCTAAAGGCTGTTGACAGCCAATGGAAGCCTTAGGAAGTGCAACGTGACCCCACAGACACTGTAGTTTCGATAGGGATTCAAAAGAAGAACTCCAATTCTCAGATTTCCCACTTCCTGGTTGGATTTTTCCCAGGTTTTTGCCTGCCATATGAGTTCTGTTATACTCACAGACATCATTCAAACAGTTTTAGAAACTTCAGAGTGTTTTCAATCCAAATCTACTAATAATATGCATATCCTACCTTCTGCGTAATACAGCCCTCTGTGTGATGTCACGGTGTGTGAACGAGCCCCCTCCTGCGATACGGAGTTTGAAGGCCTGGGTGCCCCCTGGAATGGACAGGTACAGCGCCATCAAGAGGGAGGTCTGCCCAGGGGCGGGACTTCAGCCTGCCGGTGAGTTGATTATTGGCCAATGTTGTGACAGACCGCAATGAGCTACTGGAAATGAACTAATGTTTTTGTAATTGGTTCTATAATAAAGTAATGAATGTGCTAATATTTTTTTTCACCAGACTGATAGTAAGTCTCTTACTTGTGAGTTTCCCCTACAAACCAATTAATAACCTCTCTCTCTGATGGGTCTGACTGACTGTTCCGTCAGTAACAGTCAGTCAGACCAATCCTGACTGAGTTAAACTCATTGATGAATGACTGTTGTGACAGAAAACAAAGTTCTCAATACAAGTCTCCACTGCCTCTCTCTCTCTCTCTCTCTCTCTCTCTCTCTCTCTCTCTCTCTCTCTCTCTCTCTCCAGATTGATGACAGTCTCTCTCTCTCTCCAGATTGATGACAGTCTTTCTTTCTCTCTCCAGATTGATGAAAATCTCTCCATCGTCAAACTACAGAAGGCCTGCAGACTCCTCGTCTCCACCATCCTTATCCAGAGCGCCATTGTCAAGATGTACCTTAGTAACGCCCTGGTGGACATGGCGTTTGCTCTGAGCAAGGTGAGGATGACAAGATGACTACGAGAATGATGGTGATGATTATAATGGTTATGATGATGGTGATGATCAATTTAGTGATGATGATGACTATGATAATGGTGATGATAATGGAGATGAGGATGATAATGAAGATGATAATGTGATGAGGATGATGATTAGGATTATGATAATTGTGATGATCATGCTGATGATGGTGACTGTGATGATAATGATGACAATTACGATAACTATGATGATAATGCTGATGTTGAGGATAATGATGATGATGATGATGGTAATGGGGATGACGATAATGGTGATGATAACATATATGAGGTTGATGATGGTGATGATAATGGTGACAAGATGATAATGATGACAAGATGATAATGATATTGCTGATGACGGTGAGACCTTCCGGGGGGGGGGGGGGGGGGGTGTCGGAGGTCAAGGCCAGCGTCAAAAGAGGGAGCTTCCTATTGGCCAGGCTGGCGCTGGGACGCGTCTGTCACACACTACAGGTAAGCTGTCTGTCACACTACAGATGAGGTGACACAAACAAGCATGCATGCACACACACAGACCCACACACACACATACTACAGGTGAGAGAGGGAGATGGTGAGGACTGATTGTACTGATACTGTTGAGTTGATTGTGACTGTCTCTCCAGGATTTCTACAGCCACAGTAACTGGGTTGAGGGTTGAGAAGGGGAACAGACAGCCGTACAGCACTCTGATCAGACCTGACCTGCAACTGGTGAACCTGGCAGGTATTGTTTGTGGAACTATCTGTAGTTTATTTAAACCACCCCCAGATATACCCACCTATATCGGCACAATACAGGTAACTACATGCAACACAAACACGTAGCTAAAACGCCTACATTATGAAGGCATTTGTTCATAAAATAAAGAAACCTCTCCTCACGGATTGATAAAGAAGTATTTGGGTGTGTGCCATTGTCAACACTAAACCACTCCCTCTTTGTATCAGTCGACCAACCAGCCTGGAGATAATAGACTTGTCATGGCTTCTACACACTTCACACCCCTCTAAACATAGTCACTTTAACTCTACCTACATGTACATATTACCTCAATTACCTCGAATAACCGGTACCCCCTCACATTGACTCTGTACCGGTACCCCCTGTATATATAGCCTCGCTATTGTTATTTTACTGCTGCTCTTTAATTATTTGTTACTTTTATTTTTTACTTAACACTTTTATTTTTTTAACTGCATTGTTTTAAGGGCTTGTAGGTGAGCATTTCACTGTTGTATTCGGCGCATGTGACAATTACAATTTGATGACCCACACACTGCACTCTAGAGCAGATTGTCTCTCTCTCTCTCTCTCTCTCTCTTATCTCTCCTCCCTCTTCAGGCCCCAGTACTCCTGTTCTAACCCCCTCTCCTCCCTCTTCAGGCCCCAGTACTCCTGTTCTAACCCCCTCTCCTCCCTCTTCAGGACCCAGTACTCCTGTTCTAACCCCCTCTCCTCCCTCTTCAGGCCCCAGTACTCCTGTTCTAACCCCCTCTCCTCCCTCTTCAGGCCCCAGTACTCCTGTTCTAACCCCCTCTCCTCTGTCTTCAGGCCCCAGTACTCCTGTTCTAACCAACCTCTTCTCCCACTTCAGGCCCCAGTACTCCTGTTCTAACCCCCTCTCCTCCCTCTTCAGGCCCCAGTACTCCTGTTCTAACCCCCTCTTCTCCCATTTCAGGCCCCAGTACTCCTGTTCTAACCCCCTCTCCTCCGTCCTCAGGCCCCAGTACTCCTGTTCTAACCCCCTCTCCTCCATCTTCAGGCCCCAGTACTCCTGTTCTAACCCCCTCTCCTCCGTCTTCAGGCCCCAGTACTCCTGTTCTAACCCCCTCTCCTCCGTCTTCAGGCCCCAGTACTCCTGTTCTAACCCCCTCTCCTCCGTCTTCAGGCCCCAGTACTCCTGTTCTAACCCCCTCTCCTCCGTCTTCAGGCCCCAGTACTCCTGTTCTAACCCCCTCTCCTCCCTCTTCAGGCCCCAGTACTCCTGTTCTAACCCCTCTCCTCCCTCTTCAGGCCCCAGTACTCCTATTCTAACCCCCTCTCCTCCCTCTTCAGGCCCCAGTACTCATGTTCTAACCCCCTCTTCAGGCCCCATTACTCCTGTTCTAACCCCCTCTCCTCCCTCTTCAGGCCCCAGTACTCCTGTTCTAACCCCCTCTCCTGCCTCTTCAGGCCTCAGTACTCCTGTTCTAACCCCCTCTCCTCCCTCTTCAGGCCCCAGTACTCCTGTTCTAACCCCCTCTCCTCCCTCTTCAGGCCCCAGTACTCCTGTTCTAACCCCCTCTCCTCCGTCCTCAGGCCCCAGTACTCCTGTTCTAACTCCCTCTCCTCCTTCTTCAGGCCCCAGTACTCCTGTTCTAACTCCCTCTCCTCCTTCTTCAGGCCCCAGTACTCCTGTTCTAACTCCCTCTCCTCCTTCTTCAGGCCCCAGTACTCCTGTTCTAACCCCCTCTTCTGCCTCTTCAGGCCCCAGTACTCCTGTTCTAACCCCCTCTCCTCCCTCTTCAGGCCCCAGTACTCCTGTTCTAAACCCCTCTCCTGCCTCTTCAGGCCCCAGTACTCCTGTTCTAACCCCCTCTCCTCCCTCTTCAGGCCCCAGTACTCCTGTTCTAACCCCCTCTTCAGGCCCCAGTACTCCTGTTCTAACCCCCTCTTCAGGCCCTAGTACTCCTGTTCTAACCCCCTCTCTAGGCCCCAGTACTCCAACCTGTAGGAACTGTATGGGAGGTAACTGTACTGATAACATCCTACCAGAGGTCTTACAGCAGGGCCTGCTCACCTCTGGATACTTCAACCTGTTCTCCTCCAACAAACCTGCAGGTACACACACACACACACACACACACACACACACACACACACACACACACACACACACACACACACACACACACACACACACACACACACACACACACACACACACACACACACACACACACACACACACACACACACACACACACACACACACACACACACACACACACACACACACAATTTCTTCCCCTTCTTGATAGACAGCAGCTGATGGGGATCCTAATAAATACAACATAAAAACCTTTTATGTAATCTTTATTTAACTGGGCAAGTCAATTAAGAACAAATTCCTATTTACAATGACGGGCTAGCCCTGCCAGACCCGGACAACGTTGGGCCATTTGTGCACCGCAATATGGGACTCCCAATCACAGCCGGATTATGATACAGCCTGGAATCGAACCAGGGACTGTAGTGACGCCGCTTGCACTGAGATGCAGCGCCTTAGACCGCTGCGCCACTTTGGAGCATTGATGCAAACTAACTCACACACTCATCTCTCCCTCTCCTAGGTAAGTGTAGCCACAGCGGGTTGTTTGACCGGACCAGCGGTCGGGACCTGGTAGGGGGCATCAAAAAGGACGACGTGGGGTCCAGTCATGGTCACCTCCACCACACTGCAGCCGACGTGGCCGTCAACGCTACCATGGAACTACTGGAGGACATCAGAGGAGCTGCCGGGGACAAGGACTTCCTACAGTGAGAGAGAGAGGCGGAAGTAGGTGGGCAATGTTTAGGCAAGAGGTGATTATTTGTGATGTTTTGTGTTAAATTGGAGGATTTTATCACTACTATAGGCAAGGATTAGACTACTATATGATGAGGGAGATGTCATGGTAAACTGTTGTGAGGAGCTAGGATAACAAAGGGTGTTTTTGGTTCATAATTTCTACTCCATAATCTCCCTCGCTCGCTCTCTCTCATCCCCCCCCCTCCGGGTTAATAGGCATCACCCATTCGGCAGTGTTGTGTTTTTTCATCGACACCACAGGCAGTATGAGTGGTGACATCACTGAGGCTAAGAGAGTGTCCTTCTCCGTCATCGACAGTAAGAGAGGAACCCAGCAGGAAGCTTCATCATACATCCTGGTCCCCTTCAATGACCCAGGTGGGTGTTAGCCTGGTCTCAGATCAGCAGGAACATACATCCTGGTCCCCTTCAATGACTCAGGTGGGTGTTAGCCTGGTCTCAGATGAGCAGTAACATACATCCTGGTCCACTTCAATGACCCAGGTGGGTGTTAGCCTGGTCTCAGATCAGCAGCAACATACATCCTGGTCCCCTTCAACGACCCAGGTGTTAGCCTGGTCCCAGATCTGTTGTGGCCAACTCCAACATTATGGTCAAGCCACATGCCAATCACCTCCCTGAAATTGGGAGCAGAATAACTGTTTTAACCCAAAGCTCTTCTCTTTTTACTTGTGTGGAATAACATTACATTTTCACGTCCCATCAAATCTTACACAATTAGTAATTTGTGGTGTGTGTGTGTTTGTGTTTGCAGGATTTGGGCCTCTGATCACCACAACAAATGACAGACATTTTCTAACAGAGCATCAACACCCTGACAGCATCAGGAGGAGGAGATGTACCAGAGCTGTGTCTGTCAGGACTACAGGTGTGTGTGTGTGTGTGTACAGGCATTGTCATGAGCAAAAGTTACATTCACAGTGCCAATATGAAGGCTGAACGGCTGCATTTGAAATGTGGTTTCCTGTTTTTGCAACTCTGCCAGAGCTGGTTAGTTAGCCAGTGGACTGAACATGTTATTTCCCATAGAATTCCAGTACTTGATCCCAGTGTGGTCTGACTCTCTGATGTGTTTGTTGTAATTTCCAGCTGGCCCTCACGGTGGCGCCACCCTCCTCTGAGATCTTTGTGTTCACTGATGCTCCTGCTAAAGACACTGCACTGAAGAGCACTGTCACTGCCCTCATAGAGAGCACCAAGTCTGTGGTTAGTAGCTTCCACTACTGTTAATCTTTCTCTCTCTGTCTCCTTCTCTTTCTGTCTCTCTCTGTGCTTCTGTTCATCACTGTCTCTGTCTCTCCCCCTTTTGGAGACAGTTTACTGTTCGTGGGCTCACAAGTTGTCTGAGTGAGATGTGATGAAGTGTGATGTAAAGACTAGCCATTATGATTCATCTCAACATATCTTATTTCTTTACTGCCATTCTTTCCTAACTTCCACTTTCCTTTCATCCTTTGTTCTGTCATCAACCTCTAACTCTCTTCTCCTCTCTCTACCTCTCCTCTGCTCCTTCTCCTCAGGTGACCTTCATGTTGACTGACAACCTCCGATCCAGTCGCCGTAGGCATTCCGTGCGCGGAGCTTCAGCCGTATGGCCCAGTCAGACGCTCAGCTGTATCGTGACCTTGCCCAGGCCTCTGGAGGTCAACCAATCAGTCAATCAATTGATCGTGTTCGCAAAGCAGTTGTCCCAAAGTGTTTTACAGCTTCTTATAGAATTCTCAAACATACTGTGGTCCCTTCCTCCAGGTCAGGCCATTGAGGTCACCAAGGAGGATCTGCACCGGGCCACCAGCATCATCGAGGACGCCTCCGCTGCAGCACAGGTCTGGTAATGTTTTGGCTTACAGGCTATAGATCAATGTCCTCCTGCTCAGTGTTCAGTCAGTCACTCTCTCTCACTGGACAAGCTGTACAATTGCACACCTTAACAATGACCTCAACTGTGTTGTTAACTTATCTAATGATTTGCCTATTAACCCCTCCTTTTCCACCTCCTCTTCCTCCAGGTGACTGTGTTGTTAACATATCTAATGTATTGTCTATTAACCCCTCCTCCTCTTCCTCCTCCTGGTGAATGTGTTGTTAACATATCTAATGTATTGTCTATTAACCCCTCCTCCTCCTCCAGGTGAATGTGTTGTTAACATATCTAATGTATTGTCTATTAACCCCTCCTCCTCCTCCTCCACCTCCTCTTCCTCCATGTGAATGTGTTGTTAACATATCTAATGTATTGTCTATTAACCCCTCCTCCTCCTCCTCCACCTCCTCTTCCTCCAGGTGAATGTGTTGTTAACATATCTAATGTATTGTCTATTAACTCCTCCTCCTCTTCCTCCTCCTGGTGAATGTGTTGTTAACATATCTAATGTATTGTCTATTAACCCCTCCTCCTCCTCCTCCTCCTCCTCTTCCTCCAGGTGAATGTGTTGTTAACATATCTAATGTATTGTCTATTAACCCCTCTTCCTCCTCCTCCTCCTCCTCCAGGTGAATGTGTTGTTAACATATCTAATGTATTGTCTATTAACCCCTCCTCCTCCTCCTCCTCTTCCTCCAGGTGAATGTGTTGTTAACATATCTAATGTATTGTCTATTAACCCCTCTTCCTCCTCCTCCTCCTCCTCCAGGTGAATGTGTTGTTAACATATCTAATGTATTATCTATTAACCCCTCCTCCTCCTCCTCCTCCTCTTCCTCCAGGTGAATGTGTTGTTAACATATCTAATGTATTGTCTATTAACCCCTCCTCCTCCTCCTCCACCTCCTCTTCCTCCATGTGAATGTGTTGTTAACATATCTAATGTATTGTCTATTAACCCCTCCTCCTCCTCCTCCACCTCCTCTTCCTCCAGGTGAATGTGTTGTTAACATATCTAATGTATTGTCTATTAACTCCTCCTCCTCTTCCTCCTCCTGGTGAATGTGTTGTTAACATATCTAATGTATTGTCTATTAACCCCTCCTCCTCCTCCTCCTCCTCCTCTTCCTCCAGGTGAATGTGTTGTTAACATATCTAATGTATTGTCTATTAACCCCTCTTCCTCCTCCTCCTCCTCCTCCAGGTGAATGTGTTGTTAACATATCTAATGTATTGTCTATTAACCCCTCCTCCTCCTCCTCCTCCTCCTCTTCCTCCAGGTGAATGTGTTGTTAACATATCTAATGTATTGTCTATTAACCCCTCTTCCTCCTCCTCCTCCTCCTCCAGGTGAATGTGTTGTTAACATATCTAATGTATTGTCTATTAACCCCTCCTCCTCCTCCTCCTCTTCCTCCAGGTGAATGTGTTGTTAACATATCTAATGTATTGTCTATTAACCCCTCCTCCTCCTCCTCCTCTTCCTCCAGGTGAATGTGTTGTTAACATATCTAATGTATTGTCTATTAACCCCTCCTCCTCCTCCTCCTCCTGGTGAATGTGTTGTTAACATATCTAATGTATTGTCTATTAACCCCTCCTCCTCCTCCTCCTCTTCCTCCAGGTGAATGTGTTGTTAACATATCTAATGTATTGTCTATTAACCCCTCCTCCTCCTCCTCCTCCTGGTGAATGTGTTGTTAACATATCTAATGTATTGTCTATTAACCCCTCCTCCTCCTCCTCCTCCAGATGAATGTGTTGTTAACATATCTAATGTATTGTCTATTAACCCCTCTTCCTCCTCCTCCACATCCTCTTCCTCCATGTGAATATGTTGTTAACATATCTAATGTATTGTCTATTAACCCCTCCTCCTCCTCCTCCTCCTGGTGAATGTGTTGTTAACATATCTAATGTATTGTCTATTAACCCCTCCTCCTCCTCCTCCTCCAGATGAATGTGTTGTTAACATATCTAATGTATTGTCTATTAACCCCTCTTCCTCCTCCTCCTCCTCCTCCTCCTCCAGGTGAATGTGTTGTTAACATATCTAATGTATTGTCTATTAACCCCTCCTCCTCCTCCTCCTCTTCCTCCAGGTGAATGTGTTGTTAACATATCTAATGTATTGTCTATTAACCCCTCCTCCTCCTCCTCTTCCTCCAGGTGAATGTGTTGTTAACATATCTAATGTATTGTCTATTAACCCCTCCTCCTCCTCCTCCTCCTGGTGAATGTGTTGTTAACATATCTAATGTATTGTCTATTAACCCCTCCTCCTCCTCCTCCTCTTCCTCCAGGTGAATGTATTGTTAACATATCTAATGTATTGTCTATTAACCCCTCCTCCTCCTCCTCCTCCTGGTGAATGTGTTGTTAACATATCTAATGTATTGTCTATTAACCCCTCCTCCTCCTCCTCCTCCTCCTCCAGGTGAATGTGTTGTTAACATATCTAATGTATTGTCTATTAACCCCTCTTCCTCCTCCTCCACCTCCTCTTCCTCCATGTGAATGTGTTGTTAACATATCTAATGTATTGTCTATTAACCCCTCCTCCTCCTCCTCCTCTTCCTCCAGGTGAATGTGTTGTTAACATATCTAATGTATTGTCTATTAACCCCTCCTCCTCCTCCTCCTCCTGGTGAATGTGTTGTTAACCTGTTGAGGTATAGGGGGCAGTATTTTCTTTTGGATGAAAAGCGTGCCTAGAGTAAACTGCCTAATACTCGGGCCCAGAGTCAAATATTTGCATATTATTAGAATTTGGATTTGGATAGAAAACACTCTAAATATTCTAAAACTGTTTGAATGATGTCTGTGAGTATAACAGAACTCATATGGCAGGCAAAAACCTGAGAGGTATCCAACCAGGAAGTGGGAACTCTGAGGCTTGTAGTCTTTTCAAATGATTGTCTATCCAAACTACAGTGTCTGTGATGTCATATTGCACTTCCTACGGCTTCCACTAGATGTCAACAGTCTTTAGAACCTTGTTTGAGGATTCTACTGTGCAATTTGATTGAATAACACCCGGAACAAGTAGTGGCCTGGCTGGGGTCACTTAGTTACCTCATGCGCAGTCACGCAGTGCTAGCCATTTTTCTTTTTCTTCTGTAATGAATACGCTATTGTCCGGTTGGAATATTATCAAAGTTTTATGTTAAAAACACCCTAAAATATTTATAACAGTATTATAGAGTTTTGACGACGCCGTGGCTTGACGGTTAACTGTATAGCTTGCATTGATGGCCGAGCTCTGTACTCAGAATATTGAACAATGTGCTTTCTCCGTAAAGTTATTTTGATCTGACACAGCGGTTGCATTAAGGAGTAGTTTATCTATAATTCTTTAAATAATTGTTATATATTTTGTCAGCGTTTTATGATGAGTATTTCTGTAAATTGATGTGCTGATTCACCGGGAGTTTTGGGAGGAATACATTTTCTGAACGTCACGCGCCAATATAAAATGTTTTTTTTTGGATATAAATATGAACTTGATAGAACAAAAAAATGCATGTATTGTGTAACATGATGTCCTAGGAGTGTCATCTGATGAAGATCGTCAAAGGTTAGTGCATAATTTTAGCTGGTTTTCTGCTTTTGGTGATGCCTGTTCTTGCATTGAAAATGGCTGTGTGTAATTTTATGTCTATGTACTGTCCTAACATAATCTAACTTTATGCTTTCGCCATAAAGCCTTTTTGAAATCGGACAATGTGGTTGGATTAAGGAGAGGTTTATCTTTAAAATGGTGTAAAATAGTTGTATGTTTGAGAAATTTTAATTATGACATTTTGTTGTTTTGAATTTGCCGCCCTGATATTTCATTGGCTGTTGAATAGTGTGAACCGTGGGTGGGACGGTAGCGTCCCAGGTAGCCCTGAGAAGTTAACATATCTAATGTATTGTCTATTAACCCCTCCTCCTCCTCCTCTTCCTCCAGGTGAATGTGTTGTTAACATATCTAATGTATTGTCTATTAACCCCTCCTCCTCTTCCTCCTCCTGGTGAATGTGTTGTTAAGATATCTAATGAATTGTCTATTAACCCCTCCTCCTCTTCCTCCACCTCCTCTTCCTTCAGGTGACTGTGTTGTTAACATATCTAATGTACTGTCTATTAATGGATTATCTAAAGTGCGTGCGTGTGTGTTTCAGGTCAGAGCTCTGTTCATTTTGGCTACCATTTCGTGGAGGTTTTCGGAGGGGCTCATGGAGACTTTGGACTCAGAGAGGGCCGTCATCTCACAGGTAACAATAAATAACAGAAGAAACCATCTTCAGTACCAACTTTTTCATCTTCATCTTCCACAGCGTCACAGCAGAGTAGTTTCAAATAATGTAAAAAATAATAACTTCCTCTTCCTCTCTACTTCACCTTAGCTCTCTGTTTCTACCTCGTTTTCTTCCTCGCTCCGTTACCCTCTCTCTCATTCTTTCTCTCTATTTTCCTCTCTCTTCATTCTCCTCCCCTTCCTCTATTTCTCTGTTCACCACCCTGTCTCTACACCCCCTCTCTCTCTCCTCTTCCTCCATGGTGCGTCTGAGGGGAGAGAGCAATAGTGCCACCACCAAATCATCACCTAGTCTCTTCCAGAGACAGGCCTTCACTCAGATAAAGACTTCCAGCATCTCTGTTAATGTCAGTCTTGTAGAGCTCGGAAATTGCACACTTTTCCGTTGGACCTGGGCCGCTAGGGTTCTGATGAAAAGCAGTGCACTATAATGAATAGGATGGCATTTTGGACACTCTGTCTTATTGTTAAAAAGTGAAGTTCTTCTCTTGCCAGGCCCAGGCTGACAGTACTCTAGAACCCGGGTCCACCATCTCTGTCCCCTTCACCGTGTCAATGGCCAACGGAACAGAAGGAACTTTTACCATCCGAGCCACGAACGACCGCGGCTTCATTTCCTCCTTCCCCGCCAGTGTCTCCATTGGGACCGGGGAAGGAGTGGCCAACGGTACGTGACCCTCACGGCGCCTGCCAGCACCCCATCGGTAACGGACGTCACCTTGACCATCGAGGCCGAGTCCGCTGGAGCCACAGACTTAAACTACTCCATCCTACGTCTCTTATGTTTTCAGCAAAACCCTAAAATGAACTACTCCGTCCTGCGTCTCTCTGTTAGCAAGGTAAGGGTCATGTTCCAAAACTCAAAAATTAACTACACAGTCTGCATTTCTCTGTTGTCAGCAAGGTAAGTCTCATATTCCAAAACTCTAAAATGGGCCTGGCCTCCTTTCCTCATATCCTCTCTCCCTCATGGCCCCTGATTTGAATGCTACCAGCTCTACAGGTCAGAGATGGTTCTACCACTAGCAGCTCTACAGGTCAGAGATGGTTCTACCACTAGCAGCTCTACAGGTCAGAGATGGTTCTACCACTAGCAGCTCTACAGGTCAGAGATGGTTCTACCACTACCGGCTCTACAGGTCAGAGATGGTTCTACCACTAGCGGCTCTACAGGTCAGAGATGGTTCTACCACTAGCGGCTCTACAGGTCAGAGATGGTTCTACCACTAGCGGCTCTACAGGTCAGAGATGGTTCTACCACTAGCGGCTCTACAGGTCAGAGATGGTTCTACCACTAGCGGCTCTACAGGTCAGAGATGGTTCTACCACTAGCGGCTCTACAGGTCAGAGATGGTTCTACCACTAGCGGCTCTACAGGTCAGAGATGGTTCTACCACTAGCGGCTCTACAGGTCAGAGATGGTTCTACCACTAGCGGCTCTACAGGTCAGAGATGGTTCTACCACCACCACTACTACTTCAGTTGACTGACTAAGATCAATATCGCTCCCTCTCTGTCTCCCCCCTCCTCCATGTGACAGATTTCACCCCTCCCCAGTGCGGGGTGGTCAGCGTCTCGTCCAGCTGCCCGGCTGACTGCAGTCCTTCTTACTGGCAGCTCTCTGCCAACCTGACCGACAGTGCCAACGGGACGGGCATTGACCGAGTCACCCTGCGCCAGGGCAACGGGACCCTGAACACTTCTACAGAGGTGGGCACCCGGGGCGAGAACATGATCCGGGTGGCGTACAGCGCCACCTGCTGTTCAAAGAAGGTAGAACTGGTGGTAGTGGACAGGGCAGGCAACGTGGGTGTGTGTCTGGGCTCAGTGAGTGACTCTGTGGGGGTGGTTGTGAGCTCTACAGCCCAGGTCTCTGTCACCAACACTACAGCTGTACCTGTAGTTAGTACTACATCCACACAGGTCTCTGTCACCAACACTACAGTTGTAGATGTAGTTAGTACTACATCCACCCAGGTCTCTGTCACCAACACTACAGCTGTACCTGTAGTTAGTACTACATCCACCCAGGTCTCTGTCACCAACACTACAGCTGTACCTGTAGTTAGTACTACAGTCCACCCAGGTCTCTGTCACCAACACTACAGCTGTACCTGTAGTTAGTACTACTTCCACCCAGGTCTCTGTCACCAACACTACAGCTGTACCTGTAGTTAGTACTACATCCTCCGGGAGGCCACGTTTGACTCTGTCCCTGTATCTAAGGATCTGTGTAATGCTTTATCTCCTCCTGTGGAATAGAGTAGAGCTGTAGAGTTGTATAATAGCTCATGTAGGTAGATGTCATGTGGAACAGAGAAATCATTGCAAAGAGAGTCAAGTCATCAGACATAACCAGTATGTATATGTTAGCTTGTACAAAAAGACAGGGTGGAAATATGTAATGAACTCTGTCATAATACATTGTGATGTCACATTGATGTCCCACACAGACAGCATAGATAGAAAACAGGACCCCTATAAGGCATACGGCCATTGGTGATGTATGTGATGATGTCACAGGGTCAAAATTATTCCGCAAAAAAATTATCACCTCAATTATCGCTTGAATCTTATGTTTAAAACTGATGTGCACTATGGGAAACAAACATTTTTCCATTAGAAGCTAAAGTGGGGGAAGTCACGTGGTCACGTTTTTATAGGGGACAGTGCACATTAAAAACCTCTTGAGCGCCTCGTCCCGCAAGCGGGATCAACATCCAGCGAAAAACTCCTAGCGACATTAGCATAACGAAATTTAATATATATATTTTTTCAAATATAGGACTGTCTCATATCGTTTTATAGATACACCTCTCCTGAATCGACCCACGTCGTCCGATTTCAAAAAGGTTTTACAGGAAAAGCAAAACATTAGATTATGTTAGAGGAGTACATGGTAAAAGTAGCAACATAGCAATTTTCCGACCAACCACATGCATCACAAATAACCAAAAAACAGCTAAATGCAGCACTAACCTTTTACAAACTTCATCAGATGACACACCTAGGACATCATGTTACACAATGCATGCATTCTTTTGTTCAATAAAGTTCATATTTATATATAAAAACAGCATTTTACATCGGCACCTGACGTTGACTAACTATTTTCCCTCAAATGCATCCCGGGAAACAGTGCTACAATTTACTAAATTACTATTCGAAAACATTTTTAAAATGTAATATTGTCATTCTAAGATTTATAGATGAATATCTCTTGAAAGCACCTGTCATACCAGATTTAAAAATAACTTTACTGGGTAATCACACTTTGCGATAAAAGGGGATGCGATACTCAGAAAATTCGCTGGTAAACCTAGCTCGGCGCCATCTTGGAACAATCGCATATCACATCTAATCTTGTATACTATTGTCAATAATCCCTTACCTTTAGTTGTCTTCATCAGAAAGCACTTCCAGGAATCCCAGGTCCACAACAAATGTATTTTCGGTCAAAAAAGTCCATCCTTTATGTTCCATTAGCTTGCTGTTGTTAGTGCGTCTGAAGGCTGTATCCAAATGCTCAATCGGGCGCGGGACAGCAGTTTCGAAAAATAACTTTTTTCCCCCATTTAGGTTCATTCAAACATGTCAAACGTTGTATAACATAAATCTTCAGGGCCTGTTTCAACAAGAGAGCCAATAAGATTAGAGGGGGACGATTGTATTGTGTTTCAAAACGTTTCGAAAGGAGGGGGTAGACAGGGCCGCCGACGTCACAATGGTGATGGCCCTCCTACTGTGACCAATTTCCACAGCGTCTCATTCATTCAGTTTCGACAGTAGAAGGCTCAAAACACTTTGTAAAGACTGGGGACATCTAGTGGAAGCAATAGAAAGTGCTCAATGAACGATAGCTCACGGTGTGATTAATAGGCAAAGATGTGAAGTTGAGTCCACAATTCAGAATTCCACTTCCTGTTTCAATCGGTCTCGGGGTTTTAAATGCCATATGAGGTCTGTTATACTCACAGACACCATTCAAACAGTTTTAGAAACTTTAGGGTGTTTTCTATCCACAGGTATTAATTATATGCATATCCTAGCTTCTGAGTTTGATTAGTAGGCCGTTGAAAATGGGCACGAATTTTTTCAAAATGCGCTGTGGCGCCCCCTATCCTAGGGTGAGCCCAAGAGGTTAATCAGCATCAATATTACATCCATGTAAATGTGCCAGGGTTAGCCAAAGGCTCATTTGCACCCATAGTCCCTGGGCAGGTAAGGGCCTTTACACAGCCATTATCTAACTACAAATACACACTAAAACAATACAAAATACAAATACATTACATCCAATAATATATCATTCTAACAACAACACACTATCATGAGGAACCACAGATAACTCATGTGTACAGGTTTGGATAGATTTGAGCCATGTTTTCAATTTAAATGTAAAAGTACAATAATCAGTGCAGCTTCTCTAGTCCATGGGCATTGCATTCCATCATATTTTAGCTCTAACAGAGAAGGCCGATTGACTGAATTTACTGTCTCAAAAAGGTACAACGCAATCAACCTGCTTTCGTTGTAAAGCCTTTTTGAAACCGGACAGTGTGGTTATATTAACAAGAGTCTTGTCTTTAAAATGGTGTAAAATAGTCATATGTTTGAGAAATTGAAGTAATAGCATTTCTAAGGTATTTGAATAACGCGCCACGGGATTCCACTGGCTGTTGAGTAGGTGGGACGATTTCGTCCCACATACCCTAGAGAGGTTAACAACTTGTCTATTTTTTTGTGTACACACAGGACTGTATCGTGTGCCTACATCGGCATGTTAACTTGTGGGCAATAATTTATATAAACGGTAAACAGAAGGGGGCCTAATACTGACCCTTGTGTGACCCCAATGTTATAGTAAAGAGTATCCGACTGAGCGTCTCCCAGATGAATCCTTGACAGTTTCTCATCAGTTAAAACAGTGCCACCTACAGTAAGGCACAGGAACAGACACAGGGCATTTGTAACGATATCACAAAAACCTGGATAGACTTAACATACACCTGCTTGACAGAAAACACAGTACGTTGTTGTAGATGTCTGAGGCCATCTATGCTGAGGCAGATATGACCAATAAGGTCAAGTTTGACAGAGGTGAGATGGCGGAGAGGATTGTGGATATCTACGTCAGTGCAGACACCCTGAGAGACGATGAGAACAACACCAAGAGAGAAGAGACAGCAGACACTGCTCCTAATAATGGACCAGGAGACCAGCATTCAGGTAACACACACACACACACACACACGCACAAAGGTTTATTTGATGTGTCTACAGACCCTGATAGCTCAGGGAAGAGACCCTTCCCAGATTTTGCAGTGTGTCTGGGGCTGCTGTGTATTCTAATAGCTTGGATCATAACCCTGTCTGTCTACTGTGAGTTGGTGTCCAAATTCATTGCTTATCATCTAGTTGTAAGAAGTGCTGGTAATTAGGACTATTCACCTATAGTTACTAGGTAAAACAATGTTGCATCCTAGTAACTAGTTGCATCCCTGCCTGATATGGCAACCGCTCGGCCTCCGATCGCAAGGCACTACAGATGGTGGTGCATACGGCCCAGTACAGCACTGGGGCTAAGCTGCCTGCCATCCAGGACCTCTACACCAGGTGGTGTCAAAGGAAGGCCCTAAAACTTGTCAAAGACCCCAGCTATCCAAGTCAGAGACTGTTCTCTTTGCTACCGCATGGCAAGCAGTACTGGAGCGGCAAGTCTAGGACCAAAGGCTTCTCAACAGCTTTCAACGCCAACCCATAAGACTCCTGAACAGGCAATCAAATGGCTGCCCGGACTATTTGCATTGAGTCCCGATACAGCCTAGATACAACAACCTGACTATGGAGAGAGACCAGCTACAGACCAGCTACAACAACCTGACTAAAGAGAGAGACCAGCTACAGACCAGTTACAACACCCTGACTAAAGAGAGATACCAGCTACAGACCAGTTACAACAACCTGACTATAGAGAGAGACCAGCTACAGACCAGCTACAACAACCTGACTAAAGAGAGAGACTAGTTACAACAACCTGACTAAAGAGAGAGACCAGCTACAGACCAGATACAACAACCTGACTATAGAGAGAGACCAGCTACAGACCAGATACAACAACCTGACTATAGAGAGAGACCAGCTACAGACCAGATACAACACCCTGACTAAAGAGAGAGACTAGTTACAGACTAGTTACAACACCCTGACTAAAGAGAGAGACCAGTTACAGACTAGTTACAACACCCTGACTAAAGAGAGAGACCAGTTACAGACTAGTTACAACACCCTGACTAAAGAGAGAGACCAGTTACAGACTAGTTACAACACCCTGACTGAAGAGAGAGACCAGCAACAGACCAGTAGTAACACCCTGACTAAAGAGAGACCAGCTACAACACCCTGACTAAAGAGAGAGAGACCAGCTACAGACCAGTAGTAACACCCTGACTAAAGAGAGAGACCAGCAACAGACCAGTAGTAACACCCTGACTAAAGAGAGAGACCAGCAACAGACCAGTAGTAACACCCTGACTAAAGAGAGAGACCAGCAACAGACCAGTAGCAACACCCTGACTAAAGAGAGACCAGCTACAACACCCTGAATAAAGAGAGAGAACAAGATGAGAGAGAGGGTGAGATCATTTGATGATGGCACTGATATTTCATTTATAAATGTGAGATATATAGACATCTTCATCAATTAAATATCTCTCTCTGAACATATTCATGAATTTATTTAAAACCTACAGTATTTACTTTCTGAGATACAGTAGTAGCTTCCTGTCTTCAGTAGTTATGTGATGGACACATCGCCAGACAATGAACGACACACTACAACACTACAAGTACACGGCTGCATAAGAACAGATAGAAGGGAACACCATGAGGTTATTAACTTTGTACAGTGGACTCCTGATAAGTGGCAGACATTAGAATCAAATACTATTTCAAATCGTATAAAAATACTTTGTGCATTTGTGATAGCCTGCTAGAATGTCAGATGGGCGGGGTTTGAACTTTTGAGACTTTTCTATTGCAACAGGTAAGCTCAAATAAGCACGGCACAGCTTAAATATTTATTTCATATAGTTTTGAAGTCCACACTCAGTTGTCAGGATTAAAAGATAAAAAAGTGAAAAGGAGAATAAAATGTGATAGCCTCAACCACCCATGTTACTCTTTAATCATAGTCCGTGCATGGACTCCACAAGGTGAGGAAAGTGTTCCACAGGGATGCTGGCCAATGTTGACTCCAATGCTCCCCACAGTTGTGTCAGATTAGGCTTGGGCGGTAAACCAGGGCATTTGGAAATAGCCACTGAATGGTTTTTCAATACTTTCAATGCCGTAGAGATTTTCAATACCTTTCAATATTTGTAATAATTTTTATGTAAATACCTGCAGTCAAATTGTGCAATGATTTAGAAGATAAAACAGACCGCGTTCTTATTTCAGATGTCACATTATTTGACATTATGAAGCTTACTTAGTTCCCCAGGACAGTTGAGCCAGTCACATATTTGTTGTAAGTAGCACAACAGGAGAAAGTGGGCGCAGGTGAGTCCAGCTGTGTGTCGACAGGGGTCACATTTTTATATTGACATTCAGTGGTTTTTTTTATTCAATAGAGTGATCAGGGACCTGCAACTACAGTTTTCCTTCAAAGAAAATACATTAGTGCAACACATTTGGCAGAAAATAGCTTCATTTTCTTCAGATGAAGTGTAACACTATTTGGCTGGCAGTCACACAAGTAAATGAGCTTAGAATGAAAAAGCAAGGTGTTTTTAAACGATGCATGGCCATCATATTTCTAATGTTTTGCTTAAAGTTAATCTTTCATTTTACCAGAAATGTACCAGTGGGGAAAAAGCTACACATCAGTTGGAGCACTTTCTGCGGATAGAAAGTGAATTCTCATCTGAATTGGAAGTGCAACTGAAGCACTAACTTTGTCTCAGAAATTAACAATAAGGAGCATTTTAGATCTGTGTTTACAAAACACAGCAAGATATTTCTTATGCGTTTTCTTTTTCTTTCCTCTGTAAAAAAAACTGAATTGGGCGTTAACATGACCCGTATCGCGGCGTCATATTGTGTTAGCTTTCTGCCGTGATTGAGAAGGCAAATCCCTTCGGATGAGTTACTTGTACAGCTGCCACTGCTATCTTGATTTCCTTGCGTTTCCCATCTGCTCCTCCCCCTCTTCTCTGAGCAGACAGGCCTGTAGCCCTACTAAGTACAGACTCCACACAGACATAGTGTGTGTGGACATGCTGCTGGAGAGCCAGTATTCATGTATACAATGTCTCTCATTCACCTTCGCTTGTAAATGTCTAAACTCATTAAAAATGACATTCGCTAGCTCGTACCTATATATAGTGCATTCGGAAAGTATTCAGACCCCTTGATTATCTTAAATACTTTTAAAGACATGGAAAGATGACAATTGTGGCACAAACCATAACTGGATCCATGAGAAAAAGAGTTAACAATAACCTACTCTAGCATCTCTACACTCTTAGCACCTTTTTTTCTATCTAGAACTGAAAAGGGTTCTTCGGTTGTCCCCATAGGAGAGCCCTTTTGGCTCTAGGAAGAACCCATTCGGTTCCAGGTTGAAACCTTCTGGGTTCCCTGTACAACCGTTTCCGCAGAGGATTCTACATGGAACCCAAAATAGTTCTACCTGGAACCAAAAAGGTTCTCAACTGGGGACATCAGCAGAACACTTTTGGAACCCTTTTGTATTTTTTGGTGTACTTTTAACCCTTTTTTTCTCCCCAATTTCGTGAAATCCAATTGGTAGTTACAGTCTTGTCCCATCGCTGCAAATCTCATACGGACTCAGGAGAGGCGAAGGTCAAGAGCCATGCGTCCTCTGAAACACAACCCCGCCTAGCCTCACTGCTTCTTGACACACTGCTCGCTTAACCCGGAAGCCAGCAGCACCAATGTGTAAGAGGATACACAGTACAGCTGGCAACTGAAGTCAGTGTGCTTGCGCCTGGCCTGTCACAAGGAGTCGCTAGAGCGCGATGGGACAAGGACATCTCGGCCGGCGAAACCCTTCCCTAACCCGGACGACACTGGGCCAATTGTGTGCCGCCTCATGGGTCTCGCGGTCTCGGGCAGCTGCAACACAGCCCGGGATCGAACCCGGATCTGTAGTGATGCCTCTAGCACGCCTCTAGCACCTTAGACCGCAGCACCACTCGGCAGGCCCCAGAACCCTTTTTTCTTAGTGTAGGTTTGAGAAGTAGGAGAGGAGATAGGTCAAGATTCTAGGAAAGACTGATTGAGATAGAGCCTTAGTGTCACATGGAATGATGCTGGAGAGACGAAGCAGGTACGGGGAGTGGAATGAGACGGACATGGAATGAGACAGGAACAGCGTCAGCAAACTAATACAAAAGACAAAAACAATACAATGCAGAAGCGGGGAATAGAGCTAGGGAACTGACAAATATAGGGGAGGAAACAAACAGATGATAAGTGAGTCCAGGTGAGTCCAATTTCGCTGATGCGCGTGACGAGGGAAGCCAGGTGTGCATGATGGATTGCAGGAGTGCGTGATGCAGGGCAACCTGGTGTCCTCAAGCGCCAGGGGGAGGGAAGAGCGGGAGCAGACGTGACACTTAATGTCAGAAAGAGCCGTAGAGGAGGAAGAAGACAACTGGAGAATGAGGAAGAGAGAAAAATAAGACAAATATTTATGTTTAGATTTAGAGGAGAGTATGTAGACATACAGTACCCTGGAAATATACCAATCATTTATTAGCAATATGTCATGTGGTTTGCCATAGGCATATGCTCAGCTAAATTATTTTCTTGATTTGTTCTCCTTCTTACTAAAAGCACGTATTAAAAAATAAAGGAACAATGTCTACCAGCTTCCTGATTGAATGTGATTGGATACTTAATAAAAGAGTGTCACATGCAGTTGGACACAGACAAAGGCCAGAACAGTACTGAGGGGACACATGCATGGCACATGAAGACACACACACGTGAAGTTCCCCTTTAAAACCTCTGGTAAAGATGAAGACATAGATTTCCTCACACTGCTATCACACACAGACAGCATAGATAGGAAGAAAGGACCTGATTTGGCCATCGATGGCCGGTCACAAGCCATTACGTAACTACCTTATGAATGATGCCACAAACAGGCCTTTTAAAGTGATAGGCTGAAAGGCTGCAATCAGACCAACTACTCAACAATGAAGTTAGAATCATACAGTAGATATTACCATTAGGAGTCAGTTAGAAAGGTAATCATACAGTAGATATTACCATTAGGAGTCAGTTAGAAAGGTAATCATACAGTAGATATTACCATTAGGAGTCAGTTAGAAAGGTAATCATACAGTAGATATTACCATTAGGAGTCAGTTAGAAAGGTAATCATACAGTAGATATTACCACTAGGAGTCAGTTAGAAAGGTAATCATACAGTAGATATTACCATTAGGAGTCAGTCAGAAAGGTAATCATACAGTAGATATTACCATTAGGAGTCAGTTAGAAAGGTAATCATACAGTAGATATTACCATTAGGAGTCAGTTAGAAAGGTAATCATACAGTAGATATTATCATTAGAAGTCAGTTAGAAAGGGAATCATACAGTAGATATTACCATTAGGAGTCAGTTAGAAAGGTATCTATACAGTAGCTATTACCATAAGGAGTCAGTTAGAAAGGGAATCATACAGTAGATATTACCATTAGGAGTCAGTTAGAAAGGTAATCATACAGTAGATATTATCATTAGAAGTCAGTTAGAAAGGTATCTATACAGTAGATATTACCATTAGGAGTCAGTTAGAAAGGTAACTGTACAGTAGCTATTACCATAAGGAGTCAGTTAGAAAGGGAATCATACAGTAGATATTACCATTAGGAGTCAGTTAGAAAGGGAATCATACAGTAGATATTACCATTAGGAGTCAGTTAGAAAGGTAATCATACAGTAGATATTACCATAAGGAGTCAGTTAAAAAGGTCATCATATAGTAGATATTACCATTAGGAGTCAGTCAGAAAGGTAATCATACAGTAGATATTACCATTAGTAGTCAGTTAGAAAGGTAATCTTACAGTAGACATTATCATTAGGAGTCAGTCAGAAAGGTAATCATACAGTAGATATTACCATTAGGAGTCAGTTAGAAAGGTAATCTTAGAGTAAACATTATCATTAGGAGTCAGTCAGAAAGGTAATCATACAGTAGATATTACCTTTAGGAGTCAGTTAGAAAGGTAATCATACAGTAGATATTACCATTAGGAGTCAGTCAGAAAGGTAATCATACAGTAGATATTACCATTAGGAGTCAGTTAGAAAGGTAATCATACAGTAGATATTACCATTAGGAGTCAGTTAGAAAGGTAATCATACAGTAGATATTACCATTAGGAGTCAGTTAGAAAGGTAATCATACAGTAGATATTACCATTAGGAGTCAGTTAGAAAGGTAATCATACAGTAGATATTACCTTTAGGAGTCAGTTAGAAAGGTAATCATACAGTAGATTTTACCATTAGGAGTCAGTTAGAAAGGTCATCATACAGTAGATATTACCATTAGGAGTCAGTTAGAATGGTAATCATACAGTAGATATTACCATTAGGAGTCAGTTAGAAAGGTAATCATACAGTAGATATTACCATTAGGAGTCAGTTAGAATGGTAATCATACAGTAGATATTACCATTAGGAGTCAGTTAGAAAGGGAATCATACAGTAGATATTACCATTAGGAGTCAGTTAGAAAGGTAATCATACAGTAGATATTACCTTTAGGAGTCAGTTAGAAAGGTAATCATACAGTAGATATTACCATTAGGAGTCAGTTAGAAAGGTAATCATACAGTAGATATTACCATTAGGAGTCAGTTAGAAAGGTAATCATACAGTAGATATTACCATTAGGAGTCAGTTAGAAAGGTAATCATACAGTAGATATTACCATAAGGAGTCAGTTAGAAAGGTCATCATACAGTAGATATTACCATTAGGAGTCAGTCAGAAAGGTAATCATACAGTAGATATTACCATTAGTAGTCAGTTAGAAAGGTAATCTTACAGTAGACATTATCATTAGGAGTCAGTCAGAAAGGTAATCATACAGTAGATATTACCATTAGGAGTCAGTTAGAAAGGTAATCATACAGTAGATATTACCATTAGGAGTCAGTTAGAAAGGTCATCATACAGTAGATATTACCATTAGGAGTCAGTTAGAATGGTAATCATACTGTAGATATTACCATTAGGAGTCAGTTAGAAAGGTAATCATACAGTAGATATTACCATTAGGAGTCAGTTAGAATGGTAATCATACAGTAGATATTACCATTAGGAGTCAGTTAGAAAGGGAATCATACAGTAGATATTACCATTAGGAGTCAGTTAGAAAGGTAATCATACAGTAGATATTACCATTAGGAGTCAGTTAGAAAGGTAATCATACAGTAGATATTACCATTAGGAGTCAGTTAGAAAGGTAATCATACAGTAGATATTACCACTAGGAGTCACTTAGAAAGGTATTCATACAGTAGATATTACCATTAGGAGTCAGTTAGAAAGGTAATCATACAGTAGATATTACCATTAGGAGTCAGTCAGAAAGGTAATCATACAGTAGATATTACCATTAGGAGTCAGTTAGAAAGGTAATCATACAGTAGATATTACCATTAGGAGTCAGTTAGAAAGGTAATCATACAGTAGATATTACCATTAGGAGTCAGTTAGAAAGGTAATCATACAGTAGATATTATCATTAGAAGTCAGTTAGAAAGGGAATCATACAGTAGATATTACCATTAGGAGTCAGTTAGAAAGGTATCTATACAGTAGCTATTACCATAAGGAGTCAGTTAGAAAGGGAATCATACAGTAGATATTACCATTAGGAGTCAGTTAGAAAGGTAATCATACAGTAGATATTACCATTAGGAGTCAGTTAGAAAGGTAATCATACAGTAGATATTACCATTAGGAGTCAGTTAGAAAGGTAATCATACAGTAGATATTACCACTAGGAGTCAGTTAGAAAGGTAATCATACAGTAGATATTACCATTAGGAGTCAGTCAGAAAGGTAATCATACAGTAGATATTACCATTAGGAGTCAGTTAGAAAGGTAATCATACAGTAGATATTACCATTAGGAGTCAGTTAGAAAGGTAATCATACAGTAGATATTATCATTAGAAGTCAGTTAGAAAGGGAATCATACAGTAGATATTACCATTAGGAGTCAGTTAGAAAGGTATCTATACAGTAGCTATTACCATAAGGAGTCAGTTAGAAAGGGAATCATACAGTAGATATTACCATTAGGAGTCAGTTAGAAAGGTAATCATACAGTAGATATTACCATTAGGAGTCAGTTAGAAAGGTAATCATACAGTAGATATTACCATTAGGAGTCAGTTAGAAATGTAATCATACAGTAGATATTACCATTAGGAGTCAGTTAGAAAGGTAATCATACAGTAGATATTACCATTAGGAGTCAGTTAGAAAGGTAATCATACAGTAGATATTACCATTAGGAGTCAGTTAGAAAGGTAATCATACAGTAGATATTATCATTAGAAGTCAGTTAGAAAGGTATCTATACAGTAGCTATTACCATAAGGAGTCAGTTAGAAAGGGAATCATACAGTAGATATTACCATTAGGAGTCAGTTAGAAAGGTAATCATACAGTAGATATTATCATTAGAAGTCAGTTAGAAAGGTATCTATACAGTAGATATTATCATTAGAAGTCAGTTAGAAAGGTATCTATACAGTAGATATTACCATTAGGAGTCAGTTAGAAAGGTATCTATACAGTAGATATTACCATAAGGAGTCAGTTAGAAAGGGAATCATACAGTAGATATTACCATTAGGAGTCAGTTAGAAAGGTAATCATACAGTAGATATTATCATTAGAAGTCAGTTAGAAAGGTATCTATACAGTAGATATTACCATTAGGAGTCAGTTAGAAAGGTAATCTTACAGTAGACATTATCATTAGGAGTCAGTCAGAAAGGTAATCATACAGTAGATATTACCATTAGTAGTCAGTTAGAAAGGTAATCATACAGTAGATATTACCATTAGGAGTCAGTCAGAAAGGTAATCATACAGTAGATATTACCATTAGGAGTCAGTCAGAAAGGTAATCATACAGTAAATATTACCATTAGGAGTCAGTCAGAAAGGTAATCATACAGTAGATATTACCATTAGGAGTCAGTTAGAAAGGTAATCATACAGTAGATATTACCATTAGGAGTCAGTTAGAAAGGTAATCATACAGTAGATATTATCATTTGAAGTCAGTTAGAAAGGGAATCATACAGTAGATATTACCATTAGGAGTCAGTTAGAAAGGTAATCATACAGTAGATATTACCATTAGGAGTCAGTTAGAAAGGTAATCATACAGTAGATATTACCATTAGGAGTCAGTCAGAAAGGTAATCATACAGTAGATATTACCATTAGGAGTCAGTCAGAAAGGTAATCATACAGTAGATATTACCATTAGGAGTCAGTTAGAAAGGTAATCATACAGTAGATATTACCATTAGGAGTCAGTTAGAAAGGTAATCATACAGTAGATATTACCTTTAGGAGTCAGTTAGAAAGGTAATCATACAGTAGATATTACCTTTAGGAGTCAGTTAGAAAGGTAATCATACAGTAGATATTACCATTAGGAGTCAGTTAGAAAGGTAATCATACAGTAGATATTACCATTAGGAGTCAGTTAGAAAGGTAATCATACAGTAGATATTACCATTAGGAGTCAGTTAGAAAGGTAATCATACAGTAGATATTACCATAAGGAGTCAGTTAGAAAGGTCATCATACAGTAGATATTACCATTAGGAGTCAGTCAGAAAGGTAATCATACAGTAGATATTACCATTAGTAGTCAGTTAGAAAGGTAATCTTACAGTAGACATTATCATTAGGAGTCAGTCAGAAAGGTAATCATACAGTAGATATTACCATTAGGAGTCAGTTAGAAAGGTAATCTTACAGTAGACATTATCATTAGGAGTCAGTCAGAAAGGGAATCATACAGTAGATATTACCTTTAGGAGTCAGTTAGAAAGGTAATCATACAGTAGATATTACCATTAGGAGTCAGTTAGATTGGTCATCATACAGTAGATATTACCATTAGGAGTCAGTTAGAATGGTAATCATACTGTAGATATTACCATTAGGAGTCAGTTAGAAAGGTAATCATACAGTAGATATTACCATTAGGAGTCAGTTAGAATGGTAATCATACAGTAGATATTACCATTAGGAGTCAGTTAGAAAGGGAATCATACAGTAGATATTACCATTAGGAGTCAGTTAGAAAGGTAATCATACAGTAGATATTACCATTAGGAGTCAGTTAGAAAGGTAATCATACAGTAGATATTACCATTAGGAGTCAGTTAGAAAGGTAATCATACAGTAGATATTACCACTAGGAGTCACTTAGAAAGGTATTCATACAGTAGATATTACCATTAGGAGTCAGTTAGAAAGGTAATCATACAGTAGATATTACCATTAGGAGTCAGTTAGAAAGGTAATCATACAGTAGATATTACCATTAGGAGTCAGTTAGAAAGGTAATCATACAGTAGATATTACCATTAGGAGTCAGTTAGAAAGGTAATCATACAGTAGATATTACCATTAGGAGTCAGTTAGAAAGGTCATCATACAGTATATATTATCATTAGGAGTCAGTTAGAAAGGTAATCATACAGTAGATATTACCATTAGGAGTCAGTTAGAAAGGTAATCATACAGTAGATATTACCATTAGGAGTCAGTTAGAAAGGTAATCATACAGTAGATATTATCATTAGAAGTCAGTTAGAAAGGGAATCATACAGTAGATATTACCATTAGGAGTCAGTTAGAAAGGTATCTATACAGTAGCTATTACCATAAGGAGTCAGTTAGAAAGGGAATCATACAGTAGATATTACCATTAGGAGTCAGTTAGAAAGGTAATCATACAGTAGATATTATCATTAGAAGTCAGTTAGAAAGGTATCTATACAGTAGATATTACCATTAGGAGTCAGTTAGAAAGGTATCTATACAGTAGCTATTACCATAAGGAGTCAGTTAGAAAGGGAATCATACAGTAGATATTACCATTAGGAGTCAGTTAGAAAGGGAATCATACAGTAGATATTACCATTAGGAGTCAGTTAGAAAGGGAATCATACAGTAGATATTACAATTAGAAGTCAGTTAGAAAGGTAATCATACAGTAGATATTACCTTTAGGAGTCAGTTAGAAAGGTAATCATACAGTAGATATTACCATTAGGAGTCAGTTAGAAAGGTCATCATACAGTAGATATTACCATTAGGATTCAGTTAGAATGGTAATCATACAGTAGATATTACCATTAGGAGTCAGTTAGAAAGGTAATCATACAGTAGATATTACCATTAGGAGTCAGTTAGAAAGGTAATCATACAGTAGATATTACCATTAGGAGTCAGTTAGAAAGGTAATCATACAGTAGATATTACCATTAGGAGTCAGTTAGAAAGGTAATCATACAGTAGATATCACCATTAGGAGTCAGTTAGAAAGGTAATCATACAGTAGATATTACCATTAGGAGTCAGTTAGAAAGGTAATCATACAGTAGATATTATCATTAGAAGTCAGTTAGAAAGGTATCTATACAGTAGCTATTACCATAAGGAGTCAGTTAGAAAGGGAATCATACAGTAGATATTACCATTAGGAGTCAGTTAGAAAGGTAATCATACAGTAGATATTATCATTAGAAGTCAGTTAGAAAGGTATCTATACAGTAGATATTATCATTAGAAGTCAGTTAGAAAGGTATCTATACAGTAGATATTACCATTAGGAGTCAGTTAGAAAGGTATCTATACAGTAGCTATTACCATAAGGAGTCAGTTAGAAAGGGAATCATACAGTAGATATTACCATTAGGAGTCAGTTAGAAAGGTATTCATACAGTAGATATTATCATTAGAAGTCAGTTAGAAAGGTATCTATACAGTAGATATTACCATTAGGAGTCAGTTAGAAAGGTAATCTTACAGTAGACATTATCATTAGGAGTTAGTCAGAAAGGTAATCATACAGTAGATATTACCATTAGTAGTCAGTTAGAAAGGTAATCATACAGTAGATATTACCATTAGGAGTCAGTCAGAAAGGTAATCATACAGTAGATATTACCATTAGGAGTCAGTCAGAAAGGTAATCATACAGTAAATATTACCATTAGGAGTCAGTCAGAAAGGTAATCATACAGTAGATATTACCATTAGGAGTCAGTTAGAAAGGTAATCATACAGTAGATATTACCATTAGGAGTCAGTTAGAAAGGTAATCATACAGTAGATATTATCATTTGAAGTCAGTTAGAAAGGGAATCATACAGTAGATATTACCATTAGGAGTTTGTTAGAAAGGTAATCATACAGTAGATATTACCATTAGGAGTCAGTTAGAAAGGTAATCTTACAATAGATATTACCATTAGGAGTCAGTTAGAAAGGTAATCATACAGTAGATATTACCATAAGGAGTCAGTTAGAAAGGTAATCATACAGTAGATATTACCATTAGTAGTCAGTTAGAAAGGTAATCATACAGTAGATATTACCATTAGGAGTCAGTCAGAAAGGTAATCATACAGTAGATATTACCATTAGGAGTCAGTCAGAAAGGTAATCATACAGTAGATATTACCATTAGGAGTCAGTCAGAAAGGTAATCATACAGTAGATATTACCATTAGGAGTCAGTTAGAAAGGTAATCATACAGTAGATATTACCATTAGGAGTCAGTTAGAAAGGTAATAATACAGTAGATATTACCATTAGGAGTCAGTTAGAAAGGTAATCATACAGTAGATATTACCATTAGGAGTCAGTCAGAAAGGTAATCATACAGTAGATATTACCATTAGGAGTCAGTTAGAAAGGTAATCATACAGTAGATATTACCATTAGGAGTCAGTTAGAAAGGTAATCATACGGTAGATATTACCATTAGGAGTCAGTTAGAAAGGTAATCATACAGTAGATATTATCATTAGAAGTCAGTTAGAAAGGGAATCATACAGTAGATATTACCATTAGGAGTCAGTTAGAAAGGTATCTATACAGTAGCTATTACCATAAGGAGTCAGTTAGAAAGGGAATCATACAGTAGATATTACCATTAGGAGTCAGTTAGAAAGGTAATCATATAGTAGATATTATCATTAGAAGTCAGTTAGAAAGGTATCTATACAGTAGATATTACCATTAGGAGTCAGTTAGAAAGGTATCTATACAGTAGCTATTACCATAAGGAGTCAGTTAGAAAGGGAATCATACAGTAGATATTACCATTAGGAGTCAGTTAGAAAGGGAATCATACAGTAGATATTACCATTAGGAGTCAGTTAGAAAGGGAATCATACAGTAGATATTACAATTAGAAGTCAGTTAGAAAGGTAATCATACAGTAGATATTACCTTTAGGAGTCAGTTAGAAAGGTAATCATACAGTAGATATTACCATTAGGAGTCAGTTAGAAAGGTCATCATACAGTAGATATTACCATTAGGATTCAGTTAGAATGGTAATCATACAGTAGATATTACCATTAGGAGTCAGTTAGAAAGGTAATCATACAGTAGATATTACCATTAGGAGTCAGTTAGAAAGGTAATCATACAGTAGATATTACCATTAGGAGTCAGTTAGAAAGGTAATCATACAGTAGATATTACCATTAGGAGTCAGTTAGAAAGGTAATCATATAGTAGATATTACCTTTAGGAGTCAGTTAGAAAGGTAATCATACAGTAGATATTACCATTAGGAGTCAGTTAGAAAGGTAATCATACAGTAGATATTATCATTAGAAGTCAGTTAGAAAGGTATCTATACAGTAGCTATTACCATAAGGAGTCAGTTAGAAAGGGAATCATACAGTAGATATTACCATTAGGAGTCAGTTAGAAAGGTAATCATACAGTAGATATTATCATTAGAAGTCAGTTAGAAAGGTATCTATACATTAGATATTATCATTAGAAGTCAGTTAGAAAGGTATCTATACAGTAGATATTACCATTAGGAGTCAGTTAGAAAGGTATCTATACAGTAGCTATTACCATAAGGAGTCAGTTAGAAAGGGAATCATACAGTAGATATTACCATTAGGAGTCAGTTAGAAAGGTAATCATACAGTAGATATTATCATTAGAAGTCAGTTAGAAAGGTATCTATACAGTAGATATTATCATTAGGAGTCAGTTAGAAAGGTAATCTTACAGTAGACATTATCATTAGGAGTCAGTCAGAAAGGTAATCATACAGTAGATATTACCATTAGTAGTCAGTTAGAAAGGTAATCATACAGTAGATATTACCATTAGGAGTCAGTCAGAAAGGTAATCATACAGTAGATATTACCATTAGGAGTCAGTCAGAAAGGTAATCAAACAGTAGATATTACCATTAGGAGTCAGTTAGAAAGGTAATCATACAGTAGATATTACCATTAGGAGTCAGTTAGAAAGGTAATCATACAGTAGATATTATCATTTGAAGTCAGTTAGAAAGGGAATCATACAGTAGATATTACCATTAGGAGTCAGTTAGAAAGGTAATCATACAGTAGATATTACCATTAGGAGTCAGTTAGAAAGGTAATCTTACAATAGATATTACCATTAGGAGTCAGTTAGAAAGGTAATCATACAGTAGATATTACCATAAGGAGTCAGTTAGAAAGGTAATCATACAGTAGATATTACCATTAGTAGTCAGTTAGAAAGGTAATCATACAGTAGATATTACCATTAGGAGTCAGTCAGAAAGGTAATCATACAGTAGATATTACCATTAGGAGTCAGTCAGAAAGGTAATCGTACAGTAAATATTACCATTAGGAGTCAGTTAGAAAGGTAATCATACAGTAGATATTACCATAAGGAGTCAGTTAGAAAGGTAATCATACAGTAGATATTACCATTAGGAGTCAGTCAGAAAGGTAATCATACATTAGATATTACCATTAGTAGTCAGTTAGAAAGGTAATCATACAGTAGATATTACCATTAGGAGTCAGTTAGAAAGGGAATCATACAGTAGATATTACCATTAGGAGTCAGTTAGAAAGGTAATCATACAGTAGATATTACCATAAGGAGTCAGTTAGAAAGGGAATCATACAGTACATATTATCATTAGGAGTCAGTTAGAAAGGTAATCATACAGTAGATATTACCATAAGGAGTCAGTTAGAAAGGGAATCATACAGTAGATATTATCATTAGGAGACAGTTAGAAAGGTAATCATACAGTAGATATTACCATAAGGAGTCAGTTAGAAAGGTAATCATACAGTAGATATTACCATAAGGAGTCAGTTAGAAAGGGAATCATACAGTACATATTATCATTAGGAGTCAGTTAGAAAGGTAATCATACAGTAGATATTACCATAAGGAGTCAGTTAGAAAGGGAATCATACAGTACATATTATCATTAGGAGTCAGTTAGAAAGGTAATCATACAGTAGATATTACCATAAGGAGTCAGTTAGAAAGGGAATCATACAGTAGATATTATCATTAGGAGACAGTTAGAAAGGTAATCATACAGTAGATATTACCATTAGGAGTCAGTTAGAAAGGTAATCATACAGTAGATATTACCATTAGGAGTCAGTTAGAAAGGTAATCATACAGTAGATATTATCATTTGAAGTCAGTTAGAAAGGGAATCATACAGTAGATATTACCATTAGGAGTCAGTTAGAAAGGTAATCATACAGTAGATATTACCATTAGGAGTCAGTTAGAAAGATAATCTTACAATAGATATTACCATTAGGAGTCAGTTAGAAAGGTAATCATACAGTAGATATTACCATAAGGAGTCAGTTAGAAAGGGAATCATACAGTAGATATTACCATTAGGAGTCAGTTAGAAAGGGAATCATACAGTAGATATTATCATTAGGAGTCAGTTAGAAAGGTAATCATACAGTAGATATTACCATAAGGAGTCAGTTAGAAAGGGAATCATACAGTAGATATTATCATTAGGAGACAGTTAGAAAGGTAATCATACAGTAGATATTACCATAAGGAGTCAGTTAGAAAGGTAATCATACAGTAGATATTACCATAAGGAGTCAGTTAGAAAGGGAATCATACAGTACATATTATCATTAGGAGTCAGTTAGAAAGGTAATCATACAGTAGATATTACCATAAGGAGTCAGTTAGAAAGGGAATCATACAGTAGATATTATCATTAGGAGACAGTTAGAAAGGTAATCATACAGTAGATATTACCATAAGGAGTCAGTTAGAAAGGGAATCATACAGTAGATATTACCATTAGGAGTCAGTTAGAAAGGTAATCATACAGTAGATATTACCATTAGGAGTCAGTTAGAAAGGTAATCATACAGTAGATATTACCATTAGGAGTCAGTTAGAAAGGTAATCATACAGTAGATATTACCATTAGGAGTCAGTTAGAAAGGTAATCATACAGTGGATATTACCATTAGGAGTCAGTTAGAAAGGTAATCATACAGTAGATATTACCATTAGGAGTCAGTTAGAAAGGGAATCATACAGTAGATATTACCATTAGGAGTCAGTTAGAAAGGTAATCAAACAGTTAGTTAAGATGAATGACTACGTCAATGAAGAGGTTATTGAAGAAAACAAAGTTATTGCGGAAAACAAGAACAGAGCAAATCAAGTCAAAATGTATTTGTCATGTGCACCAAATACAACCTTACAGTGAAATGCTTACTTACTGGCTCTAACCAACAGTGCAAAAAAGGTATTATGTGAACAATTGTCACGACTTCCTCTCCATTTTCGGGCAGGGGTTCGGCGGTCGTCGTCGCCGGCCTACTAGCTGCCACCGATCCATTTTTTCCTTTTTGTTTGTGTCTGTCTGTTTTGTCACACCTGTGTCCTATTAGTTGATTTCGGTGGGTTTATTTTCCTCCGCTGCCTACTAGTCTTTGTGCGGGAGTGTTTGCTGTGTTACTTTCTTAGGTGTGCGTGTCTGCACCACGGGATTTTCTTTTCTCACGGTAGTTGTGCCGTTTTGGAATTTGTTTAGAAGTAAAGGTTTATCCTCCGTGTGTTGCATTACTTTCCCTGTGTGTGGCGACTTCGTTTGGGCGTGTTTCCCCCATGTTGTTGTTGAGTTGGGACTCCTTAATAAACGATTGTGCCACTGGGACTTCCTTGCTCTCCTGCTCCTGATTCCTGCACCTCCCTCCTCCTAGGAGGCACGTAACAACAATAGGTAAGTAAAGAAATAAAACAGAAAAAATAACTGTAGCGAGGCTATATACATTAGTGAGGCTATAAAAGTAGCGAGGCTACATACAGACACTGGTTAGTCAGGCTGATAGAGGTAGTATGTACAAAGAAAAGAGTGAAGACTGAGACCCATCGCTCAGGTAAAAACTAGGAAAGCTCTCTATCACACACATACCGTACACAGACAAAGACTTAAACACATGAACAAAAGCACTAAACAAAAATGCTATCTGATAGCAACTTATAGTTTGAACTGTGTTTTTGAGGCTATACATACAGTTTGTTTACAATATTGTTTAGAAACAATTAATTAACAGGTTATACGTTGGGTTCTGATGGGAATGACTGTTGAACTAAGGCATGAGGCATTTATAACTTATATCTTTAAGAATGGATTGGTAGACTTTATATCATACAACAGCTGTGAGAAACAGTCCTATTGTGGCTGATTATGTCACATCCCCACCCTCTTATGTGTGTGCATGCTTGTGTATGTGTGTGTTCTCACATCAGTGTGTATCTCCTCAGGACCTGAGGATTCAGGGAGAACACTCTACAGGATGGTTGCTGTGAGCTTTGGGATGCTGTGTGTTCTACAAGTTACTCTCAACATCTCCCTGAGACTAGTCTGTCAGTGTATTGTTATCTAATCATCACACTATATCAGACTTTCACAACAAGGTCCCAACTTCCCTAAGTTCGTCCTCTGTTAGACATGTTTAAGGAACTTGCAAACCACATCCAAGATATTGTATCTTCTTTCAGTAAACTCTCTAGACCAGTGTTTCTCAATCCTGCTCCAGGGGAACCAAAAGGGGTGCACATTTTTATTTGTCATAGCAGCACGCAGCTGATTCAAATTATCAACTCATCACGCTTTGAGGATTTGAATTAGGTGTATAATGCTAAGGTCAATACAAAAATGTGCACCCCTTCTAGACCTGTCAAGGCTGTGGGTAACTGGTGAAAGGAGTCAGGCGCAGGAGAGATGAGATGTGTGGATAAGGTATTTAATACAAGATAACACCACTATAAACACAATACTAGCCTCCCTGTGGCTCAGTTGGTAGAGCATGGTGTTTGCAATGGTGTTTGCAACGCCAGGGTTGTGGGTTCGATTCCCACGGGGGGCCAGTACGAGAAAAAAAAATGTATGAAATGAATTGAAATGTATGCATTCACTACTGTAAGTCGCTCTGGATAAGAGCGTCTGCTAAATGACTAAAATGTAAATGTAACTACGGTGAGGGAAAAATACCGGTACCACGAAATACTGCATGGCCAGGCACGACTCCAACACCATCATTAAGTTTGCCGATGATCGACAACGACGAGACAGCCTATAAGGAGGAGGTCAGAGACCTGGCCGTGTCGTGCAAGGAGAACAAACTCTTCCTCAACGTGATCAAGACAAAGGAGATGATCGCGGACTACAGGAAAAGGAGGACAGGGCACGCCCCCATTCTCATCAACGGGGCTGTAGTGGAGCAGGTTGAGCGTTTCAAGTTCTTTGGCATCCACAATACCAACAAACTAACATGGTCCAAGCACACTAAGACGGTCGTGAAGAGGGCACAACAAAACCTGAAAAGAGGGCACAACTAGTTTTTTTTTGAAGAGGGCACAAAGATTTGGCATGGGTCCTCAGATCCTCAAAAGGTTCTACAGCTGCACCACCGAGAGCATCCTGACTGGTTGCATCACTGCCTAGTATGGCAACTGCTCGGCCTCCGACCGCAAGGCACCACAAAGGGTAGTGCGTACAGCCCAGTACATCACTGGGCCAAACTTCCTGCCATCCAGGACCTCTATACCAGGTGGTGTTAGAGGAAGGCCCTACACATTGTCAAAGACTCCAGCCACTCTAGTTATAGACTGTTCTCTCTGCTACCACATGGCAAGCAGTACCAGAGCACCAAGTCTATGTCCAAGAGGCTTATAAACAGTTTCTACCCCCAAGCCAGAAGACTCCTGAACATCTAATCAAATGGCTACCCAAACTATTTGCACTGCCCCCCCTTTTACCCTTCTGCTACTCTTTTTATTATCTATGCATAGTCACTTTAATAACTCTACCTACATGTACATATTACCTTGACACCAGTGCTCCCGCACATTGACTCTGACCGGTAACCCCTGTTTATAGCCCCGCTATTGGTATTTTACTGCTGCTCTTTAAATATTTGTTCTTTTTCTTTTTTTTGTATTTTTCTTAACACCTGTTGGATACGGTGCATGTGACAAATACAATTTAATTGTATTTATTTGTCCCAATCGTGGATGATACAGTAAAACACATTACCAAATATCATACTTTAATAATGTGTGATTCAGTGGTGGAAGAGACCCTCTGGAGTTGCTGCAGTGAGTCTGGGGCTGCTGTGTGTTCTCCTACTGGCTGGGATCATAGGCCTGTCTGTCTACTGTAAGTTTAGTATGTTGTCACTGAGACTTAAGTAGCCTACTTAATCATACTTAATCATCAATGGGGTGGTAGTTACATGTTTGATTAACTTTTCCCTTATACAGATGGAGTCATTGGTCATCACGACTCAACAGAGAGAGACCAGCTACAGACCAGTTATAAAAAGCTGATTAAAGAGAGACCAGCTACAGACCAGTAGTAACACCCTGACTAGAGAGAGACCAGCAAGAGAAAGGTGATCTCATAAGAAAGTGCTCTAATCTTAGTGCGTTTACCTAATAAATTATCATAACATCACATATCTAATATCCAGTCAACTTGTGTTTGTATTCTACAATAATAGGTGCAGAATAATAAGATGGAAATTCATGTTTTTGTCTTGTAGAACAAACCTGTCCTGAAGGCTGGCAGAAGTTTGAAAGCAGTTGTTACTTCCTGTTTACTGGGGAAAAAAACCTGGGAGGAGAGCAGACAGGACTGTCTGGGGAGAGGAGCAGACCTGGTGATCATAAACAGTGATAAGGAACAGGTGAGTGAGATAATCAAACAAATGTATCTTCCAGTATTTAACACATGTAGTTGACAACATCAGTATCTTTCTCACCAACAGCAGTTTCTCTTCAAGCTCAGCAGTAGTTTCTGGATTGGTCTGACTGACTCTGTTACTCAGGGGACCTGGAAATGGGTGGACGGCAACCCACTGACCACCCCAAGGTAAGAGATTACTGCTCTAATAACACTAACCACCCCAAGGTAAGAGACTACTGTTCTATAATAACACTGACCACATTGTAAGGAGTAGGACTGATTCTGTGTGTTGTTCATACTTTAGGTTCTGAGAGTGGTCAGTCTAACTCTGTTGTTTCTACTGCAGGTATTGGGAGAGTGGACAGCCTAATGGTTATGGAGGGGAGAACTGTGTGTGGTTCTCTTACAGTTCATCAGACCATGGAAAATGGCATTACTATCCGTGTTCAACTCTAAGTTACTGGATGTGTGAGAAATAGTTCTCTCTCACTCTTAGTTATGATCTTGATTGTCATGCTGAAAGTCATGATACCAGCTACAGTGCCTTCAGAAAGTATTTCTGAAGGCCTAGACTTTTTCCACATTTTGTTGTTTACACGCTGAATTTATAAATGGATTAAAATGAGATTTCATTGTCACTGTCCTAAACACAATAACTCATAATGTCAAAGTGGAAATATGTTTTTAATTTTTTTTTTTTACAAAAAAATAAAAGATTTAAAGCTGAAATGTGTTGAGTCAAGTATTCAACCCCTTTGTTATGGCTAAATACGTTCAGGAGTGAAAATGTGCTTAACCTTGACACATAAGTTGCATAGACTCACTCTGTGTGAAATACAGAGTACAGTATGTCTACATACTCTCCTTTAAATATTAACACAACAATTATTTGTCTTTTTTTCTCTCTTCCTCATTCTCTTAATTTTCTTATTCCTCCTCTGTCTCTCTCTGACACTAAGGCTCCTTTCTCCCATCTCCTCTACTCCCAACTCCTCTCCTCTACTCCCAACTCCTCTCGTCTCCTCCTGTCTCCTTTCCTCCTGTCTCTTCTAATCCCATCTCCTCCCTACCGGAGGAAAAAGTCCACGGTCTTTCCCATTGGACAATATTATCCAATGTGTTTTGAGAAGGAAGCGAAGAGAGCGAAAGGGTACAAGGAGGAATCAAGGAAGGATGAATTGAGGAAAGCCCATGGGCGTGTCTAATACCACTACTCTGTAAAATTCTTCTTCGTTATTTTTATTAGCAACATTGCCATAGGCTTATGCTTAGTTAAAAAAAATGGTTTCATAAGACCGTGTGACCTGCGGTTGGACACACACAGAATTCGGAACATTACTGAGCGCACACACACATACTTCCCTTTTAAAATTCTGAGAAAAATGCTGACAAAGATTTTCCCCACACACTTCTGAATAACTCTACATTGATGTCACACACTTCTGAATAACTCCTTACACTGATGTCACACACAGACAGTATAGAAAGATAAAAGGCCCCTATATGGCATCAGGCCATTGGTGATGTATGGGATGAAATCGGTGGCTGGCCTCAAGCCATAACGTGACCTCAGTTTGAAGGCTGGGGTGTCAAAGCCTCAGTAATGTTATATGATCTATATGTGAATTCAGAGGGTCACATTTTTTTATCCACTAAAATATGTGATAACTTCAATTATAACCTGAATCATATGTTTAAACCATATGCAGGGTGGGAAACAAATGTTTCCATTAGAAGTTAAAGTGAGGGAAGTCACGTGGAGGCCAGTGACTTGTTGATTTGACAGTTTCAGTTAAAACAATGTCACTTACAGTAAGGCACAGGGACAGACATAGGGCAGAGGTAACATTATCACAAGAACCTGTGTAGGCTTAACATAGACATGTTAGACAGAAAACAGTATGTTGTTGGAAATGTCTGAGCCCATCTTTACTGAGCCCTCCTGAAGAGTCTTACCAGTCAACGCCACGTGAAAAGTTAGCTATTCGCTGGCGCAAGGGAGGACACTTCAGGCTGAGGACTAAGTTTCACACATCTCCATGTGCTCTACACACACACTGGACAGTGACTACAACCTGACTGAGGAGAGAGACCAGCTACAGACCAGTTACTGTAATACAGTATATTGTAATTTAACATTAAGGACATCTAGTTGTTAAAGGACTAATGAATCACTATGGTATGGAGTAACATCTAGTTGTTAAAGGACTAATTAATCACTATGGTATGGAGCAACATCTATTTGTTAAAGGACTAATGAATCACTATGGTATGGAGTAACATCTAGTTGTTAAAGGACTAATGGTCCTGCTCACATTGCCCTACCCTATGCTTTGAGCTCTTTCTCCCCTCTCTCTCCAGATGAAATCTTGCGTCTTGTGATGGCCGGCCGCCCAACAACCTGCCCGCTTGAACCTATCCCCTCCTCTCTTCTCCAGAACATTTCCGGAGACCTTCTCCCTTACCTCACCTCGCTCATCAACTCATCCTTGACCGCTGGCTACGTCCCTTCCGTCTTCAAGAGAGCGAGAGTTGCAACCCTCCTCAAAAAACCTACACTCGATCCGCAGCCCGTCTGGTGTTCAACCTTCCAAAGTTCTCTCACGTCACCCCGCTCCTCCGCACACTCCACTGGCTTCCAGTTGAAGCTCGCATCAGCTACAAGACCATGGTGCTTGCCTACGGAGCTGTGAGGGGAATGGCACCTCCGTACCTTCAGGCTCTGATCAGGCCCTACACCCAAACAAGGGCACTGCGTTCATCCACCTCTGGCCTGCTGGCCCCCCTACCTCTGCGGAAGTACAGTTCCCGCTCAGACAAGTCAAAAATGTTCGCTGCTCTGGCACCCCAATGGTGGAACAAGCTCCCTCACGACGCCAGGACAGCGGAGTCAATCACCACCTTCCGGAGACACCTGAAACCCCACCTCTTTAAGGAATACCTGGGATAGGATAAAGTAATCCTTCTAACCCCCCCCCAAAAAAAAGAAAAGAAAAAAGATATAGATGTACTATTGTAAAGTGATTGTTCCACTGGATATCATAAGGTGAATGCACCAATTTGTAAGTCGCTCTGGATAAGAGCGTCTGCAAAATGAAGTAAATGACTAATGAATCACTATGGAATGGAGTAACATCTAGTTGTTAAAGGACTAATGAATCACTATGGAATGGAGTAACATCTAGTTGTTAAAGGACTAATTAATCACTATGGTATGGAGAAACATCTAGTTGTTAAAGGACTAATGAATCACTATGGTATGGAGTAACATCTAGTTGTTAAAGGACTAATGAATCAATATGGTATGGAGTAACATCTAGTTGTTAAAGGACTAATGAATCACTATGGTATGGAGTAACATCTAGTTGTTAAAGGACTAATGAATCACTATGGTATGGAGTAATATCTAGTTGTTAAAGGACTTATGAATCACTATGGTATGGAGTAACATCTAGTTGTTAAAGGACTAATGAATCACTATGGTATGGAGTAACATCTAGTTGTTAAAGCACTAATGAATCACTATGGTATGGAGTAACATCTAGTTGTTAAAGGACTAATGAATCACTATGGTATGGAGTAACATCTAGTTGTTAAAGGACTAATGAATCACTATGGTATGGAGTAACATCTAGTTGTTAAAGGACTAATGAATCACTATGGTATGGAGTAATATCTAGTTGTTAAAGGACTTATGAATCACTATGGTATGGAGTAACATCTAGTTGTTAAAGGACTAATGAATCACTATGGTATGGAGTAACATCTAGTTGTTAAAGCACTAATGAATCACTATGGTATGGAGTAACATCTAGTTGTTAAAGGACTAATGAATCACTATGGTATGGAGTAACATCTAGTTGTTAAAGGACTAATGAATCACTATGGTATGGAGTAACATCTAGTTGTTAAAAGAGTAATGAATAACTATGGTATGGAGTAACATCTAGTTGTTAAAGGACTAATGAATCACTATGGTATGGAGTAACATCTAGTTGTTAAAGGACTAATGAATCACTATGGTATGGAGTAACATCTAGTTGTTAAAGGACTAATGAATCACTATGGAATGGAGTAACATCTAGTTGTTAAAGGACTAATGAATCACTATGGTATTGAGTAACATCTAGTTGTTAAAGGACTAATGAATCACTATGGTATGGAGAAACATCTAGTTGTTAAAGGACTAATGAATCACTATGGTGTGGAGTAACATCTAGTTGTTAAAGGACTAATGAATAACTATGGTGTGGAGTAACAGTTGTTAAAGGACGAATGAATATATATATATATATATATATATATATATATATATATATATATGTGTGTGGTGGCTAATTTCTGCATTACCAAATGAGGAGAGTTACAAACTTCGCACACCAGTCAGAGTTATACTTAAAACTACATCTTTAATAATTAAAATGCTTTTGCAAAAGCACTTGACCTTCAATGATGCGCTATCTCTAATGAACCATTGAAAAAGTGATTACACAAAAGTACAAAGATCTTTTATACCCAAGATCCACCCCTCTCAACGTACATGACAAACAACAGATCTTAGGAACAGTTCACAAATGTTAAGTTTTGTATGAAAGATACAGTATCTATAAAACATAGCAGACAGCAACTGCTGTATCAACAGTGTTCATTGTATAGACCAGTATCTGGTCCTCCTACCCCAAACTGGAACCGTCTCTCCCTGGTACGGTATAGAACAGAACCATTAGCTCATCCAATGGCATAAATCAATTGACAACTCTAGATACTCCCCTCTCAAGTAAACCCTCTCTTGACTCCACTCCTGGACAAGCTCACTGAGGGGAGTGACTTGCGCACAGACATTGTGGAGGCAAATAATTGGTTCCCAATTAATCACGCCATCTCTTCACATGGTTTAACAGATACATTCACATATGACAAGTATCTCACATAAGCATATTATGCAAATAAAACATCTTAATGATCTATGTTACCCAACTAATTCTGATTCATCCGCCACATATGAAGTAACATCTACTTGTTAAAGGACTAATGAATAACTATGGTATGGTGAAGCAGTGTGTAATAGATTGCTAATTGACATGATGACAAACAGGAGAGATTGAAGATTTGTTTATTGTAAAAAGTTGATTTTGTTTAATTATTTCTATTGGAAAATATATTTAGATGTCTTGTTTTCGACCCAAATCAACAAACAAAGTAAACAGCATCATCTTAGCTAATATATTCATTTACTAGACCTACTGTTGACCAATTATTACTTGTGTTTGGGATGACAAATCACTTATAATATTAGGCCAAAAAAACCATGAAAAAGAGGAAGAAATAAAGCAGGGAACAGAATGATCAAGGGATGAAGAGGAAGTTACACACAACTCTCTGGTCCACAAGGCTGAATCCCAAATGGCATCCTATTCTCTATGTAGTGCACTTAAAGAGAATATGGTGCCATTTGTCTCACATCCCAATAGACTCCTTCCTATTGGTGGATAGAGCCTTGAAATATTCTAACACCTACAGCCTTCCTATTGGTGGATAGAGCCTTGAAATATTCTAACACCTACAGCCTTCCTATTGGTGGATAGAGCCTTGAAACATCATGTCACCAGCTTTCAGCCACAGACAGAGAACAGAGAAGTACAGGATTTAGACACATCAGACCAACTGCTGGTCAGACAGTTAGAAAGGTAATCATACAGTAGATATTACCATTAGGAGTCAGTTAGAAAGGTAATCATACAGTGGATATTACCATTAGGAGTCAGTTAGAAAGGTAATCATACAGTAGATATTACCATTAGGAGTCAGAAAGGTAATCATACAGTAGATATTACCATTAGGAGTCAGTTAGAAAGGTAATCATACAGTAGATATTACCATTAGGAGTCAGAAAGGTAATCATACAGTAGATATTACCATTAGGAGTCAGTTAGCAAGGTAATCATACAGTAAGTCAATACTGTAAGTAAAACTAAGTTAGAATCCTAAATATTACAATAAGAGGTCAGACAGACTTAATTAGTTGATTTATTGAATGATTGGTGTAATCATTGATATTTGGTACGGTTAATTAAGATGGCCGACTACGTCAACAAACAGGTGATTGACTTAAACAAATTTATGGAAGAAAACCGGAACAGAGCAACGAGGAGTGTAAAGACTGAAACCCATCTCTCAGGTAAGAACTAAGTATTCTAAGTATCTTAGTCTCTCACACAGTAGCTGAGGCACGCAGGCAGGTCTGCACGTACAAACCGAACGCATTCACACACGCACACAAACACACACTAGTAAAACACTTCTACATTTTGTTCTGTCTTCTGGGTGGTTCAGTTGGTACGGAGCATGGGGTTCAAAACCTGCTGTGGTCACGTACACTAAAATGTATCAATTCAATGTATTTTTTTCTTCAGTTATTGAAACTATTAGGAACTATTTAAATATGATTAATTGAAAATATCCTTTTTAAACAACAACACAGTGGACACCCCGCCTGAGGGGTGTCCACTCTCAAATTCATAGAGAGAGCTACAGTATGTCTGCAAGGAGTGACCATTCATGATCAAAATGATAGTTTGAACCATTTGAGACTATGCAGTGTTTGTTTACAATTCCATTGTTTATAATTCCATGGTAAAACAAGTTTAAATTTCGGTTCTGATGGGGCTAGACAGTTAAACTAAGATCATGAGGTATTTCTAAGTTACATTTTTCAAGAATCAATTCAGTAAATACGAATTTAAAATTGATGTTAATTTTTTTTAAATATAGAAATCGCAGATTGACCCTTTAAATCATGCTATGGCTATATTGTGTTTGTTTGGTCATTTCTTCATACAGTTGCTTCCTGTTTATCAGATTGGAGATGACCACAAGCTTGAGCAAACTGTTGCTGCCAACCCTCAATCGAAAGAAAACCAATGACGCAATGGAAATGTTTGGTTCTCAGAATAAGTTAGGGATGTGTAATCTCTTTTAATCTTAATCATTAGTGATGATGGTGTGTGTGTCTGTCTGCGTGTGTGTATGTGTGTCAGCGAGTGCGTGTTCCTCTGCAGATGGAAGAACAAGACTCTACAGGCTGGCTGCTGTGTGTTTTGGAGTGCTGTGTGTTCTACAAGTCATTCTCAACATCTCCCTGAAACTGGCTTTCTGTGAGTGAGGCTTTGTCCCAAATGACACCCTATTAGCGCTCTGGTCAAACGTAGTGCACTATATAGGGGATAGGGTGCCATTTGGGACTCTATCCCATTTGGGGCACTATTCCATGTGTAGTGCATTACTTTTGACCAGGGCCCATAGGACAGATGTGTATTTTATTATCACACCATAGTTCTGTACGTACAGTGCAAGGATCTCAATTCAGACTTGATGTTACATAACTTGTGGGAACGGTAGTTTGTCAATATTGTTGACATGGTCCATGGAGAAAGTAGAATCTACTGTAACTGGTGCACTTGGCCTTGTGTACGTCACTGAACATGCTGTACCTTGTAAACACCACAACCAGGATTGTGTTCCAAATAGCACCCTATCCTCTTTAAAGGGCACTACTTTTGACCAGGGTACATAGGGCTTTGGTCCATGGTACTGCACTATAGAAGGAATAGGGGGTCATTTGGGACGCAAAACATGCAAGAACGTCTTTGTTTTTCAGCCGGCTCTAACGAAGAGAGAAACCAGTTAGAGGCCTGTTACAACACCACTGGCCTGCCGCAAGACAGAGACCAGTCAGATACCAGTAGTGGTATCATTGGCCTGTGTACAGAAAGAGACCAGCTGCAGAAGGAGAGAGACCAATGCCGGAGGAACATGAACCAGCTAGAGAGGAAGAGAGGGCATTTACTGAGTGAGAGAGACCAGTTACTGAGTGAGAGAGACCAGTTACAGAGGGAGAGAGACCAGTTACAGAGGGAGAGAGACCAGTTACAGAGGGAGAGAGACCAGTTACAGAGGGAGAGAGACCAGTTACAGAGGGAGAGAGACCAGTTACAGAAGGAGAGAGACCAGTTAAAGAGGGAGAGAGACCAGTTACAGAGGGAGAGAGACCAGTTACAGAGGGAGAGAGACCAGTTACAGAGTGAGAGAGACCAATTACAGAGGGAGAGAGACCAGTTACAGAGGGAGAGAGACCAGTTAAAGTGGGAGAGAGACCAGTTAAAGAGTGAGAGAGACCAGTTACTAAAGGAGAGAGATCAGTTACTAAAGGAGAGAGACCAGTTACAGAGTGAGAGAGACCAGTCAGAGAAAACAGATGACAAAATACAGTTACAGGAGCGTAATAATGCCCTGACTAAAGACAGGGACATGTTGAGAGACAGGGTCAGTGTTCTGACCAATGAGACGGTGGCACTGGAGGAGAGGCTCTCTGAGTGTGGTAAGTAGTCAAGTCAGCCACTAGGGCTGCATCCCTCTTCTCTACCGTTCATTCTCCCGAAGGGTGAATTTACAGCCTGACCTCAAAGACTAGACGTAACATAGTAAAAGTAAATCTGTGGCACTCAAATTACTATGATATGTTACGTTTGGTTTAGTTACATAAGACAGAAGGTTACTTAAGGCAAAAAAAAGAAGGGAGATGGGTGGCCATATGATGCAACCGTCTATCAACCCAAAGGTTGCGTGTTTTAATCACATCATGGACGAATTCAGTATTTTTAACTTATTAGCAACTATGCAACTACTTACTACTTTTTAGCTACTTTGTAACTACGTATATACTTAACATGTGAGCTAACCATTCCCATAACCTTAACGTAACCCCAACCCTAAACTTAATCCCTAAAACCTAGCCTAGATAATGTTAGCAACCGAGCCACATAGCTAACGTTAGCCACAACAAAGGGAAATTCATAACATATCATACAAAATGGATGACGGACATCTACAAATTAATACATACTATGTGAGAATTTACATACCATACCAACGTTTACCATGTTACGTATGTTGCTGAGACCAGGGTGGAACAACACAGTGTGCTGTGCACACTAATCATGGATTCAGCAATAGTTAAATGACAATTTAAATGAAAATATACAGTACAATAAACACGTGTTATATATTTCACATATTATGTAAATTTCTTCAACAGAGCTAAACATTTGTCAGAAAATCTGGAAATCTTGTCCAGAGGGTTGGAGGCTCTTCGGATCCAGCTGTTACTTCCTGTCGACTCAGATGAAAACCTGGGAGGAGAGCAGACTGGACTGTCTGAACAGAGGAGCAGACCTGATGATCATAAACAACAAGGAGGAACAGGTGAGTGAGTGAGTGAGTGAGTGAGTGAGTGAGTGAGTGAGTGAGTGAGTGAGTGAGTGAGTGAGTGAGTGAGTGAGTGAGAATCAAATGTAATTGGTCAGTAATGTATCTTCCAGTATTTAACACATGTGGTCTATAGTAGTTGACAATATCAGTATATTTCTCACCAACAGGAGTATCTCTGTGGCCTCAACAAGATTGTCTGGATTGGTCTGACTAACTCCGTTACTGGGGGGACCTGGAAATGGGTGGACGGCACCCCACTGACCACCCCAAGGTAAGAGACCATAATAACACTTACCAGGCAAGTCAGTTAAGAACAAATTCTTATCTACAATAACGACCTACCCTGGCCAAACAAGGACGACGCTGGGCCAATTATGCGCCGCCCTATGGGACTCCCAATCAAGGCCGGATGGGATACAGACTATTGCTCTCTAATAACACTGACCACAGTTTAAGGAGTTGGACTGATTCTCTGTGTTCACACTCTAGGTTCTGAAAGAGTAATCAGTCTAACTCTGTGTTGTCCATACTCTAGGTTCTGAGAGAGTGGTTAGTGTAACTCTGTGTTGTTCATACTCTAGGTTCTGAGAGAGTGGTTAGTCTAACTCTGTGTTGTTCATACTCTAGGTTCTGAGAGAGTGATCAGTGTAACTCTGTGTTGTTCATACTCTAGGTTCTGAGAGAGTTGTCAGTCTAACTCTGTGTTGTTCATACTCTAGGTTGTGAGAGAGTGGTCAATCTAACTCTGTGATGTTCATACTATAGGTTGTGAGAGAGTGGTCAGTCTAACTCTGTGTTGTTCATACTCTAGGTTGTGAGAGAGTTGTCAGTCTAACTCTGTGATGTTCATACTATAGGTTCTGAGAGAGTGGTCAGTCTAACTCTGTGTTGTTCATCCTCTAGGGTCTGAGAGAGTGATCAGTGTAACTCTGTTGTTTCTACTGCAGGTATTGGAGGAGTGGAGGCCCTTATGGTGGTGGAGTGGAGAACTGTGTGGTGGTGTTACCTTACTGGTCATCAGGCTACAGAGGATGGTGGGACTATCAGTGTTCATATCCACAGTACTGGATGTGTGAAAAAGGCCTCTTGTAGATACTGCTGTTTACTCTGAAGACGGATTATATATTTTGTTACAATGGCACTCTGAACTAGACGTTGGAAAGAAAGGCACACACACACACACACACACCACAAAACAAATCAGGTATATATCACCCAATAGCTGTTGTCAATGTTAAGATGTATAGTTCATTATGTAACATTGCATGTAGGCTGTACACAAATCTCTCTCTCTCTCTACCTCTACCTTTCTCATGTTGATGGTTGTTTAAAGTGCTGAAAGGTTACGAGATGATTCCACCTAGTGGTTAAAGTGAGAGATGAACTCACCACGGAGTTGAAATAGTGGTATTACAGACTTGCATATGGGCTTTTCCTCAATTCATCCTTCCTCGATTACTCCTCGCATCCTCTCTCCTCCCTTCCTTCTCAAAACATATTGGAGAACACAATCCTCGGAGAGGGACCTTCTCTAATAGGGTTGAGGAGGAGAGGAATTTTATGTTGACGTATTGATGAGTGTGTAGACATACTCTGCTCTAAAATGCTTGTATTCATTGTTTTTATTAGCAACATGTCATGTGATTTGCCATGCTTCCGCTAAGTTCATTAATCATTTCTCTCCATTTTTTTCATGATCAATTATTATCATCAATCCCTTTTATAATAAGAACAAAGGCACAGATTAATAAATAAATGAACAATGTCCTCTGAGGTCTACCAGCTTCCTGATTGAATGTGATTGGTTTGTTAAAAAAGTGTGACCTGCAGTTGGACATAGAGGACAGAACAGAACTTAGAGGACACACGCTGTATGCAGGCAGACACGCACACACGCACAAACGCACGCACATCTGTGAAGTTCTCCTTTTAAACCTTAGATAAAGATGCAGACAGATTTCTTACACACACTTCTGAATATTTCCTCACACTGATGTCACACACACACAGCATAGATAGGACAAAAGGCCCCTATATGGCCATTGATGGCCAGTCACGGAGTGCAAGCCAAAACATGCCTTCTTATGAACAATGACACAAGCAGGACTTGCAAAATATGACGTCCTGCTTGAAAGTGATTGGATACTTAAAACATTCTATCAACTGTAGTGGACCACAGACAGACAACAGAGAGGTACCAGTGGAGACGCATATCAGAGTAACTACTCAACTACTAGTCACTGAAGTTAGAATCATACTGTAGATATTACCATTAGGAGTCAGTTAGAAAGGTAATCATACAGTAGATATTACCATTAGGAGTCAGTTAGAAAGGTAATCATACAGTAGATATTACCATTAGGAGTCAGTTAGAAAGGTAATCATACAGTAGATATTACCATTAGGAGTCAGTTAGAAATGTAATCATAATGTTAGGATGGATGACTGAGTCAACAGACAGGTTATTGCACTAAACAAGGTTGTTGAAGAAAACAAGGTTATTGAAGAAAACCAGAACACAGCAATGAGGAGTGAAGAGTGAGACCCATCGCTCAGGTAAGAACTAAGGAATCTATCACAAACACACACTGACAAAGACTTACACAAATACATGACACAAAAACACTGCAAGAAAACGGATAAAAAAGTGTATTTTTTATATACACTGCTCAAAAAAATAAAGGGAACACTTAAACAACACAATGCAACTCCAAGTCAATCACACTTCTGTGAAATCAAACTGTCCACTTAGGAAGCAACACTGATTGACAATAAATTTCGCATGCTGTTGTGCAAATTGAATAGACAACAGGTGGAAATTATAGGCAATTAGCATGACACCCCCAAAAAAGGAGTGGTTCTGCAGGTGGGGACCACAGACCACTTCTCAGTTCCTATGCTTCCTGGCTGATGTTTTGGTCACTTTTGAATGCTGGCGGTGCTTTCACTCTAGTGGTAGCATGAGACGGAGTCTACAACCCACACAAGTGGCTCAGGTAGTGCAGCTCATCCAGGATGGCACATCGATGCGAGCTGTGGCGAGAAGGTTTGCTGTGTCTGTCAGCGTAGTGTCCAGAGCATGGAGGCGCTACCAGGAGACAGGCCAGTACATCAGGAGATGTGGAGGAGGCCGTAGGAGGGCAACAACCCAGCAGCAGGACCGCTACCTCCGCCTTTGTGCAAGGAGGAGCAGGAGGAGCACTGCCAGAGCCCTGCAAAATGACCTCCAGCAGGCCACAAATGTGCATGTGTCTGCTCAAACGGTCAGAATCAGACTCCACGAGGGTGGTATGAGGGCCCGACGTCCACAGGTGGGGGTTGTGCTTACAGCCCAAGACCGTGCAGGACATTTGGCCTTTGCCAGAGAACACCAAGATTGGCAAATTCACCACTGGTGCCCTGTGCTCTTCACAGATGAAAGCAGGTTCACACAGCACATGTGACAGACGTGACAGAGTCTGGAGACGCCGTGGAGAACGTTCTGCTGCCTGCAACATCCTCCAGCATGACCGGTTTGGCGGTGGGTCAGTCATGGTGTGGGGTGGCATTTCTTTGGGGGGCCGCACAGCCCTCCATGTGCTCACCAGAGGTAGCCTGACTGCCATTAGGTACCGAGATGAGATCCTCAGACCCCTTGTGAGACCATATGCTGGTGCAGTTGGCCCTGGGTTCCTCCTAATGCAAGACAATAGACCTCATGTGGCTGGAGTGTGTCAGCAGTTCCTGCAAGAGGAAGGCATTGATGCTATGGACTGGCCCGCCCATTCCCCAGACCTGAATCCAATTGAGCACATCTGGGACATCATGTCTCGCTCCATCCACCAACGCCACGTTGCTCCACAGACTGTCCAGGAGTTGGCGGATGCTTTAGTCCAGGTCTGGGAGGAGATTCCTCAGGAGAACATCTGCCACCTCATCAGGAGCATGCCCAGGCGTTGTAGGGAGATCATACAGGCACGTGGAGGCCACCCACACTACTGAGCCTCATTTTGACTTGTTTTAAGGACATTACATCAAAGTTGGATCAGCCTGTAGTGTGGTTTTCCATTTTAATTTTGAGTGTGACTCCAAATCCAGACCTCCATGGGTTGATAAATTGGATTTCCATTGATTATTTGTGTGTGATTTTGTGTCAGCACATTCAACTAAGTATTTAATAAGATTATTTCATTCATTCAGATCTAGGATGTGTTATTTTAGTGTTCCCTTTATTTTTTTGTGCAGTGTATATTTATATATTATCTTTTAAAGGACAATCAGCAGTTGAAACTAAAAGAAAGCGTACTCCCCACCCCTGTTTCGATAAGTAGCTGAAATATAACCACTCTCAATTCCATAAACAGCGCTATGGATGCAAGAAATGGCCATCCATTATATAAAAACTATAGTTTTGAGGCTATATAGTTTGTTTACAAACAATGTATGAAAACAAGTATATATTTTGGGTTCTGATGGGTACAACAGTTAAAGAAAGTCATGAGGCATTTATAAATTATATTGTTCAAGAATCAATCGGGACATATCATAAATGTTTAAGACAAAAAATTGATGTAGCAACTGCAGATTTCACTTTAAATATGCAAGTAGATGCCTTTTGTTTTTGATATATTTAGGACTAGCTAAATACTTGCCAGCCATTCTAAAACTGGCTGAAGCTCTTTGTTAAGTGTTGCAGTGATTTCCCTTGCTGTGGTAGCTGCCTTGTATAATGTTGAATCATCAGCATACATTGACACACAGGCTTTACTCAGTGCTAGTGGTAGGTCATTAGTAAAAACGGAAAAAAGTTAAGGGCCTAGAAAACTGCTCTGGGGTATCCCAGACTACCTGGTTTATGTTAGAGAGGCTTCCAATAAGATAAACAGTAGGTAAATAAAGTCCCCTGTATATATTCAGCATTTTCATTAGTGATATAGAGTTATAACAGACATTTATAAGAAGCTTTATGTGTCTGGTGTATGTGGGTGGAACTTAAATTAGATATTTACCTGATTTGTTGGATATTTAACAATTATTTACTTAACAAACAGTATGATATTTATTTCCTGCTAATGCTGTATTTTATGGTCTCCACTCTAACACTCTGCAGCTAATCTGGGCGTGTGGTTTTATTAGGGATAGCTTGAGCTGACAATTGGCAGCTGGCAATCCAGCGACAGGATGTGGGGTGGTTGTAACTGGGATAGAGAGGACTAGAACAAAGGCCTCAATGGTCCTTAGACATCCTGGCATCTGGGAAATTAGGCCAAGGTCCGGGGTTAAGATAATGCCAGGTGCAGATAAAGACAGGATGAGCCCAAAGTGGCTTATGGTGCCGCCCAATCTATATGGGAGGTGTGGAACCAAGCATTCTAGGTATTCGCTATATAAACTGTGCATTGTCTGTAAAGGATAACCTCTCAGCATAACAGTCAGTCAAGACTGTTGGGCTGACGGTTTCATTATTGCAATAATCAATCGATATTAAATAAAGATGATTGTTTGAATAAATGACCAACTGTCTCTAAGTACTGAATTTCCATGACAAACTTCCCCCAGTAGACGTGGATGTTACTCAGGAATCAGATAAAAAGTTGAAAAGAAGTGGAAGAAGGTGACCAGCTACAGACCAATTACAACAACCTGACTGCGGAGAGAGACCAGCTACAGATCAATTACAACAACCTGACTAATGAGAGAGACCAGCTACAGACCAGTTACAACAACCTGACTAAAGAGAGAGACCAGCTACAGACCAGTTACAACAACCTGAAAAAAGAGAGATACCAGCTACAGACCAGCTACAACAAACTGACTGAAGAGAGAGACCAGATACAGACCAGCTACAACAAACTGACCGAAGAGAGAGACCAGATACAGACCAGATACAACAACCTGACTAAAGAGAGTATATGATCATGACGTCAATTGCACATGCCTCATATGCAGAAAACTTGTGTTTGTGTTGTCTAATAATAAGAGGTGCAGAATAATACAAAGTAAAATGAGAGAGAGACCAGCTACATAGGTAGAGCGATGATCATGAGAAAGTTCTCTAATCGTTTACTTAATAAATGATCATGACGTTATCATGAGAAAAGAGGTTTTCCATTTATAAGACCAACACAGCTGCAGAGAGTGACCAACTACAGATCAGCTACAACACCCCTGACTAAAGAGAGAGACCAGCTACAGACCAGTTACAACAACCTGAAAAAAGAGAGAGACCAGCTACAGACCAGTTACAACAACCTGACTAAAGAGAGAGACCAGATACAGACCAGATACAACAACCTGACTAAAGAGAGTATATGATCATGACGTCAATTGCACATGCCTCATATGCAGAAAACTTGTGTTTGTGTTGTCTAATAATAAGAGGTGCAGAATAATAAAAAGTAAAATGTTTTTGTCTTGTAGAACAAACCTGTCCTGAATGCTGGCAGAAGTTTGAATCCAGTTGGTACTTCCTGTCTACTGAGACTAAAACCTGGAAGGAGAGCAGAGAGGACTGTCTGGAGAGAGGAGCAGACCTGGTGATCATAAACAGTGATATGGAACAGGTGAGTGAGTGAGAATTTTAACAAAAGCACAAATTAATAAATAAAGTAACAATGTCCTTGAACATGGTCTACCAGATTCCTGATCAAATGTGATTGGACCTTTAAAGTGTGACCTGCAGTTGGACACAGACAGAGGGCAGAACAGAACGCTGCACGGACAGAGCCACACACTGCACACAGGCAGAACCACACGCACGCACAAACGCATGCACATCTGTGAAGTTGCCCTTTCAAACCTCTGTTAAAGATGCAGACAGATTTCTTACAAACTTCTGAATATTTCCTCAAACTGATGTCACACAGACAGTATAGAGGAACAAATTCCCCTATTTGGCCATCGATTGCTAGTCATGGAGTGCAAGCCATAATGTCACTTCCTTATGAACAATGCCACAAACAGGCCTTGCGAAATACGACGTCCTGCTTGAAAGTGATTGGGTACTTAAAACATTCTATCAACTGCAGTCGACCACAGACAGTCATCAGAGAGGTACCAGGGGAGACGCATATCATAGCAAATACTCAACTACTAGTCATCATACAGTAGATATTACCATTAGGAGTCCGTTAGAAAGGTAATCATAAGTAAGTTAATAGTATAAGTAAATGCTAAAATAATGTATATTACAATAAGAGGTCAAACAGACTGAATTAGTTGATTCATTGATTGATTTGGGTAATCATTGATATTCGGTACAGTTAGTTAAGATGGCCAACTACGTCAACAAACAGGTGATTGAATTAAATGAAGTTACTGAAGAAAACCGGAACAGAACAACGAGGAGCATGAAGATTGAGACCCAACTCTCAGGTAAGGACAAATAATTCTGTGTATCTTATTCTCTCTCACACACACTGTAACACACACCTAACAATGCAGGCATGAACCGAATGCACAAACACACACTAATACCACATAATAGAAAAACACTTGTACATTTTTATTGTTCTGTCTTCTGGGTGGTTCAGTTGGTATGGAGCTTCGGGTTCAAAACATGCTGGGGTGACGTTCACTAAAATGTAATTTTAAAAACGATTAGGAACTTTTTAAATATACGATTATTTGAAAATAACCTCTTTAAACAACAGCACAGTGGACACCCCGCCGGGGTTGTAAAAATGTAACCACTCTCAAATTCATAGACAGAGCTACAGTATGTTTTCAAGGACTGATCATCCACGAGATCAAAATGATAGTTTCAACCATCTGAGGCTACACAGTGTTTGTTAACAATTCCATGGTAGAACAAACTTATATTTTGGGTCCTGATGGGGTTAGAAAGTTAAACTAAGTTCATAGAGCATTTACGTTTTAAGTTCCATTCTTCAGAATCAATGGGGAAATATCATTAATTTAAATGTAAAAAAATAATGTGATATTGCAGATTGCCCATTTAAATCATGCTACAGCAATCGCAGATTTCCCCTTTAAATCATGCTAAAGTTACATGTAATTTCTTCATACAGTAGCTTCCTGTTCCTCTTCCTGCCAACCCTAAATCGGGGGAAAGCCAATGGCGCAATGGAAATGTTTGTTTCTCAAAGTTCTAATCATAATCGTTAGTGATATAGGAGGATATGTGTTGTGTTTTAATCATAGTCATTAGTGATGTGGGACGATGGTGTGCGTGTTTCTCTGCAGATGAAAGAACAAGACTCTACAGGCTGGCTGCTGTGTGTTTTGGAGTGTTGTGTGTTCTACAAGTCATTCTCAACGTCTCCCTGAGACTGGCTTTCTGTGAGTGAGGTTGTATCCCAAATGACACCCTACTAGTGGACTAGTCAATAGCAATGCATTAAATAGGGATTTGGGATGCTATTCCACGTGCATTCGGAAAGTATTCAGACCCCTTGACTTTTTCCACATTTTGTTACGTTACAGCCTTTCTCTAAAGATGTATTTTTTCCTCATCAATCCACAAACATTAGCCAATAACGACAAAGAAAAAACATGTTTTTAGAATGTTTTGCAATTTACTAACAATGAAAAACTGAAGCACCTTTGGCAGCTATTACAGTCTCAAGTCATCTTTGGTATGGCATTCAGGCCAAAAAGTTCATTCTTGGTTTTATCAGAGAAGACAATCTTGTTTCTCATGGTCTGAGAGTCCTTCAGTTGTCTTATGGCAAGCTCCAAAAGGGCTGTCAAGTGCCTTTTACTGAGGAGTGGCTTCAGTCTGGCCACTCTACCATAAAGGCCTGATTGGTGGAGTGCTGCAGAGATGATTGTCTTTCTGGAAGCTTCTCCGATTTCCACAGAGGAACTATGGAGCTCTGTCAGAGTGAACATTGGGTTCTTGGTCACCTCCCTGACCAAGGCCCTTCTCCCCCGATTGCTCAGTTTTGGTGGTTCTAAACTTCTTCCATTTAAGAATGATGGAGGCCACTGTGTTCTTAGGGACCTTCAGTGCTGCAGAAATGTTTTGGTACCCTTCCCCAGATCTGTGCCTCGACACAATGCTGTCTCGTAGTTCTAATAATTCCTTCAACCTCATGGCTTGGTTTTTGCTCTGTCATGCACTGTCAACTGTGGGACCTTATATAGACAGGTGTGTGCCTTTCCAAATCATGTCCAATCAATTGAATTTACCACAAGTGGACTCCAATCCTGTTGTAGAAACATCTCAAGGATGAACAATGGAAACAGCATGCACCTGAGCTCAATTTCGAGTCTCATAGCAAAGGGTCTGAATACTTATGTAAATAAGGTATTTCTGTTTTTATTTTTAATAAAATCAAATCAAATAAAACAAAATTGTGTTAGTCACATGCGCCAAATACAACAAGTGTAGACCTTACAGTGAAATGCTTACTTAACTTCTTACATCTAGACTTTCCGCTAGCATTCCCACCCAAAACTTCTGGTGAATTTACTAAATTACTCATCATAAACGTTGACAAAATACATAACAATTATCTTAAGAATTATGGATACAGAACTCCCTTATGCAATCGCTATGTCAGATTTTAAAATAGCTTTTCGGCGAAAGCACATTTTGCAATATTCTGAGTACATAGCTCAGCCATCACAGGCTAGCTATTCAGACACCCGCCAACTTCGGGGTCACCTTAACTCAGAATTACTATTAGAAAAATGGTATTACCTTTGCTGTTCTTCGTCAGAATGCACTCCCAGGACTGCTACTTCCACAACAAATGTTGTTTTTGTTACAAATAATCCATAGTTATGTGCAAATATCTCAGTTTTGTTTGTGCGTTCAGGGCACAATCCAAAGGGTAACGCGCATCGCCAAGGGTAACGCATATCGAAACCAAAAATTTCAAAATGTTCCATTACCGTACTTAGAAGCATGTCAAACGGTGTTTAAAATCTATTTTTATGCTATTTTTCTCGTAAAATAGCGATAATATTCAACCGGACAATGTTGTATTCATTCAAAGAGGAAAAGAAAAAAATTGCAATGTCTCGTGAACGCGCATCTCCAGTCTCTGAGTCACCAGGCAGACCACTCAGAAACTGACCTGCTATACTTTGCCCAGAGGAGACGTGTCAATCCGGTTTCCGAAAGCTTTAGAGAGCCAATGGAAGCCTTAGAAAGTGTCACGTAACAGCTCAGATACTGTAATTTTGATAGAGATGCAACAGAAGGACTACAATTTCACAGACAGGCCACTTCCTGCCTGGAATCTTCTCAGGTTTTTGCCTGCCATATGAGTTCTGTTATACTCACAGACACCATTCAAACAGTTTTAGAAACTTTAGAGTGTTTCTATCCAAATCTACTAATTGTATGCATATTCTAGTTTCTGGGCAAGAGAACCAGATTAAATCGGGTACGTTTTTTTAAGCCGGCCGTGAAAATACTGCCCCCTATTCACATCAGGTTAAGAGGCCCTAACCAACAGGGCAGTTTAAAAAATACATAAAAGAAGAAGAGATAAAAGTAACAAGTAAATAAAGAGCAGCAGTAAAAAATAACAATATATACAGGTGTGTGCCGGTACAGAGTCAATTCGCAGGGGGACCGGTTAGTTGAGGTAGTATGTATACGTAGGTAGAGTTAATTAAAGTGACTATGCATAGATGACAACAGAGAGTGGCAGTGGTGTGGAAAGGGGAGGAGGGCAATGCAAATAGTCTAGGTAGTCATTTGACTAGATGTTCAGGAGTCTTATGGCTTAGGGGTAGAAGCTGTTTAGAAGCCTCTTGGACCTAGACTTGGTGCTCCGGTACCGCTTGCAGTGTGGTAGCAGAGAGAACAGTCTATGACTAGGGTGGCTGGAGTCTTTGACAATTTTTAGGGCCTTCCTCTGACACCGCCTGGTATAGAGGTCCTGGATGGCAGGAAGCTTGGCCCCAGTGATGTACTAGTCTGGTCGCACTACCCTCTGTAGTGACTTGCGGTCGGAGGCTGAGCAGTTGCCACACCCGGCACTGATACAGCCAGTAAGGATGCTCTTGATGGTGCAGCTAGACCCTGTGTTGAGGATCAGCGTGGCGGATGTGTAGTTACCTACCCTCACCACCTGGGGGTGGCCCGTCAGGAAGTCCAGAATCCAGTTGCAGAGAGAGGTGTTTAGTCCCAGGGTCCTTCCCTTATTGATGAGCTTTAAGGGCACTATGGTGTTGAACGCTGAGCTGTAGTCAATGAATAGAATTCTCACATAGGTGTTCCTTTTGTCTAGGTGGGAAAGGGCCGTGTAGAGTGCAATAGAGATTGCATCATCTGTGGATCTGTTGGGGCGGTATGCAAATTGGAGTGGGTCTAGGGTTTCTGGTTGATGGTGTTGATGTGAGCCATGACCAGCCTTTCAAAGCACTTCATGGCTACAGCCGTGAGTGCTACGGGTTGGTAGTCATTTCGGCAGGTTACCTTAGTGTTCTTGGGCACAGGCACTATGGTGGTCTGCTTAAAACATGTTGGTATTACAGACTCGGACAGGGAGAGGTTGAAATGTCAGTAAAGACACTTGCTACACGTCCTGGTAATCCATCTGGCCCTGCGGTCTTGTGAATGTTGACCTGTCTAAAGGTCTTTCTCACATTGGCTACGGAGAGCATGATCACACAGTCTTCCGGTACAGCTAGTGCTCTCATGCATGTTTCAGGGTATAGCGGGATTTCTCATAAGCTTCCGGGTTAGAGTCCCGCTCCTTGAAAGCGGCAGCTCTAGCCTTTAGCTCAGTGTGGATGCTGCCTGTAATCCATGGCTTCTGGTTGGGGTATGTACGTACGGTCACTGTGGGGACGACATCATCGATGCACTTATTGATGAAGCCAATGACAGATGAGGTGTACTCCTCAATGCCATTGGAGGAATCCCGGAAGGTATTCCAGTCTGTGCTAGCAAAGGTCCTGTAGCTTAGCATCTGCTTCATCTGACCACTTTTTTATTGATCTAGTCACTGGTGCTTCCTGCTTTAATTTTTGCTTGTAAGCAGGAAACAGCAGGATGGAATTATGGTCAGATTTGCCAAACGGAGGGTGAGGGAGATTTTTGTATGCATCTCTGTGTGGCGTATAGGTGGTCCAAAGTTATTTTCCCTCTGGTTACACATTTAACATGCTGATAGAAATTTGGTAAAACTGATATGAGTTTCCCTGCATTAAAGTTCCCGGCTACTAGGAGCGCATTCTCTGGATGAGTGTTTTTGTTGTTTGCTTATGGCAGAATACAGCTCATTCAATGCTATCTTTGTGCCAGCCTCTGACTGGGGTCGTATGTAAACAGCTACAAAGAATATAGATGAAAACTCTCTCTGTAGGTAGTGTGGCCTGCAGCTTATCGTGAGAAACTCTACCTCAGACGAGCAATAGCTCGAGATTTCCTTAGATATAGTGCACCAGCTGTTGTTTACAAAAATACATAGACCGCCGCCCCTTGTCTTACCAGATGCCGCAGTTCTATCCTGCTGGTACATCGTATAGCCAGACAGCTGTATGTTGATTTTGTCTTCGTTCAGCCACGACTCTGTGAAGCATAAGATGTTATATATTTGATGTAAATGTATAAGATGTTATACATTTACAAAAAATTACAAAACCTGTTTTTGTTTGTCATTATGAGAATTGTGTGTAGATTGATGAAGACATTTTTTTTTTAATCCATGTCCAGAATAAGGCTGTAACGTAACAAAATCTGGAAAAAGTAAAGGGGTCTGAATACTTTCCGAATGTACTGTAATGCATTACTTTTGACCAGGGCCCATAGGACAGATATGTATTTCATTATCACACTACATTTATGTTCTCACAAAGCAAGGATCACAATTCAGACTTACAGACGTTACATAACTTGTGGGACCAGTAGTTTGTCAATATTGCTGAAACACAAAACAAAATGTTGATTTCATTATTACTGAAACAGGATCCAAGTGGTATATATAAATATCCAGTCAATTTGGAAAATTGGAGGGCTCTTACACTCCAGTGTTGAGATGCAGAAATTCTAGCTAAATGCTTGGCGCATAGAAATTAAAAGGTTTTGACAGATACTATTCATCCTAATCAGACAGGTTTTTTACATGGACGATACATTGGAGATAATATAAGACAAATACTGGAAACAATAGAACACTATGAAATGTTAGAAAAACCAGGCCTGCTTTTCATAGCTGATTTTGAAAAGGCTTTTGATAAAGTATTACTGGAGATTATATATAAATGCATGGAATACTTCGATTTTGGAGAATCTCTTATAAAATGGGTTAAAGTTATGTATAGTAACCCTCGGTGTAAAATAGTAAATAATGGCTACATCTCAGAAAGTTTTAAACTGTCAAGAGGAGTAAAACAGGGTTGTCCACTACCGAGCATATCTATTTATTATTGCCATCGAAATGTTAGCTGTTAAAATTAGATTCAACAATAATATTAAGGGATCAGAAATCCGTGGCTTAAAAACAAAGGTGTCATTGTACGCTGATGATTCATGTTTTCTTTTAAAACCACAATTAGAATCTCTCCACAGCCTCTTACAGGATCTAGATACTTTTTCTAACCTCTCTGTATTAAAACCAAATGATGATAAGTGTTGATGATAATGATGATATTATGTATTGGATCACAAAAAAATGCAACTTTTACATTACCGTGTAGTTTACCAATAAAATGGTCCGACGGGGATGTGGACATACTCGGTATACATATCCCGAAAGAAAGAAATGATCTCACTCCAATCAATACAAAATGAATAGAAAGTTAGCAAAAATAGATAAGATCTTGTTACCATGGAAAGGAAAATACCTGTCTATTTGTGGAAAAATCATCCTGATTAACTCTTTAGTCATATCACAGTTGAACTATTTGCTTATTGTTTTGCCTACACCTAGTGACCTGCTTTTTAAATTATATGAACAAAAAATATTCAATTTTATTTGGAATGGCAAGCCAGACAAAATATATCAAATTTATATTTATATAACGAACATCAATTTGGAGGGCAGAAATTATTAAATACAAAAGTTATACTTAAATCTGAAATGGTTCTCCAGCAAATTACTGTAGTAACAATGTCTCACCCCATGTTCAAGAATGGCCTTTTCCCTTTATTCAGATTACACCTGCTCACTTCCGGTTATATTAAAGCGTAATCATCTCCAAAATATCGTTGTTTTTTAATCAAGCCTTAGAAAGTTGGTTGCAGTTTCAGTTTAATCCATCTGAAAAGAAATAACAAATAAATCAACAAATATTGTGGTTAAACTCAAGTATACTAACTGAAAAAAAATGTATTTTTCGAAGAAATTTTTAAAAAAGGTATAATTTTAGTGAATGACATCATAAATAGGACTGGTGGAGTTATGTCACACATGCAGATAACACAGACATATGGAAATGTCTGCTCTAACCAAATTTACATACCAACTGATTGCAGCATTGCCACAAAAATGGAAGAGGCAAGTTGAAGGGGGAAAAAGTAAAGAACTTGTCTGTCAGCCCTGCATTAAAAAACAAAAATGGTTAATGAAATTTGTGAGAAAAATAAATAAAAGCACCAAAAAAATTGACAGCTGCGCCATATAAATTACAAAATAGTGGGGAAGAGACTTTCAATGTACCGATTCCATGGCACATGGTTTATGAATTGACACGCAAAACAGGATTCAAAACGGATTCAAAACTCACATTTTTCAATTTTCAACCAATTGCAACCAATAGAATGTTATTTCTATGGAGGATACAATCTTCCCAGCTCTGCAGATTTTGCTGCGAGGAGGCAGAGTCATTAGATCATTTATTTTGGTACTGTCCATATGTTCTGTAGCTCATTCTTGGTCACACTTCCAGGAATGGCTGAAGAATTGCAACATTTACCTAGAACTAACGCTGCAGATAGCAGTACTGGGTGATTTGAAAAGTCAGTCAATCGATCAAAAATATAATTATTATTTTTGAAAAAATGTATCTTTAATTTACATTCTCTAGAAACTATGAGAATAGAAAGGTTCAGTACTTTTGTGAAGCATCACAGCACAGTTGAAAAATATATTGCAAATATAAATCCCTAATGGATGGTGTTAAGAGATAGATGGGAGAAGTTGAACGGAGCTGAAGGGTGGGACTAATGACAACAAGATAACAAACGTAAAACATACAGGGTCTGTAAAATGTATACAGGTCCAGAAATGTTGTGAAATAGCAGAGTTACAAATAGAAATCAAACTGGATGGACATCAGAAATAGAGGAAGGCCAGGACTGAAAACAAACAAAATATAACTTTTGTCAAATAGATTGTGTCTGTAAAATATGTATAAACTGAAGGTAGAAGCTTAAGTGTTAATGTGTATTAGTTTACTCCAATTGGAGGAGGGGTGGTAGGGTCTGTGGGGAATAATAAAGGTGTATTATAAAATGCGTATATGTATGTATATGTGTATGTATGTGTACATGTATGAATGTTTATGTGTGTATATATATATATATATATATATATATATATATATATATATATATATGTATATGGGTATGCGTATGTATATATCGAGATAGATATATATTTACCAAAAACATATATGGGGGATTGGAAATGATGCAGACAATTACATTGATGGAAGCAACAATCTGTCCTCAATATTAAAGCTGATCCACCCCCCCCCCAAAAAAAAAATAATAATAATAATAATGTTGACATTGTCCACAGAGAACGTAGTAACTACTGTAACTGGTGTCCTTGGCCTTGTGTAAGTCACTGAACATGGTGTACATTGTAAACACCACAACCAGGACTGTGTCCCAAATGGCACCCTATCCTCTTTAAAGGGCACTACTTTTGACCAGGGTACATAGGGCTTTGGTCCATGGTACTGCACTATAGAAGGAATAGGGTGTCATTTGGGATGCATGACATGCAGGAACTTCTTTGTTTTTCAGCCCGCTCTAATGAAGAGAGAAACCAGTTACAGACCTGTTACAACACTACTGGCCTGGAGCAAGACAGAGACCAGCCAGATACCAGTAGTCGTATCATTGACCTGTGTACAGACAGAGACCAGCTGCAGAGGGAGAGAGACCAGTGTCGGAAGAACATGAACCAGCTAGAGAGGGAGAGAAACCAGTTACTGAGGGGCAGAGACCAGTCAGATACCAGTAGTGGTATCACTGACCTGTGTACAGACAGAGACCAGTTGCAGGAGGAGATAAACCAGTATAGAAAGAACATGAACCAGCTAGAGAGGGAGAGAGGCCAGTTACTGAGGTACAGAGACCAGTCAGAGAATACAGATGACAAAAACCAGTTACAGGAGCGTTACAATGCCCTGACTAAAGACAGAGACTTGTTGAGAAACAGGGTCAGTGTTCTGACCAATGAGAAGGTGGCGCTGGAGAAGAGGCTCTCTGAGCGTGGTAAGTAGTCAAGTCAGTCACTAGGGCTGCATCCCTCTTCTCTACCTTTCATTCTCCCAAACTGTGAATTTGCAGCCTGACCTCAAAGATAGTAAATGTAAATCTGTGACACTCAGAATAGTATGATATGTTACGTTTGGTTACATAAGATAGTTTACTTGAGGCAAAAACAAAAAGAGAAAGGATGGGTGGCCATATGATGCAACCGTCTATCAACCCAAAGGTTGCATGTTCGAATCACATCATGGACGACTTCAGTATCTGTAACTTATTAGCAACTTTGCAACTACTTGCCACTTTTAACTACTTTGTCACAATATACTTAGCATGTCAGCTAACCATTCCCTTAACTCTAACCCTAACCCCTAACCCTAACCTTAATCTCTAACCTAGTTTAGGTTAGCATTCTAGCCACATAGCTAACATTAGCTACAACAAAGTGAAAACATATCATAAGTAACTGATGATTGACGTACACAAAATAATACACACCATGTGAAATGTAACATATCATACTAAATGGAGGGACACAGATTTATGTTTACCATGTTACGTCCAGGGTGGAACTTGTAGTGTGCACTTGGACACTGTGTGCAGTACACACCAATCATGGATTCACCAATAGTTAAATGACAATGTAAAAAAATATTCAATACAATAAACAATGTGTTATATATTTCACATATTATGTACATTTCTTCATCAGGGATAAACATTTGTCGGAAAATCGAGAAATCTTGTCCAGAAGGTTGGAGGCTATTGGGATCCAGCTGTTACTTCCTGTCTACTGAGATGAAAACCTGGGAGGAGAGCAGACTGGACTGTCTGAACAGAGGAGCATATTTGGTGATCATAAACAGCTTGGAGGAACAGGTGGGTGAGTGAGTGAGTGAGTGAGTGAGTGAGTGAGTGAGTGAGTGAGTGAGTGAGTGAGTGAGTGAGTGAATCAAGCATCTCTTTGTCAGTAATGTATCTTCCAGTATTTAACACATGTAGTCTATAGTAGTTGACAATATCAGTATCTTTCTCATCAACAGCAGTTTCTCTTTGGCGTCAATAAGAGAGCCTGGATTGGTCTGACTGACTCTGTTACTGAGGGTACCTGGAAATGGGTGGACGGCACCCCACTGACCACCCCAAGGTAAGAGACTACTGCTCTATAATAACACTGACCACCCCAAGGTAAGAGACTACTGCTCTATAATAACACTGACCACCCCAAGGTAACAAATTACTGCTCTATAACAACACTGACCACCCCAAGGTAACAAATTACTGCTCTATAATAACACTGACCACCCCAAGGTAACAAATTACTGCTCTATAATAACACTGACCACCCCAAGGTAACAGATTACTGTTCTATAATAACACTGACCACCCCAAGGTAACAGACTACTGATCTATAATAACACTGACCACCCCAAGGTAACAGACTACTGTTCTATAATAACACTGACCACCCAAGGTAACAGATTACTGCTCTATAATAACACTGACCACCCCAAGGTAACAGATTACTGCTCTATAATAACACTGACCACCCCAAGGTAAGAGATTACTGCTCTATAATAACACTGACCACCCCAAGGTAACAGATTACTGCTCTATAATAACACTGACCACCCCAAGGTAACAGATTACTGCTCTATAATAACACTGACCACCCCAAGGTAAGAGATTACTGCTCTAATAACACTGACCACCCCAAGGTAAGAGACTACTGCTCTAATAACACTGACCACCACAAGGTAAGAGATTACTGCTCTAATAACACTGACCACCCCAAGGTAAGAGACTACTGCTCTATAATAACGCTGACCACCCCAAGGTAAGAGACTACTACTCTATAATAACACTGACCAACCCAAGGTAAGAGACTACTGCTCTATAATAACACTGACCACCCCAAGGTAAGAGACTACTGATCTAATAACACTGACCACCCCAAGGTAAGAGACTACTGCTCTATAATAACACTGACCACCCCAAGGTAACAAATTACTGCTCTATAATAACACTGACCACCCCAAGGTAACAGACTACTGTTCTATAATAACACTGACCACCCAAGGTAACAGATTACTGCTCTATAATAACACTGACCACCCCAAGGTAACAGATTACTGCTCTATAATAACACTGACCACCCCAAGGTAAGAGATTACTGCTCTATAATAACACTGACCACCCCAAGGTAACAGATTACTGCTCTATAATAACACTGACCACCCCAAGGTAACAGATTACTGCTCTATAATAACACTGACCACCCCAAGGTAAGAGATTACTGCTCTAATAACACTGACCACCCCAAGGTAAGAGACTACTGCTCTAATAACACTGACCACCACAAGGTAAGAGATTACTGCTCTAATAACACTGACCACCCCAAGGTAAGAGACTACTGCTCTATAATAACACTGACCACCCCAAGGTAAGAGACTACTACTCTATAATAACACTGACCAACCCAAGGTAAGAGACTACTGCTCTATAATAACGCTGACCACCCCAAGGTAAGAGACTACTGATCTAATAACACTGACCACCCCAAGGTAAGAGACTACTGCTCTATAATAACACTGACCACCCCAAGGTAAGAGACTACTGCTCTAAAAAAGGAGTAGGACTGATTCTCTGTGTTGCTCATAATCCAATGAGTACAAGGTGAGATATGATCCTCCAGGTGTATGGAGACTTTTACCAAATGACATATTGCTTCAAATCATATTTCCACTCATAGATGTCATTCTACAAGCACTAAAGATATATCATAGAAACCAAGTACTATTTGCATATGAACATTATATAAAAAAGAATACAAATAAAGTTGTGTTTGTAGGTCCAAGCTTGATGAGGTATCCTCAAGCTTGACTGTTTACTTTGCCATTTTTTGTTGTTGATTTTTGCGCTGACTGTATGCAATGGCTCTCTTGCACTGGTTCTATGCACACTCACTAGATTCTACCCACACACTCACTAGACTCTACCCACACACTCACTAGACTCTCCCCACACACTCACTAGACTCTACCCACACTCTCACTAGACTCTACCAACACACTCACTAGACTCTACCCACCACTCACTAGACTCTACCCACACACTCACTAGACTCTACCCACACACTCACTAGACTCTACCCACACACTCACACACTCAGACATACTACACTGATACTCCAACACACACACTACACACACACACACTCAAAACACACACAACCACACACACACACACACACACACACACACACACACACACACACACACACACACACACACACACACACACACACACACACACACACACACACACACACACACACACTTTTCACATGCAGTGCTGCTACTCTGTTTATTTTCTATCCTGATTGCCTAGTCCCTTTTACCCCTACCTACATGTACATATTACCTAAATTATCTCAACTACCTCGTACCCTTGCACATTGACTCGGTACCGGTATTCCTTGTTGTTGTTATTTTATTGTGTTAATATTTTCCTTTTTCTATTTAGCTAATTTTAAATTTTTATCTGACATTTTAACTCTGCATTTTTGGGAAAGGACCCGTAAGTAAGCATTTCACGGTAAAGTCTACACCTGTTGTATTCAGAGCATGTGACAAATCTTTAGCATTTTATTTTCTCTGTCTTGTTTACCCTGTAGTTACTGGTACTCACCGCAGCCTGATAATGGTGGTGACAACCCAGCAAATGGGGAGGAGGACTGTGTTGAGCTGAACACAGAAACATGGCATCCTGTAAAAGCATGGAATGACCAATCATGTGAAGACAATCGTTACTGGATTTGTGAAAAAAGTGTTTAACAACACCATGACAACAGAGGAGGCAGGTGGGAGGACGCGCGGGCTCATTGTAATTGCTGGAATGCAATTTATGGACCGGTATCAAATGCATCAAACATATATAAAACACATGTTTGACTCCGTTCCATGAATTCCATTCCAGCCATTACAATGAGCCTGTCCTCCTATAGCTCCTCCCACCAGCCTCCTCTACATGACACCATACTGTAACACAGATACAGATACCTGCGCGGCCGAAATGAAGCGGCTTGCACTCTTGGCCTCGCACGCTAGCAGTGAAAATTTTGCAGAAACATAACACTGTGTTTCATATCTTACTGCTTTCTTCAGGGCGCTGTGCTCTCCTGACACCAAATAATCAACCCTTTTTAATATTAATTCAATGGATTGGCGATTGCATTGTCTGTGGATCTATTGGTGCGGAAAGCAAATTGAAGTGGGTCTAGGGTGTCAGGTAAGGTAAAGGTGATATGATCCTTGACTAGTCTCTCAAAGCACTTCATGATTACAGAAGTGAGTGCTACGGGGCGATAGTCATTTAGTTCAGTTACCTTTGTTTTCTTGGGTACAGGAACAATGGTGGCCATCTTGAAGCATGTAGGGACAGCAGACTGGGGTAGGGAGAGATTGAATATGTCCATAAACACACCAGCCAGCTGGTCTGCGCCAGTACAGTAACAATATGGATTATTGTGAACACACACACAGAGAGAGAGAGAGAGAGAGAGAGAGAGAGAGAGAGAGAGAGAGAGAGAGAGAGAGAGAGAGAGAGAGAGAGAGAGAGAGAGAGAGAGAGAGAGAGAGAGAGAGAGAGAGAGAGAGAGAGAGAGAGAGAGAGAGAGAGAGAGAGAGAGAGAGAGAGAGAGAGAGAGAGAGAGAGAGAGAGAGAGAGAGAGAGAGAGAGAGAGAGAGAAGCAATATGACATATTCTGAACACACGATACGAGGAACAGGAGAACTGGCAAATAATGTTTACCCGATTTGAGCTAAAGGTAAAATTTGAGATAATTTCTGTTCACTCAATCTTAAACCCGATGAACATTCAACTGTCACGCTCCTCTGTCTGTCCTATGGACCTCGGTCTCTCTATGTAGATGCAGAATAATATCAGTGCATTTGCAATTGTATTGTAAACACACAAAATCTATGCACTTACTCCTGCAATTAAAACGACTGTCTCTGTGTTTGCTGAGCTGCATCTCTCACCCTCTTTCTCAAGAAGAAATTCTGTGTGTCCATCTTCTATAAGTTGGAAAAACAATGTTAACGCAGCTATCCTGCTTTGTTTTTTCAACAGATAATTGAGCTGACGTTACCAAAAGTAGCTAGCGTCATGTTAGTCATTGATGCCCCTCAAGTTAGCTAGCTAGCTAGGTTTATTAGCATTTTTTTGTATATTTGGACAGTAATTGATTAGACAGTAATTGGTTAGTGATACTATTCGGGTGGTGAACAGAGCTCCAGCAGTTGGATTTAGTGTCCAGTGTCCAAAAAGCTAATCTGGGTTGTCCCTAACGTTAGTTAGCTAGTTTAACATAATCTGTCAGTGCAGCTTTTGAGTCAACATGTTGAATTGTAGCTAAATTACTCAAATCTGGCTTACTGTGAGGTCAATAACTCTGAATAGCCTCATCATGGGCTAACAAAAGTAGCTAGCTATAGTAGTAGCAAGCTAAGAAAGTTTACCTCCGGTTCTCCTTCTCATCTTTGTACGCTCTCCCTCAGAGAATGAACAGATGCCCGACAACATATTAATTATTTGGACGAATCAAAATGACTTTGAAAACAACTTTGACTCCACGGTATACAGAAATGCTGGTTTTAGGCACCACTAAAAAAGGCAGGCCAGGGCTCATGATTGGAGTATTTATTGCAGTGTGTAATGCAGTGTAACCTAGTTTGCTGTACACCCTCCCAGCAGGGCGAAAGACTCGGGCTGAGGCAAAATCCTTCATGGCTAATGCCAAAGAAAGCCCAGTTCTAGTGGCGTCAATTTTCTCTATAGTTTAAGAGTGTGTAGACATACTGTAATCTGTAAAATGCTTGTATTCAATGTTTTTAATATAAACATGTTATGTGATTTGCCATAGGCTTGTGATTTTTCCATGATCAATTATTACATAAACTGCTTTAATAATAAGAAGAATTAAGGCACAGATGAATAAATAAAGGAAACATGTCCTTTAACAAGGTCTACCAGCTTCCTGATTGAATGTGATTGGATTGTTAAAACAGTGTGACCTGAACACACACAGAGGGCAGAGCAGTACTGAGGGGGCACACACACACACACACACACACACACTGTGTTCTGTGAAGTTTACCTTTTAAACCTCTGATTAAGATCCAGACAGATTTTCTACATACACTTCGAAATAACTCCTCACACTGACGTCACACACAGACAGTATTTAAAAAGGCCATCGATGGTATAGAGAGAGTACGAGCCATAATGTGAACTCCATTTGAAGACTGGGGAAGCCACAAACAGGCCTGTCAAAGTGATAGGATGAAAGGCTGCACTCGTCACTACTTGTTGTCAAGCAGCTATCATGTTATATCACTCTGTTTAGAATATCCTGTTAGGTCTAACAACTTCCTGCTTGAAGGTGATTGGATTCTTAAAACATTCTATCAACTGTAGTGGACCACAGACAGACAACAGAGAGGAACCTGGTGGAGATGCACATCAGAGTAACTACTCAACAACTAGTCAATGAAGTTCAAATCAAATGTATTTATATAGCCCTTCTTACATCAGCTGATATCTCAAAGTGCTGTACAGAAACCCAGCCTAAAACCCCAAACAGCAAGCAATGCAGGTGTAGAAGCACGGTGGCTAGGAAAACCTCCCTAGAAAGGCCAAAACCTAGGAAGAAACCTAGAGAGGAACCAAGCTATGAGGGGTGGCCAGTCCTCTTCTGGCTGTGCCGGGTGGAGATTATAACAGCACATGGTCAAGATGTTCAAATGTTCATAAATGACCAGCATGGTCAAATAATAATAATCACAGTTGTTGAGGGTGCAACAAGTCAGCACCTCAAGAGTAAATGTCAGTTGGCTTTTCATAGCCGATCATTGAGAGTATCTATACCGCTCCTGCTGTCTCTAGAGAGTTGAAAACAGCAGGTCTGGGACAGGTAGCACGTCCGGTGAACAGGTCAGGGTTCCATAGCCGCAGGCAGAACAGTTGAAACTGGAGCAGCAGCACGGCCAGGTGGACTGGGGACAGGAAGGAGTCATCATGTCAGGTAGTCCTGAGGCATGGTCCTAGGGCTCAGGTCCTCTGAGAGAGAGAAAGAAAGAAAAGAGAGAAAGAGAGAATTAGAGAGAGCATACTTAAATTCACACAGGACACCGGATAAGACAGGAGAAATACTCCAGATATAACAGACTGACCCTAGCCCCCCGACACATAAACTACTGCAGCATAAATACTGGAGGCTGAGACAGGAGGGGTCAGGAGACACTGTTAGAACAAGTTAGAATCATACAGTATATATTACCATTAGGAGTCAGTTAGAAAGGTAATCATACAGTAGATATTACCATTAGGAGTCAGTTAGAAAGGTAATCATACAGTAAGTTAATACTGTAAGTAAAAGTAAGTTAGATTCATACATATTACAAAAAGAGGTCAGACAGACCTAATTGATTGATTGTGGTAATTATTGATATTCGGTACGGTTAATTAAGATGGCCGACTACATCAACAAACAGGTGATTGAATTAACGAAAGTTACTGAAGAAAACTGGAACAGAGCAACAAGTGTGAAGACTAAGACCCATCTCTCAGGTACAAAGAATGATCTATTTTTCACTCTCACACAGACACGGATGCAGGCAGGTATGCACGCATGAACCTGCATACTTGTGTGTGGTGGTGGTACCTTACTGGTCATCAGGCTACAGAGGATGGTGGGACTATCAGTGTTCATATCCACAGTACTGGATGTGTGAAAAAGGCCTCTTATAGGTACTGCTGTTTAAGGAACTCTGAAGACTGATTATATATTTTGTTAGAATGGCACTCTGAACTAGACGTTGGAAAGAAAGGCACACACACACACACACACACTAATACCACATAATAGGAAAAACATGTGTACATCTTCTGTGTGGTTCAGTTGGTACGGAGCATGGGGTTCAAAACCTGCTGGGTCACGTTCACTAAAATGTATCAATTCAATGTATTTTTTTAGTTTAGTTATTAGAACTATTTAAATACGATTAATTCAAAATAGCCTTTTTCAACAACAACACAGTGGACACCCCACCACTGTTTTTGGTAACCAGCTGAGGGACGGGGCTGTAAAAATGTTACCACTCTCAAATTCATACACAGAGCTACAGTATGTATGCAAGGACCGAACATCCACGAGATCTAAATGATAGTTTTAACTATTTGAGGCTACACAGGGTTTGTTTACAATTCCATGGTAGAACAAGCTTATGTTTTGGGTCCTGATGGGGTTAGACTGTTAAACTAAAGTCAGAAGGCAATTATAAATTACAGTTAAACAAAATGTGATGTAGTAATCACTGATTGCCCCTATAAATCATGCTATAGCTATATTGTCTAATTTATTCATGCAGTAGCTTCCTGTTTATCAGATTTGAGATGACCACAAGCTTGAGCAAACTGTTGCTGCCAACCCTCGATGGGGGAAAACCAATGGTGCAATGGAAATGTTTGACTCTCAGAATTCTAATCATAATCATTAGTGATGTAGGATGACGTGTGTTCTGTTTAGAACAATCATTAGTCATGTAGCATGACGGTGTGTGTGTCTACATGTGTTTCTGTGTCTGTTTTTCTGTGTGTGTTTCTGTGTCTGTGTTTCTGTGTGTCTGCGTGTGTATGTATGTTTGCGTGTGTGTGTGTTCCTCTGCAGATAGAAGACTAAGACTCTACAGGCTGGCTGCTGTGTGTTTAGGAGTGCTGTGTGTTCTACAAGTCACTCTCAACATCTCCCTGAGACTGGCTTTCTGTGAGTGAGACTGTGTCCCAAATGACACCCCATTAGGGCACTGGTCAAACGTAGCGCACTAAATAGGGGATAGAGTGCCATTTGGGAACCTTTTCCATTTGGGAACCTAGGGTGTCATTTGGGACCCTATTCCATGTATAGTTTTAACCAGGGCCGATAGTACAGATATGTGTGTCATTATCACACCATAGTTCTGTTCTCACAAACCAAGGGTCACAATTCAGACTTACATACATTACATAGCTTGTGGGACCAGCAGTCTGTCAAAATTGCTGACACACAAAAAAAAAACAGTGTCCCAAATAGCATTCTATCCTCTTTAAAGTACACTACTTTTGACCATGGCACTTAGGGCTTTGGTCAAAAGCAGCTCACCATATAAGTAATAGTGTAATTTGGGACACATCCCAGGAACTTCTCTTTTCTTTCTTTCAGCCCGCTCTAATGAAGAGAGAAAACATTTATAGGGCTGTTGCAACACCACTGGTCTGGCGCAAGACCAGACAGATACCAGTTGTATCATGGCTCTGTGTACAGCGAGACCAGTGCCGGACGAACAGAAACCAGTTACTGAGGGAAAGAGACGAGTTACAGACAGAGAGCAACCAGCTGCAATAGGAGAGAGACCAAGAGAAAACTGACAAAAAACAGTTACAGGAGTGTTACATTGCCCTGACTAAAGTAAGGGACAGGTTTAGTGACAGGGTCAGTGTTCTGACCAATGAGAAGGTGGCGCTGGAGAAGAGGCTCTCTGAGTGTGGTAAGTAGTCAAGTCAGTCACTAGGGCTGTGTCCCCATTCTCTACCCTTCATTCTCCAGAAGTGTGCACTTGTTCAGTCATGCATTTAAATGCATTGGATTGGTGCAATCATATTCCTTTAAATCAATGAGGGAGAGTGTACAAGTGTATATTTCGGGAGAAGGGTTTAGCTTCGGAATTTAACCTCATGAGTGCACCCTCATGGATTTGCCAACAGTTAATTACAATGTTAGAATTTGTTGTTCAATACGTGTAACATAGTATATTTCTCTGACAGAGCTAAACAGTGGAAAACCTGTCCTGAAGGAAACCTGTCGCAATATGGAGAGAGGGGGGAGAGAGGGGAACGAGAGGGGAGTTAGGGAAGAGTGGAGGAGTGAGGGGAGGATAGAGAGGGGATAGGGGAAAGCGAGAGGGGAGAGGAGAGGGGGAGGGGAGGAAGAGAGAGGCAAGAGCGGAGGGAGAGGGAGGAGAGAGGGGAGGAGGGAGATGGAGAAAGGGGAGGAGAGAGGGGAAAGAGAGAGGAGAAGGAAGGGAGAGAGAGGGAGGAGAGGGAGATGGGAAGAGAGGGGAGGAGAGAGAGAGGAGAGAGAGAGAGGGGAGAAAAGGGAGGGGTGAGAAAGATGGAAGAGATAGAGAGAGAGGAGAGATAGTGAGACAGCTTTGTCCTCTTCCCTCTAAACAGTTTATTCATTAAGTATTACTTCTATGAAATGGTATTGCTTCTATAAAATGAACAATGTGTGGATGCTGTGTTCTGTGTTGTGTTGTGTTCTGTCTAGTGGCCATAGAGACTATAACACATTAACATTTTAACTTAGGCTAATTGAAAAAAGAAAACATTAGGTAATATGTAAATGTTTTAGCTTTGCTTTAGGACTCTTATCCCCTAAACTGAAAAAACATGTGAAAACTCTACACTTGGTGCCAATGCTTAGCTAGTCTTACTAACAATACTTCTGGTCTGATATCAATCATCGTTTTCACACTGACCATATTAATTAAGTACAGCCCTCCTCCTGCCCTACATTTGACCAGATCCATGGGCCTTGGTCAAAAGTAGTGAACTAAATAGTGGTCAGGGTGCTATTTGGGACACAATTTGGCCTCTCCCCAAGCCTGACAAAGAAAAGAAACAAAACAATCCTCAATTACTCACCCATTCAATACAATACATTGTTAACTGTTGAGGTAACTTGGTAGTGTGAATAATTCCTTAACCATACTGGTCTAAAGACACAGTTCATTAATAAGAAGAATTAAGGCACATATTAATTAAGTAATGAAGGGAAAATGTCCTAGGAGATTTCCCAGCTTCCTGATTGAATGTGATTGGATCATTAAAACAGTGTTACCTGTAGTTGGACATAGACAGAGGGAAGAACAGTAGTAAGAGGACACACTGCACACACTGACACAGACTCACGTCAAGTTCCCCTTTTAAACCTCTGAGAAAGATGCAGATCAATATCCTACACACACTTCTGAAAAACTCCTCACACTGATGTCACACACAGACAGCATAGGTAAAAGAAAAATAGCCCCTAAACGGCCCCTACACGGCCACGGTGCAAGCCATAATGTGACCTCCGTTTGAAGGCTTGGGATGACACAAATAGGAGTCTGTAAGATGCATTTAGTAATTGGTCAATTGCCAATAGATTAGTAAGAGACCATATAAGAGGATGTGTGAGCCTGGTGTATGTGGGTGGAACTTCCCCCAGAAGACCAGGAAGTTACTCAGGAATCAGATAACAAGGGAAATAGAAGAAGAAGAAAGTGACGCAACTATAACCAGCCAGGACATGTTACTGTACAACCAGTCAGGACATGTTACTGTTTAACCAGTCAGGACATGTTACTGTATAACCAGCCAGGACATGTTACTGTTTAACCAGCCAGGACATGTTACTGTATAACCAGCCAGGACATGTTACTGTATAACCAGCCAGGACATGTTACTGTAAAACCAGTCATGGCATGTTACTGTATAACCAGCCAGGACATGTTACTGTATAACCAGCCAGGACTTGTTACTGTATAACCAGCCAGTGCATGTTACTGTTTAACCAGTCAGGACATGTTACTGTATAACCAGCCAGGACATGTTACTGTATAACCAGCCAGGACATGTTACTGTATAACCAGCCAGGACATGTTACTGTTTAACCAGCCAGGACTTGTTACTGTATAACCAGCCAGGACATGTTACTGTACAACCAGCCAGGACATGTTACTGTATAACCAGCCAGTGCATGTTACTGTATAACCAGTCAGGACATGTTACTGTATAACCAGCCAGGACATGTTACTGTACAACCAGTCAGGACATGTTACTGTATAACCAGCCAGGACATGTTACTGTATAACCAGCCAGGACTTGTTACTGTATAACCAGCCAGTGCAGGTTACTGTTTAACCAGTCAGGACATGTTACTGTATAACCAGCCAGGACATGTTACTGTACAACCAGTCAGGACATGTTACTGTTTAACCAGCCAGGACATGTTACTGTATAACCAGCCAGGACATGTTACTGTATAACCAGCCAGGACATGTTACTGTACAACCAGTCAGGACATGTTACTGTATAACCAGCCAGGACATGTTACTGTATAACCAGCCAGGACTTGTTACTGTATAACCAGCCAGTGCATGTTACTGTTTAACCAGCCAGGACATGTTACTGTATAACCAGCCAGGACATGTTACTGTATAACCAGCCAGGACATGTTACTGTATAACCAGCCAGGACATGTTACTGTTTAACCAGCCAGGACTTGTTACTGTATAACCAGTCAGGACATGTTACTGTATAACCAGCCAGGACATGTTACTGTATAACCAGCCAGGACATGTTACTGTACAACCAGCCAGGACATGTTACTGTATAACCAGCCAGTGCATGTTACTGTTTAACCAGTCAGGACATGTTACTGTATAACCAGCCAGGACATGTTACTGTATAACCAGCCAGGACATGTTACTGTATAACCAGCCAGGACATCTTACTGTATAACCAGCCAGGACATGTTACTGTTTAACCAGCCAGGACATGTTACTGTATAACCAGCCAGGACATGTTACTGTATAACCAGCCAGGACATGTTACTGTATAACCAGCCAGGACATGTTACTGAATAACCAGCCAGGACATGTTACTGTATAACCAGCCAGGACATGTTACTGTATAACCAGCCAGGACATGTTACTGTATAACCAACCAGGACATGTTACTGTACAACCAGTCAGGACATGTTACTGTATAACCAGCCAGGACATGTTACTGTATAACCAGCCAGGACATGTTACTGAATAACCAGCCAGGACATGTTACTGTATAACCAGCCAGGACATGTTATTGTATAACCAGCCAGGACATGTTACTGTATAACCAGCCAGGACATGTTACTGTATAACCAGCCAGGACATGTTACTGTATAACCAGCCAGGACATGTTACTGTATAACCAGCCAGGACATGTTACTGTATAACCAGACAGGGCATGTTACTGTATAACCAGACAGGACATGTTACTGCATAACCAGCTAGGACATGTTCTGTATAACCAGCCAGAACATGTTCTGTATATTATCAGTGTGGATGACGGATCACCACCTCAAGCTGAACCTCGGCAAGACGGAGCTGCTCTTCCTCCCGGGGAAGGACTGCCCGTTCCATGATCTCGCCATCACGGTTGACAACTCCCTTGTGTCCTCCTCCCAGAGTGCTAAGAACCTGGGCGTGATCCTGGACAACACCCTGTCGTTCTCCACTAACATCAAGGCGGTGACCCGATCCTGTAGGTTCATGCTCTACAACATTCGCAGAGTACGACCCTGCCTCACACAGGAAGCGGCGCAGGTCCTAATCCAGGCACTTGTCATCTCCCGTCTGGATTACTGCAACTCGCTGTTGGCTTGGCTCCCTGCCTGTGCCATCAAACCCCTACAACTCATCCAGAACGCCGCAGCCCGTCTGGTGTTCAACCTTCCCAAGTTCTCTCACGTCACCCCGCTCCTCCGCTCTCTCCACTGGCTTCCAGTTGAAGCTCGCATCCGCTACAAGACCATGGTGCTTGCCTACGGAGCTGTGAGGGGAACGGCACCTCCGTACCTTCAGGCTCTGATCAGGCCCTACACCCAAACAAGGGCACTGCGTTCATCCACCTCTGGCCTGCTCGCCTCCCTACCTCTGAGGAAGCACAGTTCCCGCTCAGCCCAGTCAAAACTGTTCGCTGCTCTGGCACCCCAATGGTGGAACAAGCTCCCTCACGATGCCAGGACAGCGGAGTCAATCACCACCTTCCGGAGACACCTGAAACCCCACCTCTTTAAGGAATACCTGGGATAGGATAAAGTAATCCTTCTAACCCCCCCCCCTTTAAAAGATTTAGATGCACTATTGTAAAGTGGTTGTTCTACTGGATATTATAGGTGAATGCACCAATTTGTAAGTCGCTCTGGATAAGAGCGTCTGCTAAATGACTTAAATGTAAATGTAAATGTAAGTTACGAAGCATATTTCCAACTGGTTTTATTACCAAAATATGGTTCCTTTTCCCCATTTGTTTGATGTTCCCAGACTCTCTATATTTAACAAAGGCTATTCAACAGTCCTTCAGTAGGGTCAGAAAGAGAGGGGAAGGGAGAAAGGTATTTATGGGGGGGTCATAAACCTTACCCACAGGCCAACGTCATGACAGGTGACAGGTCGAAATACATTAAATATTCATGGACATATAGCTTGCTTTTGCTAAATATAATACCTGAAATGGACAAGGTCCTTTTTTTTCTGGATCTTTGTAGAATTTTGGCCCATTTTGAGTCACACAAAATCGTGTGTTCGCTACTCCGACTATTAGTCCACAGATAAAAGGGGAAATGTGGTTTATTTCTAGTGATCTCTCCTCTTCACTGTTCTTTTTCTGTGGACTTTATATAGGCAATTGGCAACCAACTTTAAGGTGCATTACCACCACCCACTGGCCTGGAGGGTAGACCTCAGTTAAGCTTTCAATCACCCAGGTGGGTATATGCTCCTAAAAAAACAACGAGGAGATGGGATTATATTTATATTACTTAACTAGGCAAGTTAGTTAAGAAAAAAATCTTATTTACAATGACGGCCTAACTACAGGGTGAGCCCCGGAGCAAATTAGGGTTAAGTACCTTGCTCAAGGACACATCGACAGGTTTTTCACCTTGTCAACTCAGCTATTCGAACCAGCAACCTTTCAGATACTGGCCCAATGCTCTAACTGCTAGGCTACCTGCGAGAGGCAGGACTTGTAGTGCGACAGACAGTGACACTTTTATTACCGCCTTGCACGCTCTTGCCTGTATCCAGCTGGTCGAGTCCCACAGCTGCAAACAAGAGTTGCAAACAAGAGTCTTTATTAGACACAATTAGATATGTTTATCCTTGTTCGTTCACAGCATGATCGCTTTGATTGTTGTATAATTCCTTCTTGCATTTATGCACCCTCCTCCTCTCACCTTTTCCGTTCGCTTGTGGACTTCAGTGCACACTACATCAGCTGTCTGTGACCAGGTCAAAAACCTTTCCAAGCCAAAACATATAATAATCCAAACGCTCTACGCTCTAGCCTAGTGGTTAGAGTCTTGGACTTGTAACCAAAAGGTTGCAAGATCAAATCCCCGAGCTGACAAGGTAAAAATATGTTGTTCTGCCCCTGAACAAGGCAGTTAACCCACTGTTCCTAGGCTGTCATTCAAAATAAGAATTTGTGATTAACTGCCTTGACAAGTTAAATAAAGATAAAATAACTGCTAACCACTACAGACAGCCTACATTGTTGTCACCATTTTTTTCTAATTTCATAGCTAGTCAACATAGCTACTCGAACTAATGCGTTAGTAAACCCACCACAATCATGCAGTACGGTGTACAGTGGGCAAGCAGTTGATCAGTTACACCAGCGGGCCCCGGTGGCAATACATTTATAAAACCAAAAGCTTACCTTGACTTGGAAGAGTTCCAGTGTTGGATAGCCATAGCCAGCTAGCTAACATATTATCCCTCTCTATTTTAGTCGGGTGTTTGAGTAGGTTAAACTAACTAGCTGCATTCGCTAGCTAAGTGAAAGTGGAAAAAAATACAACAAAATATAGCTAGCTCTCTCTGTCTCTTGATTCTCCTTCATTTTTAAAGAATTGAATTTGTTCTAAACTGTTTAACTATTGTCTTTCACTCTCTTTGAGTCACCTACTCACCACATGTTATGCTCTGCAGTGCTAGCTAGCTTTAGCTTATGCTGTAAGTACTAGATTTATTCTCTGATCCTTTGATTAGGTGGACAAAATATCAGTTCATGCTGCAAGAACTCTGATAGGTTGGAGGAAATCCTCTGGAAGTTGTCATAATTACTCTGTAAGTCTATGGAAGGGTGTGAGAACCATGAGCCTCCTACGTTTTGTATTGACATCAATGTACCCAGAGGAGGAGGTAAACTATCTGTCCTCCGGTTACACCATGGTGCGATCCTACAGAGTGCTGTTTAAGCTACTGTAGACCTCAAATTGCATTAATATTTAGAATAGTTTTATCTAAAGAGGATAACTGTATTAATGTTTCACTATTTTTCTTTTTATAAAATTCTTTGGATGGTCCTCCCCTTCCTCCTCTGAGGAGCCTCCACTGCTGGGATCATTGGCCTGTCTGTCCACTGTAAGTTTAATATTTGTGCCATATGTGCATTGCTTATCCCCTAGTTGTAAGAGATGGTTACTACTTACATGATGTTTTAGCTAGTAACTATGTATTTATACTCTGAGGATAAAAGGAACAACTTGTGAAGGAGTTTTTATGTTTACAAGACTAACACAACTGCAGAGAAACCAGCTACAGACCAGTTACAACAACATGACTGAAGAGAGAGACCAGCTACAGACCAGCTACACCAACCTGACTAAAAGAGAGAGACCAGATACAGACCAGCTACACCAACCTGACTAAAAGAGAGAGACCAGATACAGACCAGCTACACCAACCTGACTAAAAGAGAGAGGCCAACCAAAGACAAGTTACAGAAACCTTACTGAAGAGTGAGACCAGCTACAGACCAGTTACAACAACCTGGCTGAGGAGAGACACCATTAGACTCCTGATAAGTGCACACACACTACTCAGGAGTCAGATAAAAATGTAAAAAAATTAGAAGATGCTGCAGCCACAACTACCCATGTAATTTGTTGCTCAACTTTCTGCTTTTGAAACTTCCCTATGGTTAACAGCTGCAGCAGTAAGTCACACAGACAGAGACACAGATGACACAGAGAGAGATGAAGGGAGACATAGAGACAAACAGACACAGAGAGATAGAGGCAGTGATATCACTAGAACCTAGAATTAACATATAGGAGACCTACATAGAAAGAAAGCATCAAACATTGTTGGAGATGTCTAAGGCCATCTATGCTGAGCCAGATACAACCACGAAGAAAACATTGTTGGAGATGTCTGATGCCATCTATGCTGAGCCAGATATGACCACGAAGAAAACATTGTTGGATGTGTCTGATGCCATCTATGCTGAGCCAGATATGACCAAGAGATTTGACAGAGGTGAGATGGAGGAAATGATTGTGGATATCTACGTCAGTGCAGACACCCTGAGAGACGGTGAGACCAGCACCAAGAGAGAAGAGACAGCAGACACTGCTCCTAATAATGGACCAGGAGACCAGCACTCAGGTAACACACACACACAGACAGACAGACAGACAGACAGACAGACAGACAGACAGACAGACAGACAGACAGACACACACACACACACACACAAACAAGTGTAAAGTACATCACGCTGCATACTTAGCAAGTGCCACTTATTCATTGGTTCGAACTTGGGACCTCTGCCTTGCTAGCAGACGTGACTGCCTGAAGCGTCTTACGAGTCAGCCTCATGCGAAAAGTAATCTATTGGCTGGCGCAAGCGGGGACACTTCAGGCTTAGGAGTAAGTTTCACACATCCCCATGTGATACACATGCACACACACACACACACACACACACACACACACACACACACACACACACACACACACATCAAATCTTATTTTATGTGTCTACAGAGCCTGATAGCTCAGGGAAGACACCCTTCCTAGTTGCTGCAGTGTGTCTGGGGCTGCTGTGTGTTCTCCTACTGGCTGGGATCATAGGCCTGTCTGTCTACTGTGAGTTTGTTTCATATGTTCATTGCTTATCACATAGTTGTAAGATGTGCTGGTTACTAGGCCTATTTCATTGGTTCGAACTTGGGACCTCTGCCTTGCTAGCAGACGTGACTGCCTGAAGCGTCTTACGAGTCAGCCTCATGCGAAAAGTAATCTATTGGCTGGCGCAAGCGGGGACACTTCAGGCTTAGGAGTAAGTTTCACACATCCCCATGTGATACACATGCACACACACACACACACACACACACACACACACACACACACACACACACACACACATCAAATCTTATTTTATGTGTCTACAGAGCCTGATAGCTCAGGGAAGACACCCTTCCTAGTTGCTGCAGTGTGTCTGGGGCTGCTGTGTGTTCTCCTACTGGCTGGGATCATAGGCCTGTCTGTCTACTGTGAGTTTGTTTCATATGTTCATTGCTTATCACATAGTTGTAAGATGTGCTGGTTACTAGGCCTATTTACCTGGTGTTTAGGCTAGTAACTATGTATTTATACTTACAGATAAAAGAGCCACCAAAGATTCTGAAGATTGCAGGACCAACCTGTCAAAGAGGTTTTCCATTTCTAAGACGAACGCAGCTGCAGAGAGAGACGAGCTACAGACCAGTTACAACAACCTGAATAAGCAGAGAGACCAGCTACAGACCAGTTACAACAGCCTGACTAACGAGAGAGACCAGTTACAGACCAGCTACAACAACCTGACTAAAGAGAGAGACCAGTTACAGACAAGTTACAACAACCTGACTAACGAGAGAGACCAGTTACAGACCAGCTACAACAACCTGACTAAAGAGAGAGACCAGTTACAGACCAGATACAACAACCTGACTGAGGAGAGAGACCAGTTACAGACCAGCAACAACAACCTGACTAAAGAGAGAGACCAGTTACAGACCAGATACAACAACCTGACTGAGGAGAGAGACCAGTTACAGACCAGCAACAACAACCTGACTAAAGAGAGAGACCAGTTACAGACAAGTTACAACAACCTGACTGAGGAGAGAGACCAGTTAAAGACCAGTTTATACAACCTGACTAAAGAGAGACCAGTTAAAGACCAGTTACAACACCCTGACTGAGAAGAGAGAACAGTTCAAGACCAGTTACTACAACCTGACTAAAGAGAGAGACCAGTTAAAGACCAGTTACTACAACCTGACTGAGAAGAGAGAACAGTTCAAGACCAGTTACTACAACCTGACTGAAGAGTGAGATCGGCTGGAGAAAGAGGAGAGGAGATAGTAGGAGAGGAATCTTTGAAATACTAATTGAGATAGAGCCTTAGTGTCAGAGAGAACCATAGAGGAAGATGAAAATTAAGAGAATGAGGAAGAGAGAAAAAACAAGATAAATAACTGTAGTGTTTAAATTTAGAGGAGAGTATGTAGACATGCTGTACTCTGAAAAATGCTTCTATTAATTATTTTCATTAGCAACATTGCCATTGGCTTATGCTTATTTTATTTATTTTATTGCTTTGTTTTTCATAAACAGATCAGCTATAACACCCTGACGAAAGACATAGACCAGTTAAAACCCAGTTACAACAACCTGACTGAGGAGAGAGACCAGTTACAGACCAGTTACATCAACCTGACGAAAGACATAGACCAGTTAAAACCCAGTTACAACAACCTGACTGAGGAGAGAGACCAGTTACAGACCAGTTACAACAACCTGACTGAGGAGAGAACAGTTACATACTGTTGTCACGTCCTGACCATGGTAAGCTGTTATTTTCTATGGCAGAGTAGGTCAGGGCGTGACAGGGGGGTTTATTCTGTGTTCTATTTCTATGTTCTTAGGTTCTAGTTTTTGTATTTCTATGTTGGTTTGTTTGGGATGATCTCCAATTAGAAGCGTGTGGAAGGCTACCTGAAATGTTTGACCCAAGTTAAACAATGTAAATGCAATGCTACCAAATAGTAAATGAGTGTATGTAAACTTCTGACCCACTGGGAATGTGATGAAAGAAATAAAAGCTGAAATAAATCAAACTCTCTACTATTATTCTGACGTTTCACATTCTTAAGATAAAGTGTTTATCCTAATTGACTGAATACAGGGAATTTTTACTAGGATTAAATGTCAGGAATTGTCAATAACTGAGTTTAAATGTATTTGGCTAAGGTGTATGTAAACCTCTGACTTCAACTGTATATGTTTACAACAAACAAGTGGAAGATATCAGAATAGGGGCATTGGGGAATAACAACATATTGTACGGAATACATTTGTACTGTAGTGAAGCTGTCTCTATAGTAATGCAAGATCATGTGAAATGTCAATTGCAATGGAAATGCTGGGATGTGTTTTTCAATGATGTTAAATGTAATTATGATGCAACTATGATGGTGATACGATATGGTTTACAATTATCATCATGAATATTAAGGCTATACGCACTACATGTTACACAACCATGCAAATTGGCTGAGTTATTATTTATTTGGACAGAACATATTATAGTCTTACTCTTATACAGACATTGTACACACTCACTAAATCACATCCAATATCATACACATCAACTTACTCAGATTTACTACACACGTAATATCTTGGCTCAATTTTCTAACAATTTTCCAATAAAGCAAATATTGCTAGAACCTATTTCTTGAATTCCAAATATCAGACATTTGAAAGCTCTGATTTTGACCGTCATAATACCTCTGATGGCAGTAACTTTCCAAGCACTAATTATGGTCAATTTAAACTGAGAATAGTATCTGGTTATGATAAGTGGTGAAATAAGTATAGCCAGTTATTAGTGTAACGGTTTAGCAGATTATAAAAAAATATCAGTCTTTACGTGGCTAAAAGAAAAGGAATATAACATATACTGTTTACAGGAAACTCACTCTACATCCTTAGATGAAGTTGTGTGGAAAAAGGAATGGGGTGATGAAATCATTTTCTGTCATGGACAAAGGAACTCAAAAGGTGTGATGATATTAATTAACAAAAATGTTGATCTGAATGTGCAAAGTCAGAAATGATTCGTAAGGAAGGTGGATCAAGAAATAATTCGTAATATGAAAGTGGACGAAAAAGAGATTTGGCTCATTAATCTATATGGCACAAATCAGGATGATCCATACTTCTTTGAAAATATTTATGCCAATTTATTGAATTTACAGGCAACAAATGATCAAATCATTGTGGTAAGAGACTATAACACAGTGTTAAGTACCTTAATGGACCGCAAAGGAAATCACTCTACAAACTATCATCCCCGTGCCCTTAAGGAAATCACAAATATGATGGACACATTAGAAATAGTGAATATTTGGAGACTAGAAAACACCGACCTAGTGAGATATACATGGAGGAGACTTAACCAAGCTAGTCGTCTTGACTGCATTCTTGTCACTTTCTCTCTTGCATCAAATGTTAAGAGTTTTAATAGGAGACAGAATGCAATCGGATCATCATCTAATTGGCCTTCACATAACTCTTATAGAATTTCCACGTGTTCATACTTGCGTACTATTGTTTGTACAGATGAACGTGGTACATTCAGGCGTTGGAAATTGCTCCCAAGGATGAACCAGACGTGTGGAGGTCTACAACTCTTTTTCTGAGGTCTTGGCTGGAGGCAGGGCTTTCTCCTATAGAGCTCCATTTTTATGGAATGGTCTGCCTACCCATGTGAGAGACGCAGACTCGGTCTCAACCTTAAAGTCTTTACTGACTCATCTCTACTGACTCATCTCTTCAGTAGGTCATATGATTGAGTGTAGTCTGGCCCAGGAGTGTGAAGGTGAACAGAAAGGCTCTGGAGCAACAAACCGCCCTTGCTGTCTCTGCCTGGCCGGTTCCCCTCTCTCCACTGGGATTTTTTGCCTTTAACCCTATTACAGGGGCTGAGACACTGGCTTACTTGTGCTCTTCCATGCCGTCAATAGGAGGGGTGCATCACTTGAGTGGGTTGAGTCACTGACGTGGTCTTCCTGTCTGGGTTGGCACCCCCCTTGGGTTGTGCCATGGCGGAGATCTTTGTGGGCAATAATCAGCCTTGTCTCAGGATGGTAAGTTGGTGGTATCCCTCTAGTTGTGTGGGGGCTGTGCTTTGGCAAATTGGGTGGGGTTATATCCTGCCTGTTTGGCCCTGTCCGAGGGTATCATCAGATGGGGCCACAGTGTCTTCTGACCCCTCCTGTCTCAGCCTCCAATATTTATACATTTTACATTTTAGTCATTTAGCAGACATTCTTATCCAGAGCGACTTACATTAGTGAATGCATACATTTCAGACATTTTCTTCCGTACTGGTCCCACATGGGAATCAAACCTACAACCCTGGCACTGCAAACACCATGCTCTACCAACTGAGCCACACGGGACTATGCTGCAGTAGTTTATGTGTCGGGGGGCTATGGTCAGTCTGTTATATCTGGAGTATTTCTCTTGTCTAATTCTCTCTTTCTCTCTTTCTTTCTTTCTCTCTCTCAGAGGACCTGAGCCCTAAGACCATGCCTCAGGACTACCTGGCATGATGACTCCTTGCTGTCCCCAGTCCACCTGGCCGTGCTGCTGCTCCAGTTTCAACTGGTCTGCCTGCGGCTATGGAACCCTGACCTGTTCACCGGATGTGCTACCTGTCCCAGACCTGCTGTTTTCAACTCTCTAGAGACAGCAGGAGCGGTAGAGATACCATCAATGATCGGCTATGAAAAGCCAACTGACATTTACTCTTGAGGTGCTGACTTGTTGCACCCTCGACAACTACTGTGATTATTATTATTTGACCATGCTGGTCATTTATGGACATTTGAACATCTTGGCCATGTTCTGTTATCTTTTTAAGGTATAGCGGGCAGTATTTTCGATTTCGGATGAAAAGCGTGCCCAGAGTAAACTGCCTAATACTCGGGCCCAGAGTCAAATATTTGCATATTATTAGTAGAAAACACTCTGAAGTTTCTAAAACTGTTTGAATGATGTCTGTGAGTATAACATAACTCATATGGCAGGCAAATTCAAGTACACCTAGTTTGTCATTTATTGATTTTAACAGATCGGTTTTGACCTTTACCATTCCCGGTGGTGAAAATATTACATCGTCTTTGTCTGTTGAAGAGTCACATTTTCATTTTGAAATTGGTTCCCCTGTCTTACTCTTCGTCATGTTTGGGTGTTGCTTGTTTTCGCAATATTTGTCGATAAATGTCTCTAGTCTTAGGATTTGTTTAGTGTTATTATCCAGATTGAAGGTTATTACCCACCAGATTGTGTAGTGCTACTATTTAGTCTAACTTGCCGATATTGAATATTACGTTTTTATCTTGAGGTGCTCTACATAACTACGTTCAGTCCGCCATTACCTGTCTCAGTCCCGCCTTCCTATCATTTGTTTAGGACAATGATCCAACACACCTCCAGGCTGTGTAAGGGCTATTTGATCAAGAAGGAGAGTCATGGAGTGCTGCATCAGCTGACCTGGCCTCCACAGTCACTTGACCTCAACCCAGTTGAGATGGTTTGGGATGAGTTGGACCGCAGAGTGAAGGAAAAGCAGCCAACAAGTGCTCAGCCTATGTGGGAACTCCTACAGACTGCTGGAAAAGCATTCCAGGTGAAGCTGGTTGAGAGAATGCCAAGAGTGTGCAAAGCTGTCATCAATGCAAGGGTTGGCTACTTTGAAGAATATAAAATATATTTGGATTTGTTTAACACTTTTTTTGGTAACTACATGATTCCATATGTGTTATTTCATAGTTTTGATTTCTTCACTATTATTCTAAAATGTAGAAAATAGTAAAAATAAAGAATAACCCCTGAATGAGTAGTTGTGTCCACACTTTTGACTGGTACTGTATATCACATAATAGCTGTTGTCAATGTTAAGATTTATAGTTCATTACATAGCGTTGCATGTAGGTTCTACACAAATATCTCGCTCTCTCTCTACCTCTACCTCTCTCATGTTGATGGTTGGATACAGTGCTGAATGGTTAAGTGATGATCCCACCTAGTGGTTAAAGTGAGAGATGAACTCACCATGTACTCAACATAGAGGTAAAATAGTGGTATTACACACTTGTCTATGGGTTTTTTCTCAATTCATCCTTCCTCGGTTCCTCCTCGCATCCTCTCTCCTCCCCTCCTTCGCAAAACACATTGGATAATACAATCCTCGGGGTGGGACCTTGGACCTTCTCCTCTAATAGGGTTAAGCAGAAGGAGAGGCGATAAGAGAAGAGGAATCAAGGAAAGACCATTGAGATAGAGCCTTGTCAGAGAGAGCCTTAGAGGAAGAAGAATATTTTAATTAATGATGGACAGAGAAAAATAATGTTATGTTAAGATTTAGATGAGTGTGTAGACATACTGTGCTCTAAAAGGCTTGAATTCTGCTAAATGTACTCATCATTTTTCTAGATTTCTTTTCATGATCGATTATTATCATCAATCACTTTTATAATAAGAAGAACAAATGCACAGATTAATAAATAAAGGAACAGTGTCCTCTGACGTCTACCAGCTTCCTGATTGAATGTGATTGGATCTTTATAAAAGTGTGACTTGCAGTTGGACACAGACAGAGGGCAGAACAGAATTTAGGACACACACACATTCGCAAACGCAAAGTTCCCCTTTAAAACCTCGGAAAAAGACGCAGACATAGATATCCTACACACACATTTGAATATTTCCTCACACTGATGTCACACACACACAGCATAGACAGGAAAAAAGGCCCTTATATGGCCATCGATGGCCAGTCACAGAGTGCAAGCGAAAGTGACTTCCTTATGAACAATGTTACGAACAGGCCTTGCGAAATATGACTTCCTGCTTGAATCTGATTGGATTCTATCAACTGCTGTCGACCACAGACAGACATCAGAGAGGTACCAGTGGAGACGCATATCAGAGTAACTACTCAACTACTAGTCACTGAAGTTAGAATCATACTGTAGATATTACCATTAGGAGTCAGTTAGAAAGGTAATCATACAGTAGATATTATCATTAGGAGTCAGTTAGAAAGGTAATCATACAGTAAGTTAATACCGTAAGTAAAAGTAAGTTAGAATAATAGATATTACAATTCCAGGTCAGTCAGACTGAATTAGTTCATTCATTGATTGATTGGGGTAATCATTGATATTCGGTACAGCTAGTTAAGATGGCCGACTACGTCAACAAACAGGTGATTGAATTAAACAAAGTTAATGAAGAAAACCGGAACAGAACAACGAGGAGCGTGAAGACTGAGACCCAACTCTCAGGTAAGGACAAATCATTTGCTATTTTTCTCTCTCTCACACACGGACGCACGCCCGCCTGCAGGCATAGACGAACCAAACACATGCCCCCACACACACACACACACACACACACACACACACACACACACACACACACACACACACACACACACACACACACACACACACACACACACACACACACACACACAAATACCACATAAAAGAAAAACATACATAGCATGTATATTTTTGAGTGTTCTGTCTTCGGGGTGGATCAGTTGGTAAGGAGAGTGGGATTTACAACATGCTGGGGTCATGTACACTAAAATGCATAATTGTTTCCCCTTCAATTACTGGAACTATTTTAATACGATCAACTGAAAATAACCTTTTAAAACAGCAACAAAGTGGACCGCCTGCCACTGTTTTTGGTTAACAGCTGCTGAGGGGCTGGAGAAATGTAAGCACTCTCAAATTCATACACACAACTCTGTATGCTCAGTGTAAGCTTATTTTACTCTGAAATTGTAAATCATGGAATTGTACAAACTCTGTATATTTGGGAGATCCTACCAAATTCATATAGAAATGTGAGTTATAGATCTTTAATTCCCATTGAAAGCAAGTCTAAGAAGCAGTAGATCTGTTCTATGTGTTGTTTTTCTGTGCTTCCCTTTCTGAAGTTAAATCTTTGCATCTTTTACTTTAGGTTTTGTACAGCAACTTCAAACAACAGAATATACAATATTTATTTTACACAATGACTGCTTCTTTTGTCATTTTGCAACCAGGAAATGGTGGAGCGATTTCTGCATAGTGCATCTTTAAATTATAATTTTGAGCTGATGGATGGTCAGTCCTTGCATACAGAGCTCTGTCTATGCATTTTAAAGTGGTTACATTTCTCCACTCAGTGTGTATTTTGGGTCCTGATGCGGTTACATAGTTAAACTAAGCTCATGAGGCATTTGTAAGTTACATTCATGAAGAATGAATGGGTAAATATTATACTTTTCAAAGTCCAAAAATTGAGGCAGCAATCAAAGATAGTACTTTTAAATCATGCTTCAGCTATATTGTGTAATTTTGGAAATTTCATCATACAGTAGCCTCCTGTTTATCTGATGTGAGGTGACCACAAGTTTGAGAAAAATGTTGCTGCCAACCCTAAATCAGGGGAAAACAAATGACGCAATGGAAATGTTTGGTTCTCAGAATTATAATCATAATCGTTAGTGATGTGTGTGTGTGTGTTCCTCTGCAGATGGAAGACGAAGATTAAGACTCTACAGGCTGGCTGCTGTGTGTTTTGGAGTGCTGTGTGTTCTACAAGTCACTCTCAACATCTCCCTGAGGCTGGCTTTCTGTGAGTGAGGCTGTGTCCCAAATGACACCCTAGAAGCTCTGTTCTTTTGACAGTGCACTATGTAGGGAATAGAGTGCCATTTGGGACCCTTTTCCATTCGGGGCTCTTTTCCATTTTATAACGGACTACATGAACAGGGTCGATGGGGCAGATATGTATTTTATCATCACACTGTAGTTCTGTACTTAAAATCAATGATCACAATTCATGTAGTTTGTCAATGTTTTTGACGCACAAAAATAAACACACCTGTTGTAATTATGCAGTACTACGAAATGTGTGCTCTATTTACAATAGTCTGTTCCTAGACTCTGCAGTTTAATGTTTGAGAAAGTTTACAATTTATCATTCCATTTCTACCGATCCGCGTGTCAGTTATGATTTTCATCAACACGTTTTAGTGGAACATTTTCATTTAAATAGTAACGTATTTGTCTTTCAAAATAATTGTCACGTGGTTAATTATACAAACCGGAATTACATCATTTCGGAGACGTTCTTATCCAGAACGATTTACATGAGTAATTAGGAGTAAGTCTCTTAGTCAAGGGCACATCGACAGATTGTTCACCTAGTATACCTCCCCAACGCTCTTAACCGCTATGCTACCTGCCGCTTCAAACCGGAATTAAAATAATGAACATCTTAAAGGAGAAATTCCACTAATGGGAGAGCACCAGCCTTTGCCATATGGACACATTTATACACTGTGATTCATTGGTGCCTAAAGAAATGACTAGAACAAATAAAATCTGAAAATATCCTGATGAAAATGTAGATTCTTTCAATCGCATTCATCTCTCTACTTCTCATGTCTGCCTCTCTTTCTACCTTGCTATCATTAGTGATGTGCAACTTTGTTTTAAATCAATCAACTGTATCCAGCCCAATTACTGTATATAGGAAGGTCTGTGTTATGGGTGTAAGATGGCACAGTGATGCCATCTGTTGGTAAATGTTAATTACTGCAACTCCAGTGTTTTTACCGGTGTGCTTGAAATACCCGGATGCATTGCAATATACTGAACAAGACTGGTTACTCGCATCAATGCCTCTGTCTCGTCATTTAACATTCAAACAGTCTGGCCTGAAGCTAATGCTAGCGAACTTGCAACATTTTATAAACTAGCCTATTCCAGTCTTCAGAGTTTTTTGCTCCAGTGAGCTCAGGACAGAGACAGCTGGGGGGGTTTTCGCAAAGGGAGATGTGCTCAGGTATTTCGTGAAATTTCCACTGGATACATGGGATCCTCAGAGGATGACATTTTTCTTTTTCACAGGCGGACTGGTGATTATCAAGGTCGAGAGTGTTGGAAAGATATTACAAATACTGTGAGGAACTAACATTCACAGTGAAATTAAAGGTGAAGAAAAAATGACTTAGAAGCTCAGCTAATTAGTGGTGTTGAGGCCAGGGGGCAGGATCTTATCCCGGTATTGGGATTCATTGTCATGTGACCATGGCGGGGAATTCAAAACTGCAAGAGTAATCATTTCAAATAATCAAATAATCAACTATTTTCCTCCATTTGAAAGATATATCTCCTAAATCTAACCACGCTGTCCGATTTTCAGAGGCTTTACAGAGAATGCATAAAGTTAGGTTATGTGAGGAGAGTACATTGACAATAGCTGCGTGTAATGTTTAGCCAATTCAAAGAAGGGCATCAACAGACAGAAAACTAGCTAGAATTATGCACTTACCTTTGACAATCTGCATCAGATGACACTCATAGGACATTATGTTAGACAATACATGCATTTTTAGTTCCATCAAGTTCATATTTATATCCAAAAACAGCATTTACAGTCACGGTGAAATTCAGAATTTTTTTCGGCTCGAATGCTCCCAGTGAATCCAGCATTACAAATCACGTAATTACTAATCAAAAACATTGGTAAATTATAATATTGTCATTCAAAGAATAATATATTATCATCTCGTAATTGCTACCGAATGGCCAGATCTCAAAATAACTTTACTGGGAAATCACATTTTGCTATAAACTGGGTACTATGCTAACAACATAAGCTAAGCTATAAGCTAAGCTAAGCTAAACCGTTAGCATTAGCATCATCTAATATCGATAATAACATTCTAAATATCCCCTTACCTTTGATTATCTCCATCAGAAGGCGCTGCCAGCGATCCCAGGTCCAGAACAAATGTGGTTTCTTTTGATAAAGTTCATAATTTATGTCCAAATAGTTAGCGTTCAGTAGTCTCCCACAAAATGAGGTGGGCAGTGTAAAGTCACGCCGAAAAGCTAAAAAAAACCTAGTAAATAATCTATTTATGTTTGTTCAAACATGTCAAACGTTGTTTAGCATTAATCTTTTGGTCCATTTTTAACGTGAAACATCAGTAAACATCAGTAATAATTTCACACAACCTATCAAGTGTCTAAAATAAACGATTATGACAAAGACACTCTTCTCAGATTCATGCGCAGGCGCAAAAAATGAAGTGATGACGTGTCAACTTGTAAGCTTTCTAATTCGGTCTGTATTCATGACAGATGCTTCAAACAACTTTCTAAAGATCGTTGACATCTAGTGGAAGCAGTAGGAGTTGCGAACTGAATCCTTTCTCACTGTGGTATCTTTAAAACAATGACACTAAATAGTACAGTCACAAAATTCTCATTTTTTTAAATCTATTTTTCACAGGTTTTTGCCTGCAATATGAGTTTTGTTATACTTACAGACACCATTCAAACTGTTTTAGAAAATTCAGAGTGTTTTCTATCCGAATGTGTTAATAATATGCATATCCTAGCTTCTGAGTTGGTGTAGGAGGCAGTTAAAAATGGGCACATATTTTTTTCAAAATTCTCAATACTGCCCCCGTGGCCCGTAGAGGTTAACACGATCAGAAATCAGACATCCCCAAATGGTTACTTTCCTATATTTGCGCAGCAGGCCAGTTAGACTACTTCTACACATGCTCTGGCTCCCTGGCTCCGTCAACATTAAGAGGACAGAGAAACCAGACACATGCTCATTGCCCAAATGGAGCGCTGGACCAACTCGGCCATCAGGCTCTCCTTCAACAGCATCATGTTGGCAGTGAACTCATCAGGGAGGAACAGAAACATACTGACATCATCCTTCATCTGAAAATCTGCAGACAGAGAGAGAGGGACGGAGAAAGAGGCAGGGAAGAAATAAAATGGAGAAGAGGAGAGATCAGATCAATTGGAAAATACATTTTTGAACAATAAAGAGTATTTGAAACATTTTATACAAATTAACTGTGTCATTACTTGGGGTGACAGGTAGCCTAGTGGTTAGAGTGTTGGGCCAGTAACCGAAAGGTTGCTAGAGCAAATCCCTGAGCTGACAAGGTAAGGGTCTGTCAAGGTAAAGATCTGTCGTTCTGCCCCTGAACAATGGTACCAATTATATGCATATCCTGGCTTCATGGCCTGAGCAACAGGCAGTTTACTTGTGTACATCAGTCAGTTGGAAATTGCGAAAAAAGGACCCTAGCCTGAAGAAGACTTGCCTAGATAAATGAAATAAATACTGTGCAGCCCAGGTCTAAGTTGATGCCAAATTTCACTGGGTAATGGTCCTGGGTAATCATGGCAATGTGGGTGAGTGCCTCGCCATCTAGCTAGAAGTCCTCTATTTTTTATTAATTTTTTTATTTCACCTTTATTTAACCAGGTAGGCTAGTTGAGATCAAGTTCTCATTTACAACTGCGACCTGGCCAAGATAAAGCAAAGCAGTACGACACAAACAACAACACAATGTTACACATGGAGTAAACAAGCTTACAGTCAATAACACAATAGAAAAAAAGAAAGTCTATATACAGTGTGTGCAAATGGCATGAGGAGGTAAGGCAATAAAATCGCCATAGTAGCGAAGTAATTACAATTTAGCAAATTAACACTGGAGTGATAGATGTGCAGATGATGATGTGCAAGTAGAAATACTGATATGCAAAAGAGCAGAAAAGTAAACAAAAACAATATGGGGATGAGGTAGGTAGATTGGATGGGCTATTTACAGATGGGCTATGTACAGCTGCAGTGATCGGTTAGCTGCTCAGATAGATGATGTTTAAAGTTAATGAGGGAAATATAAGTCTCCAGCTTCAGCGATTTTTGCAATTCGTTCCAGTCACTGGCAGCAGAGAACTGTAATGAAAGACGACCAAAGGAGGTGCTGGCTTTGGGGATGACCAGTGAGATATACCCGCTGGAGCGCATGCTAGGGGTGGTTGTTGTTATCGTGACCAGTGAGCTGAGATAAGGCGGAGCTTTACCTAGCAAAGTCTGACAGATGACCTGGAGCCAGTGGGTCTGGCGATGAATATGTAGCGAGGGCCAGCCGATGAGTGCATACAGGTCGCAGTGGTGGGTGATGTATGGGGCTTTGGTGACAAAATGGATGGCACTGTGATAGACTGCATCCAGTTTGCTGAGTAGAGTGTTTGGAGGCTATTTTGTAAATTACATCGCCGAAGTTGAGGATCGGTAGGATTGTCAGTTTTACGAGGGTATGTTTGGCAGCATGAGTGAAGGAGGCTTTGTTGTGAAATAGGAAGCTGAATCTAGATTTAATTTAGAGCTGGCCGCCCGGCCAATCTGAACAATCGGGAGAGAAGGTCGTTGGTCAGGGAGGTGTCCAGAAACCCGATGGTCACTCTGACAGAGCTCCAGAGTTCCTCTGTGGAGGTGGGAGAACCTTCCAGAAGGACAACAATCTCTGCGGCACTCCACCAATCAGGCCTTTATGGTAGAGTGGCCAGACGGAAGCCACTGCTCAGTAAAAGGCACATGGCAGTCCGCTTGGAGTTCACCAAAAGGCACCTAAAGACTCTTAGACCATGAGAAACAAGAATCACTGGTCTGATGAAACCAAAATGGATACTTTTGCCTGAAATCCAAGTATCACGTCTGGAGGAAACCTGGCACTATCCCTACGCTGATGAATGATGGTGGCACCATCATGCTGTGGGGATGTTTGTCAGCAGCAGGGACTGGGAGACTAGTCGGGATCGAGGGAAAGATGAATGGAGCAAAATACAGAGAGATCCTTGATGAAATCCTGCTCCAAAGGGCTCAGGACCTCAGACTGGGGCGGAGGTTTACCTTCCAGCAAGACAATGACTGTAAACACAAAGCCAAAACAAAACAGGAGTGGCTTCGTGACAAGTTTCTGAATGTACTTGAGTGGCCCAGCCAATGCCCGGACTTGAACCCGATCAAACACCTCTGGAGAGACTTGAAAATAGCTGTGCAGCGATGCTCCCCATCCAACCTGACAGAGCTTGAGAGGATCTGCAGAGAAGAATGGGAGAAACTCCCCAAATACAGGTGTGCCGAGAATGTAGCGTCATACCAAAGAAACATCAAGGCTGTAATCAGACCCTTTACTCAAAGTACTGAGTAAAGGGTCTGGATACTTATGTAAATGTTATATACTGTATGTATATATATATATATATATATATATATATAAATATATATATATTTTTTTTTTATGAAGTTCCAATCATTTCTAAAAACCTGTTTTTGCCTTGCTATTGTGTGTAGATTGATGAGGGGAGAAAACAATTTAATACTTTTTAGAATAAGGCTTTATCATAACAAAATGTGAAAAAAGTCAAGGTTTCTGAATACTTTCCGAATGCACTGTATAAGCCTGGGATATCAACCACTCAAAGTTAGTGGGAGTGCCCATAGAATTCTATGGGAGTGACATTATTGAGTAAATATTTTCCATCAGCCTATGTCCTTTAGCAAAAATATTTCTCCTAGTCGTCAATAATTAATACAGCCACAAAGTCATAATTATGGCTAAGCCCTGCCCATTTCCACAATTGCTTTGAAATCGAACCCTAAATCTAAGTTTCATGCGTTGGTCTGCCAAACCTTCCGAGCATTTGGACGTAAGTGTCTGGGAACAAGATTAGGTGTAATGTGACTAAAATGACGTAACTTTAGAGCGTGTTTCATCCTTCAGCACAGCATGTCACCCTTTATGTTTATATCATATTCAACATTGTATGACATACTTATAGATGCTTAATAACACATTTATGTAGTGCTTATGAATGCATTATGAAGGCATTATGAACCCTTTGATAAGACCATTGAAGATGAAATCACAATCAGTGAAAACATTATTGATCTAGCTAACTAGCAGATTTACATCAATCATCAACATTAATGATCAGCTGATAGTCTATCCTCTTTTCTCGATGTCAATCATGTCTTTTGATAAGCACTGTAACCAGTGACCAGTGGTGTAGTGATATTTGTCATCCTTTCTCAATCAAAGTTTGTACCAACGGATGGCACCTTTTGAATGCCTTTATAGAATATAAATAAAATGCATCCTCAGATTACAACGTCTGACTATATCCACATTGTCTCAAGAAAATGTTCTATGTCCTACACCAAGTCAGGAACAGCTCATTTCAAAATAGACTGTGAACATCAATGTCAATCTTGAATGATAATTCATCACGTTTTACTGGTGAAATGTCCACACTGCATGCCAATCCTCTCAATCATTATCATGGGAATATGCATTTAGATATTATTAAATTACTGTTTTGTGAGTGAATTAACCAGGAGCTATATGTATCAATCCTTTCCAGATAACAGAGGCAATGAGACTGCTGCGAGAGACCAGCTACAGACCAGTTACAACACCCTGACTGAAGAGAGAGACCAGCTACAGACCAGTTACAACACCCTGACTGAAGAGAGAGACCAGCTACAGACCAGTTACAACACCCTGACTAAAGAGAGAGACCAGCTACAGACCAGTTACAACACCCTGACTGAAGAGAGAGACCAGCTACAGACCAGTTACAACACCCTGACTAAAGAGAGAGACCAGCTACAGACCAGTTACAACACCCTGACTGAAGAGAGAGACCAGCAACAGACCAGTTACAACACCCTGACTAAAGAGAGAGACCAGCTACAGACCAGTTACAACACCCTGACTAAAGAGAGAGACCAGCTACAGACCAGTTACAACACCCTGACTAAAGAGAGAGACCAGCTACAGACCAGTTACAACACCCTGACTAAAGAGAGAGACCAGCTTCAGAAGGAAAGAGATGATCTCATGACAAAGTTCTCTAATCTGAGTGAGTTTACCTGATAAATGATCATAACATCACATATCTAATACGCAGTAAACTTGTGTTTATATTCTTCAATAATAGGTGCAGAATAACAAGATGGAAATGTATGTTTTTGTCTTGTAGAACAAACCTGTCCTGAAGGCTGGCAGAAGTTTAACTCCAGGTGGTACTTCCTGTCTACAGTGAAAAAAACCTGGAATGAGAGCAGAGAGGACTGTCTGGAGAGAGGAGCAGACCTGGTGATCATAAACAGTGATAAGGAACAGGTGTGTGTCTGTGTCTGAGAGAGTGAGAGAGTGGGAGAGAGAGAGAATCAAGCATCTCTGTCAGTAATGTTCCTTCCGGTATTTAACACATGTAGTCTATAGTAGTTGACAACATCAGTATCTTTCTCACCAACAGCAGTTTCTCTTTGGCCTCAATAAGGGAGTCTGGATTGGTCTGACTGACTCTGTTACTGAGGAGACCTGGAAATGGGTGGACGGCACCCCACTGACCACCCCAAGGTAAGAGACTACTGCTCTAATAACACTGACCACCCCAAGGTAAGAGACTACTGCTCTATAATAACACTGACCACCCCAAGGTAAGAGATTACAGCTCTATAATAACACTGACCACCCCAAGGTAAGAGACTACTGCTCTATAATAACATTGACCACCCCAAGGTAAGAGATTACTGCTCTAATAACACTGACCACCCCAAGGTAAGAGACTACTGCTCTAATAACACTGACCACCCCAAGGTAAGAGACTACTGCTCTAATAACACTGACCACCCCAAGGTAAGAGACTACTGCTCTAATAACACTGACCACCCCAAGGTAAGAGACTACTGCTCTAATAACACTGACCACCCCACTGACCATAAGGTGAGATTTGAGCATCCAGGTGTGATAGAGACCTTTAACAAATTACATATTGCTTCAAATCGTGTTCATAAAAGTGTTGTTTCCACTCATTGGTGTCTTTCCACTAACACTAATATATATATATATATATCTTAGAAACTAAGTACTATTAAATATGAAAATGCTATAAAAATACGACTAAAGTTATGTTTGTTGGTCTAAGCTAGATGAGGGTGTGCTCATTTTAAAGCTGAAAAAACATGTCTATAATTTATGATGATGTTTTCTGATTATTTACTTTATTTACCCCTTTTTTATTTGTATGTTTTATTTTATTTGCATTGACTCTCATGCACTCGTTCTATGCACACTCACTAGACTCTACCCACACACTCACTAGACTCTACCCACACGCTCACTAGACTCTACCCACACGCTCACTAGACTCTACCCACACGCTCACTGGACTCTACCCACACACTCACTAGACTCTACCCACACGCTCACTAGACTCTACCCACACGCTCACTAGACTCTACCCACACGCTCACTAGAGTACTCACACGCTCACTAGACTCTACCCACACACTCACTAGACTCTACCCACACACTCACCACGCTCACTAGACTCTACCCACACGCTCACTAGACTCTACCAACACGCTCACTAGACTCTACCCACACGCTCACTAGACTCTACCCACACACTCACTAGACTCTACCCACACACTCACTAGACTCTACCCACACACTCACTAGACTCTACCCACACACTCACTAGACTCTACCCACACACTCACTAGACTCTACCCACACACTCACTAGACTCTACCCACACACTCACTAGACTACCCACACACTCACTAGACTCTACCCACACACTCACTAGACTCTACCCACACACTCACTAGACTACCCACACACTCACTAGACTCTACCCACACACTAACTAGACTCCAACCACACACTCACTAGACTCTACCAACACACTCACTAGACTCTACCCACACACTCACACATACTACACTGATACTCCAACACACGCACACAAAACACACACACGCATATTGACGCCAAGTGTGTGTGTGTGTGTGTGTGTGTGTGTGTGTGTGGTCTTGTACAGCTAACCTTGTGGGGACACAATTCAGTCCCATTCAAAATCCTATTTTCCCTAACCCCTACTCTTACCCTAAACCAAACCCTAACCCTAACCCCAGCTCCTAACCCTTAATTGAATTCTAACCCTAAACGCCTTAGAAATAGCATTTGACCTTGTGGTGACTAACAAAATGTCCTCAGTTGGTAAACACGTCCACACACACACACACACACACACACACACACACACACACGCACACACACAGACATTCAACCTCTTCACATGCACTGCTGCTATTCTGTTAATTATCTATCCTGATTGCCTACTCACTTTTACCCCTAACTACATCAGAAAGTATTCACACCCCTCAACTTTTTCCACATTTTGTTGTGTTACAGCCTGAATTTAAAATGTATTAAATTGAGATGTTTTTGTCACTGGCCAACACACAATACCCCATAATTTCAAAGTGGAATTATGTGTTTCGAAATGTTTGTGGATGAATTTAAAATGAAAAGCTGAAATGTCTTGAGTCAATAAGTTTTCAACCCTTTTGTTATAGCAACCCTAAATAAGTCCAGGAGTCAAATTTTGCTTAACAACTGACATAGGTTGCATGGACTTACTCTGTGTGCAATAATAGTGTTTAACATTATTTTTGAATGACTACCTCATCTCTGTACCCTATACATACAATTATCTGTAAGGACCCTCATTCAAGCAGTGAATTTCAAACACAGATTCACCCACAAAGACAAGGGGTGTTTTCCAATGACTCGCAAATAAGGACACCTATAGGTAGATGGGTAAAAAACAAAAAAGCCAACATTGAATATCCCTTTGAGCATGGTGAAGTTAATAATTACACTTTGAATGGTGTACCAATACACCAAGACACTACAAAGATACAAGCATCTTTCCTAACTCAGTTACTGGAGAGGAAGGAAACCGATCAGGGATTATAACACGAGGCCAATGGTGACTTTAAAACAGTTACAGAGTTGAATTTCTGTGATAGGAGAAAACTTGTATATAGACTCGTTACTTTTTATTTGTTGTGTTACTATTAAAAAAAAGTTTAACAAATTATTTCTTAATTTCATAATTACTTAATTACTTTAACTCTGCATTATTGTGAAAGGACCCGTAACTAAGCATTTCATGGTAAAGTCTACACCTGTTGTATTCGGCACATGTGACAAATCAACATGTTTATTAATTATTTCTCTGTCTTGTTTACCCTGTAGTTACTGGCACTCACAGCAGCCTGATAATGGTCGTGACGACCCAAAAAATGGGGAGGAGGACTGTGTTGAGCTGAACACAGAAACCTGGCCTCCTGCAAAGGCATGGAATGACCAGTCATGTTTAGACAATCGTCAATGGATTTGTGAGAAGGTGGTTTAACAACACCATGACAACAGAGGAGGCTGGTGGGAGGACGTGCACACATACAGCACCTTACAGTGCACACAACTTCATTCTCTCTCTCTCTCTAAGACACACACACCAACACACTGTAGGTACTGTACTGGGGGACAAAACAACCTGATAATGGTTGTGTACCAGGATAGACTGTAACTAGGACTGTGCTGATGGTAATATTGGGTATTCTGAACCTGTATATAAATATTCTGACATATAATTTACCTCTCAACATAACTGGATTTGTGAAGAGTTATACAGTAGCTCATTATATAGCGTTGCTACAGTGCTAATGCATCTCTCTCTAGTTAAACAGTGTGTAGACATACTGTCATCTGTAAAATGCTTGTATTCATTGTTTTAAATAGAAACACGTTATGTGATTTGCCACAGATTTGCTTGTGCTTTTTTCATGATCAATTATTAGCATACAACTCTTCAGTAAAAGATGAGGCTCAGATCAAGTAGAAAGGAACCAAGCAGGTTTACCAGCTTCCTGATTGAATGTGATTGGATTGTTAAAACAATGTGACTTGCAGTTGGACATAGTGTCACGCCCTGACATGAGAGAGCCGTTTTTCTCTGTTTGGTTTGGTCAGGGTGTGATGTGGGGTAGGCATTCTATTAATTCTATTTCTTTCTTTTGGCCAAGTATGGTTTCCAATCAGAGGCAGCTGTTTATCGTTGTCTCTGATTGGGAATCATACTTAGGCAGCCTTTTCCCACCTGTGTTGGTGGGTAGTTGTTTTCTGTTTTGTTTTCTGTACCTGACGGAACTGTTGTCTTTTTCGTGTTTATTTTTGTTCGAGTGTATTCAGTATTGAATAAATATGAACACTTACCACGCTGCGCTTTGGTCCCATTTTTCAGACGAAAGCCGTTACACATAGACGGAAGGCAGAACAGTACTGAGAGGATACATGCTGCACGCAGGCAAACACACACACACAGACACACACACACAGACACACAGATGCAGACACACAGATGCAGACACACAGATGCAGACACACAGATGCAGACACACAGATACAGACACACAGATACAGACACACGTGTGAAGTTCCCCTTTTCTGATAAAGATGCAGACAGATGTCCCACACACACCTCTGAAAAACTCTTCACACTGATGTCACACACAGACACCTTAGACAGAATTAAAGAGCCCTTATATGTCCATCGGTGGCATAGAGAAAGTAAGATACGTAATGTGAACTCCATTTGAAGACTGGGGAAGCCACAAACAGGCCTGTCAAAGGATGAAGGACTGCGCTCCTCACTACTTGTTGTCATGCAGCTATCATGTTATATCAATCCCTCTGTTTGGAATATCCCGTCTTGTTTAACTTCCTGACTGAAGGTGACTGGATACTTGTATATATCAATGTTAGTGGACAACAGACAGAGATCAGAGAGGAACCTGGTGGAGATGCACATCAGAGCAACTACTCACCTACTAGTCAATGAAAGTTAGAATCATACAGTAGATATTACCATTAGGAGTCAGTTAGAAAGGTAATCATACAGTAGATATTACCATTAGGAGTCAGTTAGAAAGGTAATCATACAGTAGATATTATCATTAGGAGTCAGTTAGAAAGGTAATCATACAGTAGATATTATCATTAGGAGTCAGTTAGAAAGGTAATCATACAGTAGATATTACCATTAGGAGTCAGTTAGAAAAGTAATCATACAGTAGATATTACCATTAGGAGTCAGTTAGAAAGGTAATCATACAGTAGATATTACCATTAGGAGTCAGTTAGAAAGGTAATCATACAGTAGATATTACCATTAGGAGTCAGTTAGAAAGGTAATCATACAGTAGATATTACCATTAGGAGTCAGTTAGAAAGGTAATCATACAGTAAGTTCATACTACAAGTAAAATAAATAAAATCATATATATTACAATAAGAGGTCAGAATGAATTAGTTGATTAATTGATTGTTTTGGGTAATCATTGATATTTGGTACGGTTAGTTAAGATGGCCGACTACATCAACAAACAGGTGATTGAATTAAACAAAGTTAATGAAGAAAACCAGAACAGAGCAACGAGGAGCGTGAAGACTGAGACCCAACTCTCAGGTATGAACTAAGAAATATCTATCTTTCTCTCTCTCACACACTCAGGTGCAGGCACACACACACACACACACACACACACACACACACACACACACACACACACACACACACACACACAAATCCCAGATAATAGGAAAAACCTTCTGGGTGGTTCAGTTGGTACGGAGCATGGTGTTCAAAACCTTCTGGGTGGTTCAGTTGGTACGGAGCATGGTGTTCAAAACCTTCTGGGTGGTTCAGTTGGTACGGAGCATGGTGTTCAAAACCTTCTGGGTGGTTCAGTTGGTACGGAGCATGGTGTTCAAAACCTTCTGGGTGGTTCAGTTGGTACGGAGCATGGTGTTCAAAACCTTCTGGGTGGTTCAGTTGGTACGGAGCATGGTGTTCAAAACCTTCTGGGTGGTTCAGTTGGTACGGAGCATGGTGTTCAAAACCTTCTGGGTGGTTCAGTTGGTACGGAGCATGGTGTTCAAAACCTTCTGGGGTCACGTACACTAAAATGTATCAATTCAATTGTTTTACTTCAGGTATTGAAACTATTTTGAACTATTTAAATGTGATTAATTGAAAATAACCTTTTTAAACAGCACAGTAAAAACCATGCCGGGGCTGGAAAAATGGAACCACTCTTAAATGACAGAACTACTGTGTGTGTGCAAGGACTGATCATCCACGAGTTCAAAATGATAGTTTCAACAATCTGAGGCTACACAGTGTTTGTTAACAGTTCCATGATAAAACAAGCTTATATGTTGGGTCCTGATGGGGTTAGAAAGTTAAACTAAGCTTGAGGCATTTACAGAATAAGTTACATAGAATAATCAATGGGGAAATATTATACATTTAAAAGTAAAAAATAAAATGCGATATAGCAATCGCAGATTGACCCTTTAAATCATGCTTCGGCTACATTGTGTAATTTTGGTAATTTCTTCATACAGTAGCTTCCTGATTATCAGATTTGAGATGACCACAAGCTTGAGCAAACTGTTGCTGCCAACCCTCAATCGAAAGAAAACCAATGGTGCAATGGAAATGTTTGGCTTTCAAAATTCTAATCATAATCATTAGTGACGTAGGATGATGGTGTTTCTGTAACTGTATGTGTGTGTGTGTGTGTGTGTGTGTGTGTGTGTGTGTGTGTGTGTGTGTGTGTGTGTGTGTGTGTGTGTGTGTGTGTGTGTGTGTGTGTGTGTGTGTGTGTGTGCCTGTTCCTCTGCAGATAGAAGACTAAGACTCTACAGGCTGGCTGCTGTGTGTTTAGGAGTGCTGTGTGTTCTACAAGTCACTCTCAATATCTCCCTGAGGCTGGCTTTCTGTGAGTGAGTCTGTGTCCCAAATGACACTCCATTAGTGCACTGGTCAAACGTAGTGCACTAATATAGGGGATAGCGTGCCATTTGGGAATCTAGGGTGTCATTTGGGACCCTTTTCCATGTATAGTGCATTACTTTAACCCTGGCCGATAGGATAGATATGTATTATATTATCGCACTATAGTTCTGTTCTCAAAAAGCAAGGATCAGAATTCAGACTTACAGACATTACATAGCTTGTGGGACCGGCAGTTTTTCAAAATTGTTGACACACAAAAAATTTATGAAAATACCACAACCTCTGTGTCCCAAATATCATCCTGTCCTCTTTAAAGTACACTACGTTTGACCAGGGCACTTAAGGCTTTGGTCAAAAGCATCTCACCATATAAGTAATATAGTGTCATTTGGGACACATCCCAGGAACTTCTCTTTTCTTTCTTTCAGCCCGCTCCAACAAAGAGAGAAAACATTTATAGGGCTGTTACAACACCACTGGTCTGGAGAAAGACAGAAGCCAGCCAGATACCAGTAGTGGTAACATTGACCTGTGTACATTCAGATACCATTGCCGGACGAACTGAAACCAGTCACTGAGCTGAGAGAGACCAGTTACAGAGGGAGAGCGACCAACTGCAAAACAAGAGAGACCAAGAGAAAACTGACAAAAACCAGTTAGAAGAGCGTTACATTGCCCTGACTAAAGAAAGGGACAGGTTTAGTGACAGGGTCAGTCTGTCAGTTTGTTCATACTTTAGGTTCTGAGAGAGTGGTCAGTCTAACTCTGTGTTGTTCATAGTCTAGGTTCTGAGAGAGTGGTCAGTCTAACTCTATGTTGTTCATCCTCTAGGGTCTGAGGGAGTGGTCAGTCTAACTCTGTTGTTTCTACTGCAGGTATTGGAGGAGTGGAGGCCCTTATGGTGGTGGAGTGGAGAACTGTGTGGTGTTACCTTACTGGTCATCAGGCTACAGAGAATGGTGGGACTATCAGTGTTCATATCCACAGTTCTGGATCTGTGAAAAAGGCCTTTTGTAGGTACTGCTGTTGAAGGAACTCTTTACTGAATCTGAAGACCGATGATATATTTTGGTAGAATGGCTCTATGAACTAGACGTTGGAGAGAAAGGCACGTGCAGACACACACACACACACACACACACACACACACACACACACACACACACACACACACACACACACACACACACACACACACACACCACTGAATCATGCACGCACACAAATACAATTAGGTTTATATCACTCAATACCTTTTGTCAATCTTAAGATGTACAGTTCATTATGTAGCATTTCTTGTAGGCTGTACACACATCTCTCTCTCTCTCTCTACCTCTTTTTATTAGCAACATGTCATGTTACTTCCAATGCTTCTGCTAAGTTTATTAATTTTTTCATCTTCAATTATTATCAGAAATAACTTTTATAATAAGAAGAACAAAGGCACAGACGAATAAATAAAGGAACAATCTCTGAGTTCTACCAGCTTCCTGATTGAATGTGAGTCACGGGGTGTGAGCCTTAATGTCACTTCCTTATGAACATGAAACATGACTTCTTGCTTGAAAGTGATTGGATACTTAAAACATTCTTTCAATTGCAGTGCACCACAGACAGACATCAGAGACACCAATGGAGACCCACATCAGAGCAACTACTCAACTACTTCTCATTGAAGTTAGAATCATACAGTAGATATTACCATTAGGAGTCAGTTAGAAAGGTAATCATACAGTAGATATTACCATTAGGAGTCAGTTAGAAAGGTAATCATACAGTAGATATTACCATTAGGAGTCAGTTAGAAAGGGAATCATACAGTAGATATTACCATTAGGAGTCAGTTAGAAAGGTAATCATACAGTAGATATTACCATTAGGAGTCAGTTAGAAATGTAATCACAAGTAGTTAATACTATAAGTAAAAGTTAAAATCATATATATTACAATTAAAGGTCAGACAGACTGAATTAGTTGATTAATTAATTTATTAGGGTAATCATTGATATTCGGTACAGTTAGTTAAGATGGCCGACTACATCAACAAACAGGTGATTGAATTAAACAAAGTTAATGAAGAAAACCAGAACAGAGCAACGAGGAGCGTGAAGACTGAGACCGAACTCTCAGGTACAAAGAATTATCTTTCTCTCTCTCACACACACAGATGCAGACAGGTATGAACGCCAAAACGAACGCACACACATATGCTGGCACGTGCACACACACTAATAGCACATCATAGAAAAACACTTGTACTTGTTTTATTGTTCTGTCTTCTGTGTGGTTCAGTTGGTACAGAGCCTGGGGTTTACAACCTGCTGGGGTCACACACACTAAAATGCATCAATTCAATATATTTTTTCACTTCAGTTATTGGAACTATGTAGAACTATTAAATAAGATCAACTGAAAATAATATTTTTAAACAACAACACAGTGGATAGCCCTCCACTGTTTTTGGTAAACAGCTGAGGGGCTGGCAACCTGAAACAGGCTCTGTGCACCTGGTGACCTGTCCGTTAATTCCGGTAGAAACGTAACCACTCTCAAAACAATGTACGCTGCAGAAATGTAACCACTCTCAAATTCATAGACAGAGCTAACATTTGAGGCTACACAGTGTTTGTTTACAAATTCATAGACAGAGCTATGTATGACTGGTACTGTATGTAATTCATAGACAGGGCTATGTATGACTGGTACAGTATGTAATTCATAGGCAGAGCTATGTGTGACTGGTACTGTATGTAATTCATAGGCAGAGCTACAGTATGTATGACTGGTACTGTATGTAATTCATAGGCAGAGCTATGTACGACTGGTACTGTATGTAATTCATAGACAGAGCTATGTATGACTGGTACTGTATGTAATTCATAGGCAGAGCTGCAGTATGTATTCAAGGACTGACCATCCATGAGATCAAAATGATAGTTTTACTCATCTGAGGCTACACAGTGTTTGCTAACAATTCCGTGGTAGAACACGCTTATGTTTTGCGTCCTGATGGGGTTAAACTAAGCTCATGTGGGATTTATAAGTTACATTCATAAAGAATGAATAGGTTAATATTATACATTTCAAAGTCCCAAAAATGTAAGCAGCAATCGCAGATAGCCTCTTTAAGTCATGCTTTAGCTATATTGTGTAATTTTGGTAATTTCTTCATAAAGTAGCTTCCTGTTTATCAGAATTGAGATGACAGCACTCTTGAGCAAACGTTCGCTGCCAACCCTAAATCGGGGGGGTTTGGTTCTCAGAAATCTAATCATAGTCAGTAGTGATGTAGGATGATGTTTGTTCTGTTTGTAATCATCATGTAGGATGGTGTGTGTATCTGTTTCTCTGCAGATAGAAGACTAAGACTCTACAGGCTGGCTGCTGTGTGTTTAGGAGTGCTGTGTGTTCTACAAGTCATTCTCAACATCTCCCTGAGACTGGCTTTCTGTGAGTGAGGCCAAAATGACACCCTATTAGCACTGTACTTTTGACAGTTCACTACATAGGGAACAGGGTGCCATTTGGGACTGCGTAGCGGTTCCTATTTCAGTCAAAGTCAAGCACTGCCAAAAATGTGACAATAAATAAATAAAAAATGCATCAGCTCTACTTGAGTACACAAACCATGTCTACAGTGCATTTGGGAAATATTCAGATGTCTTCACTTTTTCCACATTTTGTTACATTACAGCCTTATTCTAAAATTGATGAGGGGAAAAAATATTGAATAAATCTACACACAATACCGCATAATTGTCACTTACCATAGAAAGCTGTTATTTTCTATGGTAGAGTAGGTCAGGGCATGACAGGGTTGTTCTTAGCACAGCACCCGGTTTATTGCAACTTGTGATTTCCCAGTAAAGTTATTTTGAAATCTGGCAATTCAGTAGCATTTACGAAATGTTAAACTATAATTATTTTAATGACAATATTATAATTTAACAATGTTTTCGAATAGTAATTTTGTAAATTGTAACGTTGTTCACCGGAAGCATTTCAGAGAAGAAAAAAATCTGAATTTCACCGCTACTGTAAAATGCTGTTTTTGGATATAAATATGAACTTGATGGAACAAAAAATGCATGTATTGTATAACATAATGTCCTAGGAGTGTCATCTGATGGAGATTGTCAAAGGTTAGTGCATAATTTTAGCTGGTTTCTGCTTTTGGTGACGCCTGACATTGAATTGAAAATGGATGTTTGTACTTTTGTGGCTATGTACTGTCCTAACATAATCTAACTTTATGCTTTTGCCGTAAAGCCTCTTTGAAAATCGAACAATGTGGTTAGATTAAGGAGATGTTTATCTTTTAAATGGTGTAAAATAGTTGATTGTTTGAGAAATTGAAATTATTAGATTTTGATGTTTTCAATTTCCAGCCTTGCTAGCAATCCCGTCTCAGGGTTCATTGCTACCCTGTAGCCCCAGATTTTTTTCCAAATGTATAAAAAAACAAAAAAACATAAATACCTTATTTACATAAGTATTCAGACCCTTTGCTTTGAGACTCGAAATTGAGCTCAGGTGCATCCTGTTTCCATTGATCATCCTTGAGATGTTTCTACAACTTGATTGGAGTCCACCTGTGGTAAATTCAATTGATTGGACATGATTTGGAAAGGCATACTCCTGTCTATATAAGGTCCCACAGTTGACAGAGCATGTCAGAGCAAAAACCAAGCCACGAGGTCAAAGGAATTGTCCATAGAGCTCCGAGACAGGATTGTGTCGAGGCACAGATCTGGGGAAGGGTTCCAAGAAATTTCTGCAGCATTGAAGGTCCCCAAGAACACAGTGGCCTCCATCATTCCTAAATGGAAGGAGTTTGGAACAACCAGGACCCTTCCTAGAGCTGGACACCTGGCCAAACTGAGCAATCAGGGGAGAAGGGCCTTGGTCAGGGAGGCGACCAAGAAACTGATGGTCACTCTGACAGAGCTCCATAGTTCTTCTCTGGAGATGGGAGAACCTTCCAGAAGGACAACCATCTCTGCAGCACTCCACCAATGAGGCCTTTATGGTGGAGTGGCCAGACGGAAGCCACTCCTCAGTAAAAGGCACATGACAGACAACGCAGGAATGGCTTCGGGACAAGTCTCTGAATGTCCTTCAGTGGCCCAGCCAAAGCCCGGACTTGAACTTTGATGGAACACCTCTGGAGAGACTTGAAAATAGCTGTGCAGCAATGCTCCCCATCCAACCTGACAGAGGTTGAGAGGATCTACAGAGAAAAACTACAGAGAAAAATGGGAGAAACTCCCCAAATACAGGTGTGCCAAGCTTGTAGCATCATACCCAAGAAATCTCAAGGCTGTATTCGTGATGTAAATGTGATATTTCTGTTTTTTATTTTTAATAAAGTTGCAAAAACTCTAAAAAACTGTTTTTGCTTTGTCATTATGGGGTATTGTGTGTAGATTGATGAGGGGAGAAAACACTTTAATACATTTTAGAATAAGGCTGTAAGAAAGTCAAAGTGTCTTTTTTTCCGAATGCACTGTATAAGCCTGGGATATCAACCATTCAAAGTTGGCCTTAGTGGGAGTGACCATAGAATTCTATGTAAGCGACCTTACTGAGTAAAATATTTGCCATTAGGCTATGTCCTTTGCTAGCAAATACATTCCCCCTGGTCGTCACACTGCCACAAAGTCATAATTACGGCTAAGCCCTAATTTCTCTTCTTAAAATGTACTTTTAACCTAGCCTAATTAATGAAGGCCAAGTTTGATGCGTTGATCTACCAGACCTTCCGAGTATTTGGGCGGAAGTGTCTGGGAACGAGATTAGGTGTAATCTGAAATAACTTAACTTTAGAGCGTGTTTCATACTTCAGCACAGCATTTCACTATTTATAAAGCACATGTTTATATCATATTCAACATAGTGGGGTTATGTCACATTTGACATGGGTGATATTGTCACACAGTTATGCCACGTTTATGAACCCTTTATAAAGCATAACATGCACTTATATATGCTATATAACACATTGATGTACAGTCGTGGCCAAAAGTTTGGAGAATGACACAAATATTAATTTTCACAAAGTCTGCTGCCTCAGTTTGTATGATGGCAATTTGCATATACTCCAGAATGTTATGAAGAGTGATCAGATGAATTGCAATTAATTGCAATGTCCCTCTTTGCCATGCAAATGAACTGAATCCCCAAAAAACATTTCAACTGCATTTCAGCCCTGCCACAAAAGGACCAGCTGACATCATGTCAGTGATTCTCTCGTTAACACAGGTCTGAGTGTTGACGAGGACAAGGCTGGAGATCACTCTGTTATGCTGACTGAGTTCAAATAACAGACTGGAAGCTTCAAAAGGAGGTTGGTGTTTGGAATCATGCCAGTAAGATTGCACGTAAATCAACCATTTATCGGATCATCAAGAATTTCAAAGAGAGCGGTTCAATTGTTGTGAAGAAGGCTTCAGGGCGCCCAAGAAAGTCCAGCAAGCGCCAGGACCGTCTCCTAAAGTTGATTCAGCTGCGGGATCGGGGCACCACTAGTACAGAGCTTGCTCAGGAATAGCAGAAGGCAGGGGTGAGTGCATTTGCACGCACAGTGAGGCGAAGACTTTTGGAGGATGACCTGGTGTCAAGAATGGCAGCAAAGAAGCCATTTCTCTCCAGGAAAAACATCACGGACAGACTGATATTCTGCAAAAGGTACAAGGATTGGACTGCTGAGGACTGGGGTAAAGTCATTTCCTCTAATGAATCCCCTTTCCGATTGTTTGGGGCATATGGAAAAAAGCTTGTCTGGAGAAGACAAGGTGAGCGCTACCATCAGTCCTGTGTCATGCCAACAGTAAAGTATCCAGAGACCATTCATGTGTGGGGTTGCTTCTCAGCCAAGGGAGTGGGCTCACTCACAATTTTGCCTAAGAACACAGCCATGAATAAAGAATGGCACCAACACATCCTTCGAGAGCAACTTTTCCCAAATCAAATGAAATCAAATTTATTTATATAGCCTTTCGTACATCAGCTGAAATCTCAAAGTGCTGTACAGAAACCCAGCCTAAAACCCCAAACAGCAAGCAATGCATGTGAAAGAAGCACGGTGTCTTGGAAAAACTCCCTAGGAAAAACTCCCTAGAAAGGCAAAAAACCTAGGAAGAAACCTAGAGAGGAACCAGGCTATCAGGGGTGGCCAGTCCTCATAGCCTCATAGCCTGTTATAATAGCCTGTTACAGCAAGGAGTCATCATGCCAGGTAGTCCTGAGGCATGGTCCTAGGGCTCAGGTACTCCGAGAGAAAGAAAGAAAGAGAGAAAGAGAGAATTAGAGAGAGCATATATAAATTCACACAGGACACCCTGGATAAGACAAGAGAAATACTCCAGATGTAAGAGACTGACCCTAGCCCCCCGACACATAAACTACTGCAGCATAAATACTGGAGGCTGAGACAGGATGGATCAGAAGACACTGTGGCCCCATCCGATGATACCCCCGGACAGGGCCAAACAGGCAGGATATAACCCCACCCACTTTGCCAAAGCACAGCCCCCACACCACTAGAGGGATGTCTACAACCACCAACTTACCGTCCTAAGACAAGGCCGAGTATAGCCCACAAAAATCTCCAGCATGGCACAACCCAAGGGGGGGCGCCAACCCAGACAGGAAGACCCAACCATCCAGGAACAGTTTGGTGACGAACAATGCCTTTTCCAGCATGATGGAGCACCTTGTCGTAAGGCAAAAGTGATAACTAAGTGGCTTTGGGAACAAAACATTGATATTTTGGGTCCATGGCCAGGAAACTCCCAGACCTTAATCCCATTGAGAACTTGTGGTCAATCCTCAAGAGGTGGGTGGACAAACAAAAACCCAGAAATTCTGACAAACTCCAAGCATTGATTATCCAAGAATGGGATGCCATCAGTCAGGATGTCGAACCACTGCTTTTAATCAGGGCAAGGTGACCGGTAACATGACCGAATACAAACAGTGTAGCTATTCCCTCCGCAAGGCAATCAATCAACCTAAGTGTCAGTATAGAGAGAAAGTAGAGTCGCAATTCAACGACTCAGACACGAGAGGTATGTGACAGGGTCTACAGTCAATCACGGACTACAAAAGAAAAACCAGCCCCGTCGCGGACTACGATGTCTTGCTCCCAGACAAACTTAACAACTTCTTTGCTCGCTTTGAGGACAACACAGTGCCACTGACATGGCACGCTACCAAAAACTGCGGGCTCTCCTTCACTGTAGCTAACGTGAGTAAAACATTTAAACGTGTTAACGCTCGCAAGGCTGCAGGCCCAGACGGCATCCCCAGCCGCGTCCTCAGAGCATGCGCAGACCAGCTGGCTGGTGTGTTTACGGACATATTCAATCAATCCTCATGCTTCAATAGGGCCACCATTGTTCCTGTTCCCAAGAAACTAACGTAACTGAGCTAAATGACTATCATCCCGTAGCACTCACTTCCGTCATCATGAAGTGCTTTGAGAGACTAGTCAAGGACTATATCACCTCCACCCTACCTGACACCCTAGACCCACTCCAATATAGTCACCCACTCCCTATTCACATCAACGGGACAGTAGTGGAGAAGGTGGAAAGTTTTAAGTTCCTCGGCGTACACATCTGTAACGGCCGTCGTCGGAATGAGACCAAGGTGCAGCGGAGGATGTGTTCATCGTAAATGATTTAATATACGAAAAAACACTATACAACAAAAAACAAGAAACCGACAGCCAAACAGTTCTGTCAGGTGCAAACACTAAACAGAAATCAATCACCCACAAACCCAAAGGAAAAACAGGCTGCCTATGTATGACTCCCAATCAGCAACAACAAACTACAGCTGTGCTTGATTGGGAGCCACACACGGCCAAACCAAAGAAACAAACCAACATAGAAAAATAAACATAGAACGCCCACCCATGTAACACCCTGGCCTAACCAAAATAGAGAACAAAAAACCCCTCTCTATGGCCAGGGCGTTACAACATCACGGACAAACTGAAATGGTCCGCCCACACAGACAGTGGGTAAAGAAGGCGCAGCAGCGCCTTTTCAACCTCTGGAGGCTGAAGAAATTTGGCTTGTCACCAAAAACACTCACAAACTTTTACAGATGCACAATCGAGAGCATCCTGTCGGGCTGTGCCACCACCTGGTACGGCAACTACTCCGCCCACAACCATAAGGCTCTCCAGAGGGTAGTGAGGTCTGCACAACGCATCACCGGGGGCAAACTACCTGCCCTCCAGGACACCTACACCACCCGATGTCACAGGATGGCCAAAAAGATCATCAAGGACAACAACCACCTGAGCCACTGCCTGTTCACCCCACTATCATCCAGAAGGCGAGGTCAGTACAGGTGCATCAAAGCAGGGACCGAGAGACTGGAAAACAGCTTCTATCTCAAGGCCATCAGACTGTTAAACAGCCATCACTAACATGGAGTGGCTGCTGCCAACATAATGACTCAACTCTAGCCACTTTAATAATGGAAAAATTGATGTAATAAATGTATCACTAGCCACTTTAAACAATGCCACTTTATATAATGTTTACATACCCTACATTACTCATAGCATTTGTATATACTGTACTCTATACCATCTACTTCATCTTTCCTATGCCGTTCTGCCATCACTCATTCATATATTTTTATGTACATATTCTTATTCATTCCTTAACACTTGTGTATATAAGGTAGTTATGAAATTGTTAGGCTAGATTACTTGTTAGATATTACTGCATGGTCGGAACTAGAAGCACAAGCATTTCACTACACTCGCATTAACTTCTGCTAACCATGTGTATGTGACAAATACATTTGATTTGATTTGATTTGATTTGGATGTGGCCCAGAAGTTAATTGACAGCATACCAGGGCGGATTGCAGAGGTCTTCAAAAAGAAGGGTCAACACTGCAAATATTGCAAGACTCTTTGCAAGACTCACTGCAAGTCTCTTTGCATCAACTTCATGTAATTGTCAATAAAAGCCTTTGACACTTATGAAATGCTTGTAATTATACTTCAGAATTCCCTAGTAACATCTGACAAAAATATCTAAAGACACTGAAGCAGCAAACTTTGTGGAAATTAATATTTGTGTCATTCTCAAAACTTTTGGCCACGACTGTAGTGCTTATGAAAGCATTAGGAATGCTTTATAAAGCCTTTTTAAGCTGAAGGTAATATGAAGAGGGACCATGAAGGTCAGGCTATATTATGAAGTTATGATTTGAGAACATTGAAGATTAAATCCCAATCAGTGAAATAATTATTGATCTAGCTAACTAGCAGATTTACATCAATCATCAACATCAACGATCAGTTGATAGTCTAACCTCTTTTCGCGACGTCAATCATGTCTTTTATAAGCAGTGGTGGAGTGATATTTGTTCATGACATCATAATTTCTCAAGTTTAGACCGACAGATGGCGCCATTTTTATCTCTTTATAGAATACACATAAAATGCATCCTCCGATTGCAACGTCTGACTATATCCACATTGTCTCAAGAACAAGTTATATTTTTAACAGCTTCCTACACCAAGTTAGGCTTACCTCATTTCAAAATAGACTGTAAAAATAAAATGTCAATAAATGAAAGATAACTGTTCACACTGAATGCCAATCATCTCAGTCATTATCATGGGAATATGCATTTAGATTTCTTGAATTACTATTTTGTGAGTGAATTAACCAGGAGCTAGATGTATCAATGCTTTCCAGATAACAGAGGCAATGAGACTGCAGAGAGAGACCAGCTACAGACCAGTTACAACACCCTGACTGAAGAGAGAGTCCAGCTACAGACCAGTTACAACACCCTGACTGAAGAGAGAGTCCAGCTACAGAAGGAAAGAGATGATCTCATGACAAAGTTCTCTAATCTGAGTGAGTTTACCTGATAAATGATCATAACATCACATATCTAATGGTAAACTTGTGTTCTTATTCTACAATAATAGGTGCAGAATAATAAGATGGAAATGCATGTTTTTGTGTTGTAGAACAAACCTGTCCTGAAGGCTGGCAGAGGTTTATCTCCAGGTGGTACTTCATCTCTACTGAGAAAAAAACCTGGAAGGAGAGCAGACAGGACTGTCTGGAGAGAGGAGCAGACCTGGTGATCATAAACAGTGATATGGAACAGGTGAGTGAGTGAGTGAGTGAGTGAGTGAGTGAGTGAGTGAATCAAACATCTCTTTGTCAGTAATGTATCTTCCAGTATTTAACACATGTAGTCTATAGTAGTTGACAATATCAGTATCTTTCTCACCAACAGCAGTTTCTCTTAAGCTTCAATAAGAGAGCCTGGATTGGTCTGACTGACTCTGTTACTGAGGAGACCTGGAAATGGGTGGACGGCACCCCACTGACCACCCCAAGGTAAGAGATTACTGCTCTATAATAACACTGACCACCCCAAGGTAACAAATTACTGCTCTATAATAACACTGACCACCCCAAGGTAACAGACTACTGTTCTATAATAACACTGACCACCCCAAGGTAAGAGACTACTGCTCTATAATAACACTGACCACCCCAAGGTAAGACACTACTGCTCTATAACAACACTGACCACCCCAAGGTAAGAGATTACTGCTCTATAATAACACTGACCACCCCAAGGTAACAGATTACTGCTCTATTATAACACTGACCACCCCAAGGAAAGAGACTACTGCTCTATAATAACACTGACCACCCCAAAGTAACAGATTACTGCTCTATAATAACACTGACCACCCCAAGGTAAGAGACTACTGCTCTATAATAACACTGACCACCCCAAGGAAAGAGACTACTGCTCTATAATAACACTGACCACCACAAGGAAAGAGACTACTGCTCTATAATAACACTGACCACCCCAAGGTAACAGATTACTGCTCTATAATAACACTGACCACCCCAAGGTAAGAGACTACTGCTCTATAATAACACTGTCCACCCCAAGGTAATAGACTACTGATCTATAATAACACTGACCACCATAAGGTAATAGACTACTGCTCTATAATAACACTGACCACCCCAAGGTAAGAGACTACTGCTCTAATAACACTGACCACCCCAAGGTTAGAGACTACAGCTCTATAATAACACTGACCATCCCAAGGTAAGAGTCTACTGCTCTATAATAACACTGACCACCCCAAGGAAATAGACTAGTGCTCTAATAACACTCACCTCAGCGTAAGGAGTAGGACTGATTCTCTGGGTTGTTCATAATCCAATGACTACAAGGTGAGATTTGATCATCCAGGTGTGATAGACACCTTTAACAAATTACATGTTGCTTCAAATCATGTTCGAAGATGTCATTCCACAAGCACTAAAGATATATCTTAAAATGTCATAAAAAATACAAATAAAGTGTTGGATCTTGGTCCAAAAAAGGCTGTGCTCCTTTTAAAGCTGAATAAACATGTCTGTATTTACATTGACACCTTTTTTTTATTTTTTTACACTGACTCTATGCACACTCACTAGACTCTACCTACACACTCACTAGACTCTACCCACAGTCTCACTGGACTCTACCCACACACTCACTAGACTCTACCCACACACTCACTAGACTCTACCCACACACTCACTAGACTCTACCCACACACTCACTAGACTCTACCCACACACTCACTAGACTCTACCCACACACTCACTGGACTCTACCCACACACTCACTAGACTCTACCCACACACTCACTAGACTCTACCCACACACTCACTAGACTCTACCCACACACTCACTAGACTCTACCCACACACTCACTAGACTCTACCCACATACTCACTAGACTCTACCCACACACTCACTAGACTCTACCCACACACTCACTAGACTCTACCCACATACTCACTAGACTCTACCCACACACTCACTAGACTCTACCCACACACTCTCTAGACTCTACCCACATACTCACTAGACTCTACCCACACACTCACTAGACTCTACCCACACACTCACTAGACTCTACCCACACACTCACTAGACTCTACCCACACACTCACTAGACAGTAGCCACTCACTCACTAGACTCTTCCCACACACTCACTAGACTCTACCCACACACTCACTGGACTCTACCCACACACTCACTAGACTCTACCCACACACTCACTGGACTCTACCCACACACTCACTGGACTCTACCCACACACTCACTAGACTCTACCCACACACTCACGAGACTCTATCCACACACTCACTAGACTCTACCCACACACTCACTAGAATCTACCGACACACTCACTAGACTCTGCCCACACACTCACTAGACTCTACCCACACACTCACTAGACTCTACCCACACACTCACTAGACTCTACCCACACACTCACTAGACTCTACCCACACACTCACTAGACTCTACCCACACACTCACTAGACTCTACCCACACACTCACTAGACTCTACCCACACACTCACTAGACTCTACCCACACACTCACTAGACTCTACCCACATACTCACTAGACTCTACCCACACACTCACTAGACTCTACCCACACACTCACTAGACTCTACCCACATACTCACTAGACTCTACCCACACACTCACTAGACTCTACCCACACACTCTCTAGACTCTACCCACATACTCACTAGACTCTACCCACACACTCACTAGACTCTACCCACACACTCACTAGACTCTACCCACACACTCACTAGACTCTACCCACACACTCACTAGACAGTAGCCACTCACTCACTAGACTCTTCCCACACACTCACTAGACTCTACCCACACACTCACTGGACTCTACCCACACACTCACTAGACTCTACCCACACACTCACTGGACTCTACCCACACACTCACTGGACTCTACCCACACACTCACTAGACTCTACCCACACACTCACGAGACTCTATCCACACACTCACTAGACTCTACCCACACACTCACTAGAATCTACCGACACACTCACTAGACTCTGCCCACACACTCACTAGACTCTACCCACACACTCACTAGACTCTACCCACACACTCACTAGACTATACCCACACACTCACTAGACTCTACCCACACACTCACTAGACTCTGCCCACACACTCACTAGACTCTACCCACACACTCACTAGACTATACCCACACACTCACACATACTTACACTGATACTCAAACACACACATACATGTACACACAAAATACACACACACACGTGTATTGACGCCACAATTCAGTCCCATTCAAAACCTTATTTTCCCTAACCCCTAACCCGTACTCTTACTCTAAACCTAACCCTAACCATAACCCTAAAACTAATCCTATCTCCTAAACCTAACCCTAGCTCCTCACCCTAACCCTAAAACTAACCCTAAACCTAACCCTAACCATAACCCTAAAACTAACCCTAGCTCCTAAACCTAATCCTAGCTCCATACCCTAACCCTAAAACTAACCCTAAACCTAACCATAACCCTAAAACTAACCCTAGCTCCTAAACCTAACCTTAGCTCCTTACCCTAACACTAAAACTAACCCTAAACTTAACCCTAACATAACCCTAAAACTAACTCTAGCTCCTAAACCTAACCCTTAATGTAATTCTAATCCTAACACTAATTCTAACCATAACCTTAAACCCCCTAGAAATAGCATTTAACACGTAAACACACACTTTCACACTATTTCACACTCTTTCACATTCTTCACACTCACTGTGCTACTCTGTTTATTACCTATCCTGATTGCCTTGTCACTTTTTATTTTGTGTTAATATTTTCCTTTTTTTATATAGCAAATGTTTAATTAATATATGTTTTACTGTTTAACTCTGCATTGTTTGGGAAGGACCCGTACCTAAGCATTTCATGGTAAAGTCTACACCTGTTCTATTTTGCGCATGTGACATAATAAAATTGTAATTATTTTATTTTCTCTGTCTTGTTTACCCTGTAGTTACTGGTTCTCACAGCAGCCTGATAATGGTCGTGACAACCCAGAAAATGGGGAGGAGGACTGTGTTGAGTTGAACACAGTCACATGGCGTCCTGTAAAGGCATGGAATGACCAGTCATGTTTACTCAATCGTTACTGGATTTGTGAGAAGGTGGTTTAACAACACCATGACAACAGAGGAGGCTGGTGGGAGGACGTGCACACATACAGCACCTTACACATGCACACAACTTCATTCTCTCTCTCTCTCTAAGACACACACACACACCAACACACTGTAGGTACTGTACTGGGCGACAAAACAACCTGATAATTGTGGTGTACCAGGATAGACTGTAACTAGGACTGTGCTGATGGTAATATTGGGTATTCTGAGCCTGTAGATAAATATTATGACATAGCATTTACCTCTTAACATAATTGTGAAGAGTTATACAGTAGCTCATTATATAGAGTGCTACAGTATCTCTCTCTAGTTAAACAGTGTGTAGACATACTGTCATCTGTAAAATGCTTGCATTCATTGTTTTAAAAAGAAACATGTTATGTGATTTGCCATAGGCTTGTGCTTTTTTCATAATCAATTATTAGCATAAATCTCTTTAGTTCATCTTCTTACTAATGCTCAGATTAAGTAAGAAAGGAACCTAGCAGGTTTACCAGCTTCCTGATTGAATGTGATTGGATTGTTTAAACAATGTGACTTGCAGTTGGACACAGACAGAAGGCAGAACAGTACTGAGAGGATACACACTGCACGCAGGCAAACACACACACAGACACACGTGTGAAGTTCCCCTTTTCTGATAAAGATGCAGACAGATGTCCCACACACATCTCTGACTAACTCTTCACACTGATGTCACACACACACAGCATAGATAAAAGAAAAGGGCCCCTATCGATGGGATAGAGAGAGTACGAGCCATAATGTGAACTCCTTTTGAAGGCTGTGGAAGCCACAAACAGGCCTGTCAAAGTGATAGGATGAAAGGCTGCACTCGACACTACTTGTTGTGAAGCAGCTATCATGTTATATCACTGTGTTTAGAATATCCTGTTAGGTCTAACAACTTCCTGCTTGAAGGTGATTGGATTCTTAAAACATTCTATCAACTGTAGTGGACCACAGACAGACAACAGAGAGGAACCTGGTGGAGATGCACATCAGAGTAACTACTCACCTACTAGACACTGAAGTTAGAATCATACAGTAGATATTACCATTAGGAGTCAGTTAGAAAGGTAATCATACAGTAGATATTACCATTAGGAGTCAGTTAGAAAGGTAATCATACAGTTAGTTAACTTCTTCAGAATCCTGAATTTCCGCCTGTCTGACGTGCCCAAAGTAAACTGTCTGTTACTCAGTCCCAGAAGCTAGGATATGCATATAGAAACACTCTGAAGTTTCCAAAACTGTTAAAATAATGTCTGTGAGTATAACATAACTGATATGGCAGGCGAAAACCCGAGAAAAATCCATCCAGAATCCATCTTTTTTGGGAGGACACAGCCACTTTCAATTGAAGTCTATTGTCCATTCAAATGAATAGGACCCAGATTGCAGTACCTATGGCTTCTAATAGATGTCAGCAGTCTTTATACAAGGTTTCAGGCTTGTTTGTTGAATAATGAAGAAGTAGTAGAGGATATTCCAGAGGAAGTACAATAGGTTTGTTAGTGTTTTTGCGCACTTTGTTCTTTAACTTTTCTATTGAACTTACTAATCTCCGGTTGAAATATTATTGTTTATTTAGATATTAAACATCCTGAGGATTGATAAAAAACATTGTTTGACTTGTTTGGACGAACTTTGCTGGTAACTATTTGGGATCCTGTGTATGCATCTTGATGGAGTGGATTATTGGATTCAATGGCGCCAACTAAACAGTTTTTTTGGGATATAAAGAAGGACTTTATCAAACAAAACGACCATTCATTCTGTAGCTGGGTCCCTTGGGATTGCACCCAGAGGAAGATCTTCCAAATTAATTGACTTATTTTATCGCTATGTGTTATTTTTTGACACCTGTGCTGGTTTGTAGGCTATGCTAATGTGGGGCGCTGACCTCAGACAATCGAATGCTATGCTTTCGCAGTAAAGACTTTTTGAAATCTGACAACACTGTTCGATTACCAAGATTCTAAGCTAAAGAATCATGTATGACACTTGTATTTCCATGAATGTTTAATATTACAATTTTTTATTTTGAATTTGCAGCTCTGCAATTTCAACGGATGTTGTTGCAGGTGGGACACTCCGATCCGTAAGAAGTTAAATGCTTGTTAATCTAACTGCATTGTCCAATTTACAGTAGCTATTACAGCAAAAACATGCCATGCGATTGTTTGAGGAAGGCGCCCCACATCAACATATTATTTTCCACCCGCACAGGTTTCATGCATTGACATATAACGATTAAAAATCTTCCTCTGATTTGTCATCCAAAGGGTCCCAGAGATAACATGTAGTGTCGTTTTGTTAGATAAAATCATTTTTTATATGCCAAAAAGTCAGTATAGTTGGCGCCATCGATTTGAGTAATCCACTCATTCAACTTGCAAAGAAAGGAATCCGAAAATCTACCCCTAAGCTTTGTTTCAACAAGTCAAAATGTATTTCTATTTACTCCTCAGATACCCTAAAATGTAATCAAACTATAATATTTTTTTCGGAAAGAAGTATGTTCAATAGGAAACCGATTGTAGCAGTTGCGCAACTTCATCATTAAGCTCGATGACACGATTTTGAGGACTGTGTCCACATACAAAAATTCGTATTTCTTATTTGTTTTTGAATTTACAAGCATGAAACTTTGAACATAGACTGCTGACACCCTGCATCAGGGAGCTATTTTACAATATGAGCTTTCTCTTGCATTTCTAAGACGATGGTCTCTCCCCCGAAAAATGTTTTACCTCAAAGTGTTTTCTTTCCAATGGTACCAATAATATGCATATCCTGGCTTCAGGGCCTGAGCTACAGGCAGTTTGCTTTCGGCACGTCATTCAGACAGGAAGTGGAGAAAAAAGGGGGCTATCCCTAAGAAGTTATGAAACGATGAAATGGCATTGCTTCTATAAAATGAACAATGTGAGGATGCTGTGTTCGGTGTTGTGTTGTGTTGTGTTCTGTCTAGTGGCCATAGAGACTATAACACATTAACATTTTAACTTCCGTTAACAGAAAAAAGAAAACATTAAGGTAATATGTAAATGTTTTAGCTTTGCTTTAGGACTCTTATCCCCTAAACTGAAAAAACACGTGCAAACTCTACACTTGGTGCCAATGCTTAGCTAGTCTTACTAACAATACTTCTGGTCTGATATCAATCATCATTTTCACACTGACCACATTAATTCACTTCTTTGGGATAGGGGGGCAGTATTTTCACGGCCGGATAAAAAACATACCCGATTTAATCTGGTTACTACTCCTGCCCAGAAATGAAAATATGCATATAATTAGTAGATTTGGATAGGAAACACTCTAAAGTTTCTAAAACTGTTTGAATGGTGTCTGTGAGTATAACAGAACTCATATGGCAGGCCAAAACCTGAGAAGATTCCATGCAGGAAGTGCCCTGTCTAACAATTTGTTGTCCATCTGTTGCATCTCTATCAACATTACAGCATCTGTGCTGTAACGTGACACTTTCTAAGGCTTCCATTGGCTCTCTAAAGCCGCCAGAAAGTGGAATGGGGTGTCTCTGGGCAAAGTATAGGAGCAGAGTTTGTAAGTGGTCAGCCTGGGGACAGTGAGACTGAAGATGCGCGTTCACGAGACTTCTCAATTTTTTTCTTTCAGTCTTTGAATGAATACAACGTTGCCCGGTTGAAATATTATCACTATTTTACAAGAAAAATAGCATAAAAATTGATTTTAAACATCGTTTGACATGCTTCTAAGTACGGTAATGGAATACTTTAAATTTTTTGTCACGAAATGCGCTCGCGCGTTACCCTTCGGATAGTGACCTGAACGCACGAACAAAACGGAGGTATTTGGATATAACTATGGATTATCAGGAACCAAAACAACATTTGTTGTTGAAGTAGAAGTCCTGGGAGTGCATTCTGATGAAGAACAGCAAAGGTAATCCAATTTTTCTAATAGTAATTCTGAGTTTAGGTGACCCCGAAGTTGGCGGATGTCAAAATAGCTAGCCGTGATGGCCGAGCTATGTACTCAGAATATTGCAAAATGTGCTTTCGCCGAAAAGCTATTTTAAAATTGGACATAGCGATTGCATAAAGGAGTTCTGTATCTATAATTCTTAAAATAATTGTTATGTATTTTGTCAACGTTTATCATGAGTAATTTAGTAAATTCACCGGAAGTTTTCGGTGGGTATGCTAGTTCTGAACATCACATGCTAATGTTAAAAGCTGGTTTTTGATATAAAAACGAACTCGATTGAACAAAACATGCATGTATTGTATAACATAATGTCCTAGGAGTGTCATCTGATGAAGATCATCAAAGGTTAGTGCTTCATTTAGCTGTGGTTTGGGTTTATGTGACAAATATGCTTGCTTGGAAAATGGCTGTGTGATTATTTGTGTCTATGTTCTCTCCTAACATAATCTAATGTTTTGCTTTCGCTGTAAAGCCTTTTGGAAATCGGACAACGTGGTTCGATTCAGGAGAAGTGTATCTATAAAATGGTGTAAAATAGTGCTATGTTTGAGAACTTTGAATTCTGACATTTTATGGTTTTAAAGTTGGCGCTCTGATTTTTCACTGGCTGTTGAATAGTGTGGGACGATTTCGTCCCACCTCCCCTAGAGAGGTTAAGCTTTCAGCCAATATAAGACACTTATATGTACCTAAATGTTTAAAATCTATATTAACTATTAGAATTTATTTGAATTACGCGCCCTCCAGTTTCACCTCTCTGGGCCAGTGGGACGTTTGCGTCCCACCTACTCAACAGCCAGTGTAATCCCGTGGCGCGATATTCAAATACCTTAGAAATGCTATTACTTCAATTTCTCAAACATATGACTATGGTCCTGGAAGACTTGGTCCTGAAAAAGGGACATTTCTTTGTTTTGCTGAGTTAAAGTGTATTTATACTGAGGTCATGTGACACTTAGATTGCACACAGGTGGACTTTATTTATTTAACTAATTATGTGACTTCTGAAGGTAATTGGTTGCACCAGATCTTATTTAGGGGCTTCATAGCAAATGGGGTGAATACATATGCACGTATCACTTTCCGTTTTATTTTTGAGAATTTTTTGAATCAAGTAATTTTTGTTTCACTTCACCAATTTGGACTATTTATGAAATACAAATGAAAATCCCTTTAACCTCCCTGGGCAAGGTGGGACAACAGCCAGTGGAATCGCGTGACGCGAAATACAAATACCTCATAAATGCTATAACTTCAATTTCTCAAACATATGACTATTTTACACCATTTTATAGATACACTTCTCCTGAATCGAACCACGTTGTCCGATTTCAAAAAGGCTTTACAGCGAAAGCAAAACATTAGATTATGTTAGGAGAGTCCATCGACAAAAACAACCACACAGCCATTTTCCTAGCAACTAGCATGCATCATAAATACCCAAAACACAGCTAAATGCAGCACTAACCTTTGACGATCGTCATCAGATGACACTCCTAGGACATCATGTTACACAATACATGCATTTTTTGTTCGATAAAGTTCATATTTATATATAAAAACAGCATTTTACATCGGCGCGTGACGTTCAGAAAATATTTTCCCTCAAATACTGCCGGTGGATCAGCGCCACAATTTACAAAAATACTTGTCATAAACATTGATACAAAATTAAACTGTCATTCAAAGAATTATAGATGAACATCTCCTTTATGCAAACGCTATGAAAGATTTCAAAAAAGCTTCACGAGGAAAGCACTCTTTGCAATAATCTGAGTACTGAGCTCAGAAAAATACACTAGGCTATACAGATAGCCGCCATCTTGGGCACATCTAAAATCATACATTGCATTAGAAATATTTCCTTACCTTTGATCATCTTCATCAGAAGGCACTTCATGGCATCCCAGGTCCACAACAAATGTTTTTTTGTTCGATAAAGTCCATCATTTATGTCCAAATAACTCCTTGTTGTTCGTGCGTCCAGTAAGCAACTCCAAGTGTAGAAAGCGCGTGGACGATCTCGCAACGAAAAGTTTAAAAAAAAGTTGTATTAACGTTCGTTCAAACATGTCAAACGTTGTAAAACATCAATCTTTAGGGCCTTCAGAACGTGAAGATTCAATAATATTTCAACCGGACGGTTCCTGTGTCTTGAAAAAGGTTTTGGAACGGGAGGATCTTCCCTCGTGAACTCGCCCCAAGAAGTGATGTCACCCCCTGCCTCAACAACTTCCCCTCCTTGTCATTCGGGCTCTGTTCATCATAGAAGCTTCAAACAACTTTGTAAAGACTGTCGACATCTAGTGGAAGCCATAGGAAGTGCACAGTTATTACTACGTCACCGTGTATTCAATAGGAAACGACTTGAAGAGAGCCCATGCATCCAGGTTTCCACTTCCTGGTAGGATTTCTCTCAGGTTTTTGCTTGCCATATAAGTTATGTTAATAATATGCACTAATAATATGCATATCCTAGCTTCTGAGTTTGAGTAGGAGGCAGTTTAATATGGGCACATATTATTATTTTTGCCCCCTAGCCCCAACAGGTTTTAAATTACAAGTAGGAATGCAACAAAATAGGAAAAAACGCCAAGGGGGATGAATACTTTTGCAAGGCACTGTAACACATGTGTATTGAATATATATATTTTTTTACATTGTCATTTAACGGTTGGTGAATCCAAGAATCCACTTGGACACTGTGTGCAATGCAAGTTCCAACCTGTACTCAGGAACAGACGTAAGATGGTAAACATACATCTGTCTCCCTCCATTTAGTATGATATGTTACATTTCAATTGGTATGTATTCATTTGTGGATGTCCATCATCCATTTTGTATGATATGTAATGAATTTCACTTTGTTGTGGCTAATGTTGTCTATGTGGCTAGGTTGATAAAAGAGGATAGGTTGCTATTTGGGCTACAGGCCTGGTTGTGGTGTTTACATTGTCACCATGTTCAGTAACTTACACAAGGCCAAGGACACCAGTTACAGTAGTTACTCAATTCTCTGTGGATGATGTCAACATTCTTTTTTATGTGTGTCAATAATATTGACAAACTAATGGTCCCACAAGCTATGCAACGTCAGATCTGAATTGTGATCCTTGCTTTGTGAGAACAGAATTATAGTGTGATAATGAAATACACATCTGTCCTATGGGCCCTGGTCAAAAGTAATGCACTACAGTACATTCGGAAAGTATTCATACCCATTTTCCACATTTTGTTACATTACAGCCTTATTCTAAAATGTATTAAATTAATGTTTTTCCTCATCAATCTACACACAATACCCCCATAATGACAAAGCGAAAACACATACCGTATTTACATAAGTTTTCAGACCCTTTGCTATAAGACTCGAAATTGAGCTCTGGTGCATCCTGTTGCATTGTTCATCATTGAGATGTTTCTACAACTTGATTGGAGTCCACCTGTGGTAAATTCAGTTGATTGGTCATGATTGGGAAAGGCACACACCTGTCTATATAAGGCCCCACAGTTGACAGTGCATGTCAGAGCAAAAACCAAACCATGAGGTCGAAGGAATAATTAGAGCTCCGAGACAAGATTGTGTCAGGGAACAGATCTGGGGAAGGGTACCAAAACAATTCTGCAGCATTGAAGGTCCCCAAGAACAGTGGCCTCCATCATTCTTAAATGGAAGAAGTTTAGCACCTACAAGACTCTTCTCCAGAGCTGGCCGCCCGGCCAAACTGAGCAATCGTGGGAGAAAGGCCTTGGTCAGGGAGGGGATAGTCACTCTGACAGATCTCCAGAGTTTGTCTGTGGAGATGGGAGAACCTTCTCGAAGGATAACCATCTCTGCAGCATTCCACAAATTTGGTCTTTAAGGTAGAGTGGCCAGACGGAGACGGAAGCCTCTCCTCACTAAAAGGCACATGACAGCCCGCTTGGAGTTTGCCAAAAGTCATCTAAAGACTCTCAGACCATGAGAAACAAGATTCTCTGATCTGATGAAACCAAGATTGAATTATTTGGCATGAATGCCAAGCGTCACGTCTGGAGGAAACCTGGCACCATCCCTATGGTGAAGCATGGTGGTGTGCCAAGCTTACAGCGTCATACCCAAGAAGACTGTCACCACTGCCAATGGTGCTTCAACAAAGTACTGCGTAAAGGGTCTGAATACTTTCCAGGGGGTAATGTACATTTGCAAGGGGTCTATTTTGATTTTTCTTAAGGGGTGGATCAGCTTTAGTATTGCGGATAGATTGTTGCTTCCTTCAATGTAATTTTCGGCTTAATTTCCAATCCACCACATATTTCTCTTGTTCAATATATATATATTTATATAAGTACATACACATACCCATATATATAAATATATATAGATATATATATATATATATATATATATATACATACATAAACATGCATAGACATACACATACGTACATAAATACACATACATAACTTAAAAAATATATATATAATAATTTATTATTCCCCGCAAACCCTACCACCCCTCTCCTAATTGGAGTAAACTAACACACAATAACACTTAGTCTTCTACTTCCAGCTTATACATACTGTATACATTTTACGGACACAATCTATTTTACAGTCCTGGCCTTCCTCTATTTCTGATGTCCATCCAGTTTGATTTCTATTTGCCATATATTTGTAACTGTGCTATTTCACAAAAGTTCTGAACCTACATGCATTTTACAGACCCTGTATGTTTTACATTTGTTATCTTGTTATTAGTCCCACCCTTCAGCTCCATTAAACCCCTCCCATCTATCTCTTAACACCATCCATATTGGATTTGTATTTCTATTTGCCATATATTTTTCAACTGTGATGCTTCACAAAAGTTTTGAACCTTTCTATTGTCATAGTTTCTACAGATTGTAAATTAAAGATAAACATTTTTGCTAAAATAATTATTATATTGTTGATCGATTGACTATGACTTTTCAAATCACCCAGTATTGCTATCTGCAGCGTTAGCTCTAGGCAAATGTAGCAATTCTTCAGCCATTCCTGGAAGTGTGACCAAGAATGAGCTACAGAACATATGGACAGTACCAAAATAAATGATCTAATGACTCTGCCTCTCGCAGCAAAATCTGCAGAGCTGGGAAGGCTGTATCCCCCATATATATAGATACAGATACAGATGAATCCAGAGGTTTACATACACCTTTACATACACCTTAGCCAAATACATTTAAACTCAGTTTTTCACAATTTAATCCTAGTAAAAATTCCCTGTCTTAAGTCAGTTAGGATCACCACTTTATTTTAAGAATTTGAAATGTCAGAATAATAGTAGAGAGAAACCTGGGAAACACATTTTATAAGAGATTCTCCAAAATTGAAATATTCCAGGCATTTATATATAATCTCCAGTAATACTTTACCAAAGGCCTTTTCAAAGTCAGCTATGAATACCAGGCCAGTTTTCACAGATACTTCATAGTGTTCTATTGTTTCCAGTATTTGTCTTATATTATCTCCAATGTATCGCCCATGTAAAAAACCTGTCTGATTAGGACGAATAATATCTGACAAAACCTTTTAAATTCTATGCACTAAGCATTTTGTTAGAATTTGTGCATCACAACACTGAAGTGTACGAGGCCTCCAATTGTTTAATTGGACAGGATCTGTCACAAGCGTCGTTGAAGGGGGACCAAAACGCAGCGGGTATATTGATCATCTTCTTTATTTTATAAAGAATAAACACTTAAACAAAACAAACGACGAAAACAGTCGAACAAGGTGCACAGATTATACTGGAAACAACCACCCACAAACACAAGAGAAAACTAACCCAACTAAATATGGCCTCCAATTAGAGACAACGACAACCAGCTGCCTCTAATTGGAGGTCATTACCAAAAACCCAACATAGAAATAGAAAACTAGATAAACACATAGAAATAGAAAATGTAGAACATAAACCAAAAAACCCGAACCACACAAAACAAACACCCCCTGCCACGCCCTGACCAAACTACAATGACAATTAACCCCTTTTACTGGTCAGGACGTGACAGGATCTTTATATATACCACTTGGATCCTGTTTCAGTAATAATTAAACCAGACCTTCTTGTTGAGTGTTCGTTAATCTACCATTTATATAGGAGTGGTTAAAACATGCTAATAACGGTCGTCTGAGTATATCAAAAAAAGTTGGGTGTATTTCCATTGGTATGCCATCCAGCCCTGGAGTTTTCCCGGACTTAAAGGCTTTAATTGAATCAATAACTTCCACCTCTGTGATTTGCCTTAACATGAGTTTTTCTGTACAGATGTTAATTTTACATTATTAATAGGAAACAAATCCATACAATTAGCTTCGGTTAGTGGAGATGGAGGAGACTGAAATGAAAACATATGCTTAAAGTACTTCAAAATATTGTTTGGTGAATCATGGGTGACTCCATCATTTGTAACAAGAGATATAGGACACACACTTCAGAGCAAACTTCCTTTAAGATTCCATTTAGTGAATCTGTTATTCCATCTGTTATTGCATTTGGGGCGACAGGCAGCCTGGTGGTCAGAGCGTTGGGCGTAGATCAAACCCCCGAGCTGACAAGGTAAAAATCTGTCGTTCTGCCCCTGAACAAGGCAGTTAACTGTTCCTAGGCCGTCATTGTAAATAAGAATTTGTTCTTAACTGACTTGCCTAGTTAAATAAAGGTTATATAAATAAAAATATATAAGAAAGTTCAAGAATTATAATATTTTGTAATATTTTTATTACATGTATTTAACCCATTATTTTATGGCACTAAACTATCTCCATTATATTTCCATACATTTTGTTTTACTGGTACCAGACCTTCAAATGAGTCGTGAGGCTTGAAGGCGTCTTGCAGCAAAACAACCAACATGTATGTGTTTGTGAGAGACTCGATTTGCTACATGTTAGTGTGTAGCCCAAACTGTTTGGACGCTACAGACAGAAGTTGGCAGATCGGCTGTACTGACTTCAGACGAGTCCCAAGATGCTTATTGGGGTCTTAGAGAAAAAAAAATGGAGGACACTATCATGTTCGTGAGTCTCATATTTCTGTGAAAGGACTGATTTTCAGGATGTCTCATGGGCTGACAAACACCTCTCTGGCTCTGCCACCTTTCACCACAGATGGGGAAGTGCGACATTGGCGGATGCATGGTTAGAGATACATCCAACGCAAAAAACAGATATCTTGTCACGTTCACTGTCCTCAAACTCCCTGTCATAAATCAGCCAAGGCGCAGCGTGCCTGTAATTCCACAGCCTTTATTTGAAGTGAAACCGAAAAAAAACAATAAACATGATAAACAGAAATGAACGTGACGCAACTGAGGCGCACACAAAACACTCACAGAAAGAATAATTACCCACAAACACAGGTGGGGAAAAGGCTGCCTAAGTATGATTCCCAATCAGAGACAATGATAGACAGCTGCCTCTGATTGGGAACCACACCCGACCAAAACAAAGAAATAGAATATATAGAATGCCCACCCCACAACACACCCTGACCTAACCAAATTGAGAAATAAAGCGGCTCTCTAAGGTCAGGGCGTGACATATCTTTAGCTTAAACTGAATTATTTTTATCAGGGTCGGTAATATGGGTGGGCCTAAGGGGGCCTGGCCCGCCCTACCACACCTCCTTACCCATCCAAATAAAATATTGAAATACTGATCATTTATTTGACCGAGAAGCGTGCCAACAGAAAGAAGTATCAATCTCATTTCAAGCATCCAAACGAGCAAAACAGCGCCCCTCTGTCTCTGTATGTGTAGACATTGTATGTGATGCTGTCTGGACCAGAAGAGTATTGCACGTCATACGATTTCTGGCCAGGCAGCATTAGATACATGGGCTACTACATACATTATTTGTTACCTTTATTTCCTATTTTTCATTTATTTCTTAACTTCTTAAAGCCTCGTTGGTTAAGGGCTTGTAGGTAAGCATTTCACTGTATTATTCGGCACATGTGACAAATAAAATTTAGTCTGACTGACTCTGTTACTGAGGGGACCTGGAAATGGGTGCATGGCACCCCACTGACAACCCCAAGGTAAGAGACTACTGCTCTATAATAACACTGACAACCCCAAGGTAAGAGACTACTGCTCTAATAACACTGACCACCCAAAGGTAAGAGACTACTGCTCTATAACAAAACTTACCACCCCAAGGTAAGAGACTACTGCTCTAACAACACTGACCACCTCAAGTTAAGAGACTACTGCTCTATAACAACACTGACCACCCCAAGGTAATAGACTACTGCTCTATAATAACACTGACCACCCCAAGGTAAGAGACTACTGGTCTATAATAACACTGACCACCCCAAGGTAAGAGACTACTGCTTTATAACAACACTGACCACCTCATAGAATAATTTGTATGTTTAAGATAATGACTAAAGTATTCCACCCTCAAACCATATAACTTAGTGAAATGTATTAGAATTATAAGGCTATAATAATGTGTTAGAGTCATAATTCAATAGTGTATGTGACTAGGCCATTATGTTACTATTTTGCCAGATGAGCTGGGTATAGTTGAGACATTCCAGGCCAACTGAACTGTCGACTTGTGATAACTATGAAACCGGTAACATGAAAGTGTTCAACCTGAGGAGGGGAGAAACTGTGATGCTTGCAGAAGATTAGGAGATATATGGCAAAATGTGACAACATGGAATGTGTGGTCAGCGGAGGATACTGTTTGTTTGAACAGGGAGTAGCCTAAAGATAAGAATGTGTGTGTGTGTGTGTGTGTGTGTGTGTATGTTATAAAAAGATTGTGTTCTCATTTTGAAGTCAGAGGGCTCTCTGAATAAAGGACTGATTTGTTGCAGACTGAGACTTTGCCTAATTCTTTATTAACCAGAGCCTTACAACCTCTGGGAATTGGTCAAAGCTTGAGTAATAGTTCAACAATTGAGATAGCAAAATTCTCATGACACCACCCCAAGGTAATAGACTACTGCTGTATAGTAACACTGACCACCCCAATTGAAGAGACTACTGCTCTATAATAACACTGACCACAGTGGAAAGAGTAGGACTGACTCTCTGTGTTATTCATACTCTGGATTCTGAGAGTGGTCAGTCTAACTCTGTTGTTTCTACTGCAGCTATTGGAGGAGTGGAGTCCCTTATGGTGGTGGAGTGGAGAACTGTGTGGTGGTACCTTAGAGGTTATCAAGCCAAGGAGAATGGTGGGACAATCAGTGTTCATTTCCACAGTACTGGACCTATGAACTAGACGTTGGAGAGAAAGGCACGTGCACACACACACACACACACACACACACACACACACACACACACACACACACACACACACACACACACACACACACACACACACACACACTGACTCATGCAGGCACACTAAAAAAATGAGGTATATATCACTCAATACCTATTGTCAATCTTAAGATGTACAGTTCATTATGTAGCATTTCTTGTAGGCTGTACACCCATCTCTCTCTCTCCCTCTACCTCTTTTTATTAGCAACATGTAATGTTACTTCCAATGCTTCTGCTAAGTTATTATTAATTATTTTATTTTCTATCTTGAATTATTATCAGAAATAACTTTTATAATAAGAAGAACAAAGGTACAGATTAATAAATAAAGGAACAATGTCCTAAGAGTTCTACCAGCATCCTGATTGAATGTGAGTCACTGAGTGCTAGCCATAATGTCACTTCCTTTTGAACAATGTCACAAATAGGCCTTGCGAAATATGACGTCCTGCTTGAAGGTGATTGGATACTTAAAACATTCTATCAATTGCAGTGCACCACAGACAGTCAACAAAAAGGTACCAGTGGAGACGTACATCAGAGTAACTACTCAACTACTAGTCACTGAAGTTAGAATCATACAGTAGATATTACCATTAGGAGTCAGTTAGAAAGGTAATCATACAGTAGATATTACCATTAGGAGTCAGTTAGAAAGGTAATCATACAGTAGATATTACCATTAGGAGTCAGTTAGAAAGGTAATCATACAGTAGATATTACCATTCGGAGTCAGTTAGAAAGGTAATCATACAGTAAGTTATTACTACAAGTAAAAGTAAAAAAAATCATATATATTACAATAAGAGGCCAGAATGAATTAGTTTATTAATTGATTGATTGTGGTAATCATTGATATTAGGTACGGTTAGTTAAGATGACCGACTACATCAACAAACAGGTGATTGAATTAAACAGTTGCTGAAGAAAACCGGAACAGAGCAACGAGGAGCGTGAAGACTGAGACCCTTCGCTCAGGTAAGAACTAAGAAATATCTATCTTTCTCTCTCTCACACATTCAGATGCAGGCAGGTACGGACGCACAAACCAAACGCACGCACGCACAGCATGGTGTTCAAAACCTTCTGGGGTCACGTACATTAAAATGTTTCAATTCAATTGTTTTACTTCAACTATTGAAACTATTTTGAACTATTTAAATACGAATAATAGAAAATAACCTTTTTAAACAGCACAGGGCTGGAAAAATGGAACCACTCTTAAATACATAGACAGAACTACTGTGTGTGTGCAAGGACTGATCATCCACGAGTTCAAAATGATAGTTTCAACAATCTGAGGCTACACAGTGTTTGTTAACAGTTCCATGATAAAACAAGCTTATATTTTGTGTTCTGATGGGGTTAGAAAGTTAAACTAAGCTTGAGGCATTTACAGTATAAGTTACATACAAGAATCAATGGGGAAATATTATGAATTTAACAGTAAAAAATAAAATGTGATGTAGCAATCGCAGATAGCCCCTTTAAATCATGCTTCGGCTACATTGTGTAATTCTGGTAATGTCTTCATACAGTAGCTTCCTGTTTATCAGATTTGAGATGACCACAAGCTTGAGCAAACTGTTGCTGCCAACCCTCAGTCGAAAGAAAACCAATGGTGCAATGGAAATGTTTGGCTTTCAAAATTCTAATCATAATCATTAGTGACGTAGGATGGTGGTGTGTGTGTTTCTGTAACTGTGTGTGTGTGTGTGTGTGTGTGTGTGTGTGTGTGTGTGTGTGTGTGTGTGTGTGTGTGTGTGTGTGTGTGTGTGTGTGTGTGTGTGTGTGTGTGTCTGTCTGTCGGCGTGTGTGTTCCTCTGCAGATGGAAGAACAAGACACTACAGGCTGGCTGCTGTGTGTTTAGGAGTGCTGTGTGTTCTACAAGTCACTCTCAACATCTCCCTGAGACTGTCTTTCTGTGAGTGAGTCTGTGTCCCAAATGACACTCCATTAGTGCACTGGTCAAACATAGTGCACTACATAGGGGATAGCATGCCATTTGGGAAACTTTTCCATTTGGGAAACTATTCCATGTATACTGCATTACTTTAACCAGGGCCCATAGGACAGATATGTATTTTATTATCACACCATAGTTCTGTAATCACAAATCAGACTTACAGATGTTACATAGTGTCAGGCGGCTCAAGGAAGCAGGAGGGGTGAAGTCAAACGCAGGAGACACAAATCCGTGAACACACGTTTAATTGGTATTCACTCAGTCCAAAAACTAGGTAGGGCAGGGCGCATAAAACAAAATGCCCAAAATACCAGCCCACACACAATGCAGGGACGCAGCCCACAATAAACTCTGCAAAACCACAGGCAGAGGGAAACACCTGTTCCTCAGACGACAATCGTCCTGACATAAAACAATCACACACAAACAACAAGCCTACATCGATGTCGTGACACATAGCTTGTGGGACCAGCAGTCTGTCAAAATTGTTGACACACAAAAGAATTATGAAAACACCACAACCTCTGTGTCCCAAATAGCACCCTATCCTCTTTAAAGTACACTACTTTTGACCAGGGCATATAGGGCTTTGGTCAAAAGCATCTCACCATATAAGTAATAGTGTCATTTGGAACACATCACAGGAACTTCTCTTTTCTTTCTTTCAGCCCGCTCCAACAAAGAGAGAAAACATTTAGAGGCCTGTTACAACACCACTGGTCTGGAGAAAGACAGAAGCCAGCCAGATACCTGTAGTGGTATCATTGACCTGTGTACATTCAGATACCAGTAGTAGTATCATTGACCTATGTACAGACAGATAACATTGCCGGACGAACCCGAAACCAGTTACTGAGCTGAGAGAGACCAGTTACAGAGGGAGAGCGACCAGCTGCAAAACGACAGAGACCAAGAGAAAACTGACAAAAAAAAGTTACAGGAGTGTTACATTGCCCTGACTAAAGAAAGGGACAGGTTTAGTGACAGGGTCAGTGTTCTGACCAATGAGAAGGTGGCGCTGGAGAAGAAGCTCTTTGGGTGTGGTAAGTTGTCAAGTCAGTAACTAGGGTTGTGTCCCCATTCTCTACACTTCATTCTCCTGAAGTGTGCACTTGTAGTGTGCACTTGGACACTGGCTGCATTCCGATTCTCTAACCTTCTCCAGAAGTGTGCACTGTTCAGGCATGCATTTAAATGCGTTGGATTGGTGCAAGCATGGCTGGAGGGAGTTTTCACCATATTCCTTCATGTATATCTCACTAGTTCAGGGTATTTATGCCTCCATATATCCACCAATTCCAATATATCCATGACATTCATGAAAACCATTTTTTTCTTTATCATTATGGGCTATTGTGTGTAGATTGATGAGGGGAAAAAACGATTTAATTCATTGTAGAATAAGGCCGTAACGTAACAAAATGTGGAAACATTCAAGGGGTCTGAATACTTTCGGAATGCACTGTACATGTGAGATGTTATAGGCCTGACAGTATCCAGATTTAAGTTAGTATTTCATTTAACCCATCATGTTCAAAAGGTATCATTTTAGCTCTCATTTCGTTGCTACTGTCATGACGTTGGCCTGTGGGTAAGGTTTATGACCCTCCCATAAATACCTTTCTCCCTTCCCCTCTCTTACTGACCCTACTGAAGGACTGCTGTCCTGTTAAATATAGAGAGTCTGGGAACATCAAACAAATGGGGAAAGGAACCATATTTACATAATAAAACCAGTTGGAAATATGCTTGATAGCGTAATGAGTAGGTATGTCAGGTTCGTTGTTATCTGGGACATTATGATTGATGACAGGACGACATAAACTGTACCTGAGAAAGTATACACCCTCTAGTTATCAGAGTCACATGGAATTGTTATGCAATTGAAATGTTTGATATTGAAATTGTTTGTTAGGAGATTAAATGTAATTTTAGCTTCCAAATGAGAGAATTGGGTTTTCATAAGGAAAGTGCCCTGCTCGATCAGTGGTCCAACCCTGTGAAGAGACAGGGGTTATAAACGATGAAACACCCCCTCCCCCCCTCTCCACTATATAAGCCTTTGACGAAAAGACATTCACCAGTTCCAGTACGGGAGGTCTGCAGCCTCTACGTTAGAAGGAGACACACATATCAAGGACAGAACTAAGCCAACCTCGGCGTGAGCTTTGATGGTGAATGGTATGAACTTTGAGCTTATTCACTACAGAAGTGATACTTCCTAGCCGCTGAGTTAGCCGCTGTTAACGTGGGCTAGGAAAGGACGGACGACGGATCCAGTCTAACAACCAGACGAAGATACCACCACGTATCCAATTTACCACCAGAGACATTCTTAAGAGTTTACAGGAAGATCTGTTGGCCAACCCGGCCAGCATCTACGACCAATCTACCGAAGCGCAGCTCAGAGTAAATATTTATTGCATTTTCCTTTTCCAAATGGGCGGTAATTTAGAATGCATAAGATAATGTATTTACGATAGCCTAGCTGCTGTTTCTGTGTTCCTAAATCTTCCCGCTCTTTCATTCAAGCCCAACCCCCTTTCCTTTGTGTAACCAGCTTTCATACAGGTTCCGTTCACCAGGGGTGAATTCTGTATGACATCATTGTATTCTGTGTATTTGTAATTCTGTGAGATTAGTTAGGTATTTAGTAAATAAATAATTAAACCCAATTTTGTATTGCTGATTCAACTTGTTAGCCAGGGTTCGTGCAGATAACCAAGAATTTACAACTTTCATTATGAGACTGAAAATAAGACAAGGGTTAATATTGACTGCTATCGATGTAAAATATTACAAAGTATTTTAAGAGTTTATTCGGAAGATAACGGCTCTATAAACGTTCTTCCGTGGTGCCCCGACTTTCTAGTTAATTACATTTACATGATTAGCTTAATCAGGTAATATTAATTACAGAGAAATCATTTAATAAGTTAGCATGTCATATCACTTAATCCGGCATAGCCAAAGACACGACACTCTCATTTGTTGGCAAAGTAAACATGTTATAATGCGATATATGAATATCTCACAATATCACAATCTTTCACAATAATCAAATAATTGACAATAATACTCAAAGTAGATATAGCAATGAACTCAGATTATCTGTTCTGAAGATACAGGATAGGTTACATAGCATAATTAAACAGTAGCCATACATACAGTAATAGCAGTGTAGTCCAATACAAGGAATACTTTTACAGCGGTGCAATAGAGGAAACAGTGGTGTGGGTGTAGAGATGTGCAAAGAGTCATTTTATGACAACAACATGGAGAGAATAGATACTTTATTGTCCATTGGTTAGAACAGAAATGTGTCTTCTGCTTCTCCCAACACCCTGCAGTACAGCACCCCTGGGTGAAGAGCAGTTGTAGAGGGTTAAGTGCCTTGCTCAAGGGCACAATGGCAGGAGATGGTACACGGGAGCCTTCCAGCTGACAGCTCAGTTCCATACCCATTTGTGTGTCATCCTGGGCTTGAACCATCGTACTCATGGCAACACACTCATCCACTGCTCCTGTCGTAGCCTTAGACCAGTGTTTCCTGATCCTGGTCCTGGGGACACATATTCGTTTTTGCTTTAGCACTACACATCAGTTCATCACAGCTTGGTCTACTAAGAAAGTCATACCAAGGATAATTTAGCTATTTGATTTAGAATTCATTCCCCTTGAAGTATAAACAAAAATATATAACAAAAATATTTGATGAAACATTGAATTTGGCCTTACTGCTATTAGCCCATACAAACACATGGAATAACAGAATCACTAAAAGGAATCTCAAATCAAATTTTATTGCTCACATACACATGGTTAGCAGATGTTAATGCGAGCGTAGAGAATTGCTTGTGCTTCTTGTTCCGACCGTGCAGTAATACCTAACAAGTAATCTAACAATTTCACAACAACTACCTCATACACACAAGTGTAAAGGAATGAATATGTACATATAAATATGTGGATGAGCGATGGCTGAACGGCATTGGCAAGATGCAGTAGATGGTATAGAGTACAATATATACATATGAGACGAATAATATAGGTTATGTAAACATTATATAAAGTGGCATTGTTTAAAATGACTAGTGATACATTACATCAAGATTGCAAGCTGCAGTATATGGTATAGAGTACAGTATATACATATGAGATGAGTAATGTAGGTTATGTAAACATTATATAAAGTGGCATTGTTTAAAGTGACTAGTGATACATTTATTACATCCAATTTTGAATTATTAAGTGGCTAGAGATTTGAGTCAGTATGTTGGCAGCAGCCACTCAATGTTAGTGATGGCTGGAATAACAGAATCACTAAAAGTGTGTCTCCTATATCTGAGAGATATAAGAATGATCAAGAATTATAATATTTTGTAATATTTTTAATTACATGTATTTATCCCATTATTTTTTGGCACTAAACTATCTCCATTATACTTCCATACATTTAATTTTACCTTCAAATGAGTCCTGAGGCTTGTGGACGTCTTATAGCAAAACAACCAACATGTATGTGTCTGTGAGAGACTCGATTACCATGTAGGGATAATATTAGTGTGTAGCCCAAACTGTTTGGACGCTACAGACAGAAGTTGGCAGATCGGCTGTACTGACTTCAGACGAGTCCCAAGACATTTATGGGGGTCTTAGGGGGAAAAAAAACATAGAACACCATCGTATTCGTGAGTCTCATATTTTTGTGAGAAGACTGATTTTCGGGATGTCTCATGGGCTGACAAACACCTCTCTGGCTCTGCCACCTTTCACCACAGATGTGGAAGTGTGACATTGGCAGATGCATGGTTAGAGATGCATCCAATGCAAAAAAACTGATATCTTTAGCTTAAACTGACAGATTTTTATCAGGGCAGGTGATATGGGTGGGCCTAAGGGGGCCTGGCCCGCCCTACCACACCTCCTTACCCATCCAAATAAAATATTGAAATATTAATTAATTGGCTGAGAAGCGCACCAACAGAAAGAAGTATCAATCTCATTTGAAGCATCCAAATGAGCAAAACAGCGCCCCTCTGTCTCTGTATGTGTTGACCATGTATGTGATGCTGTCTGGACCAGAAGAGTACTACACATCATAGGATTTCTAGCCAGGCAGCATTAGATACATGGGCTACTACATACATTATTTGTTACTATTATTTTCTATTTTTCATTTATTTCTTAACTTCTTAAAGCCTCGTTGGTTAAGGGCTTGTAGGTAAGCATTTCACTGTATTATTCGGTGCATGTGACAAATAAAATTTGGTCTGACTGACTCTGTTACTGAGGGGACCTGGAAATGGGTGCATGGCACCCCACTGACAACCCCAAGGTAAGAGACTACTGCTCCATAACAACACTGACAAACCCAAGGTAAGAGACTACTGTACTATAATAACACTGATCACCGCAAGGTAAGAGACTACTGCTCTATAATAACACTGACCACCCCTAGGTAAGAGACTACTGCTCCATAACAACACTGACCATCCAAGGTAAGAGACCAATGCTCAAATAACACTGACCACCCCAAGGTAAGAGACTACTCCTCTATAATAACACTGAACACCCCAAGGTAAGAGACTACTCCTCTATAATAACACTGACCACCCGAAGGTAAGAGACTACTGCTCTATAATAACACTGACCACCCCAAGGTAAGAGACTACTGCTCTACAATAACACTGACCACCCCAAGGTAAGAGACTACTGCTGTATAATAACACTAACCACCCCAATGTAAGAGACTACTGCTCTATAATAACACTGACCACCCCAGGGTAAGAGACTACTGCTCTAATAACACTGACCACAGTGGAAGAAGTAGGATTGATTCTCTGTGTTGTTCATACTCTAGGTTCTGAGAGAGTGTTCAGTCTAACTCTGTGTTCTTCATACTCTAGGTTCTGAGAGAGTGATCAGTCTAACTCTGTGTTCATACTCTAGGTTCTGAGAGAGTGGTCAGTCTAACTCTGTGTTGTTCATACTCTAGGTTCTGAGAGAGTGGTCAGTCTAACTCTGTGATGTTCATACTCTAGGTTGTGAGAGAGTGGTCAGTCTAACTCTGTGATGTTCATCCTCTAGGTTCTGAGAGAGTGATCAAACTCTGTGTTGTTCATACTCTAGGTTCTGAGAGAGTGATCAAACTCTGTGATGTTCATACTCTAGGTTGTGAGAGAGTGGTCAGTCTAACTCTGTGTTGTTCATCCTCTAGGGTCTGAGAGAGTGATCAGTGTAACTCTGTTGTTTCTACTGCAGCTATTGGAGGAGTGGAGGCCCTTATGGTGGTGGAGTGGAGAACTGTGTGGTGGTACCTTACTGGTCATCAGGCTACAGAGAATGGTGGGACAATCAGTGTTCATATCCACAGTACTGGATCTGTGAAAAAGGCTCTGTAGGTACTGCTGTTTAAGGAACTCTTTACGGTATCTGAAGACTGATGATATATTTTGGTAGAATGGCTCTATGAACGAGACGTTGGAGAGAAAGGCACGTGCACGCACACACACACACACACACACACACACACACACACACACACACACACACACACACACACACACACACACACACACACTGAATCATGCACGCACACAAATACAATAAGGTATATATCACTCAATACCTATTGTCAATCTTAAGATGTACAGTTCATTGTGTAGCATTTCTTGTAGGCTGTACACACATCTCTCTCTCTCTCTCCCTCGGCCTCTTTTTATTAGCAACATGTCATGTTACTTCCAATGCTTCTGCTAAGTTTATTCATTTTATACATTTTCTCATCTTCAATTATTATCATAAATAACTATTATAATAAGAAGAACAAAGGCACAGATGAATAAATAAAGGAACAATCTCTGAGGTCTACCAGCTTCCTGATTGAATGTGAGTTATGGAGTGCGAGCCATGATTTCACTTCCCTATGAACAATGTCACATATAGTTATTGCGAAATATGACGTCTTGCTTGAAAGTGATTGGATACTTAAAACATTCGTTCAATTGCAGTGCACCACAGACAGACATCAGAGACACCAATGGAGACCCACATCAGAGCAACTACTCAACTACTTCTCATTGAAGTTAGAATCACACAGTAGGTATTACCATTAGGAGTCAGTTAGAAAGGTAATCATACAGTAGATATTACCATTAGGAGTCAGTTAGAAAGGTAATCATACAGTAGATATTACCATTAGGAGTCAGTTAGAAAGGTAATCATACAGTAGATATTACCATTAGGAGTCAGTTAGAAAGGTAATCATAAGTAAGTTAATACTATAAGTAAAAGTTAAAATCATATATATTACAATTAAAGGTCAGACAGACTGAATTAGTTGATTAATTAATTTATTAGGGTAATTATTGATATTCGGTACGGTTTGTTAAGATGGCCGACTACATCAACAAACAGGTGATTGAATTAAACAAAGTTAATGAAGAAAACCAGAACAGAGCAACGAGGAGCGTGAAGACTGAGACCCAACTATCAGGTACAAAGAATTATCTTTCTCTCTCTCACACACACACAGATGCAGAAAGGTATGAACGCCAAAACGAGCGCACACACGTATGCTGGCACGTGCACACACACTAATAACACATCATAGAAAAACACTTGTACTTGTTTTATTGTTCTGTCTTCTGTGTGGTTGAGTTGGTACAGAGCCTGGGGTTTACAACCTGCTGGGGTCACATACACTAAAATGCATCAATTCAATATATTTTTTCACTTCAGTTATTGGAACTATGTGGAACTACTTAAAAAGATCAACTGAAAATCATATTTTTAAACAACACAGTGGATAGCCCACCACTGTTTTTGGTAAACAGCTGAGGGGCTGGCAACCTGAAACAGGCTCTGTGCACCTGGTGACCTGTCCGTTAATTCCGGTAGAAACGTAACCACTCTCAAAACAATGTACCCTGCAGAAATGTAACCACTCTGAAATTCATAGACAGAGCTAACATTTGAGGCTACACAGTGTTTGTTTACAAATTCATAGACAGAGCTATTTATGACTGGTACTGTATTTAATTCATAGACAGAGCTACAGTATGACTGGTACTGTATGTAATTCATAGGCAGAGCTATGTGTGACTGGTACTGTATGTAATTCATAGACCAAGCTATGTGTGACTGGTACTGTATGTAATTCATAGGCAGAGCTATGTATGACTGGTACTGTATGTAATTCATAGGCAGAACTATGTATGACTGGTACTGTATGTAATTCATAGACAGAGCTATGTATGACTGGTACTGTATGTAATTCATAGGCAGAGCTACAGTATGTATGACTGGTACTGTATGTAATTCATAGACAGAGCTATGTATGACTGGTACTGTATGTAATTCATAGGCAGAGCTACAGTATGTATGACTGGTACTGTATGTAATTCATAGACAGAGCTATGTATGACTGGTACTGTATGTAATTCATAGACAGAGCTATGTATGACTGGTACTGTATGTAATTCATAGACAGGGCTATGAATGACTGGTACAGTATGTAATTCATAGACAGAGCTATGTATGACTGGTACTGTATGTAATTCATAGGCAGAGCTATGTATGACTGGTACAGTATGTAATTCATAGGCGGGGCTATGTATGACTGGTACAGTATGTAATTCATAGACAGAGCTATGTATGACTGGTACTGTATGTAATTCATAGGCAGAGCTATGTATGACTGGTACAGTATGTAATTCATAGGCAGGGCTATGTATGACTTGTACAGTATGTAATTCATAGACAGAACTATGTGTGACTGGTACTGTATGTAATTCATAGGCAGAGTTATGTATGACTGGTACTGTATGTAATTCATAGACAGAGCTATGTATGACTGGTACTGTATGTAAATCATAGGCAGAGCTATGTATGACTGGTACTGTATGTAATTCATAGACAGAGCTATGTATGACTGGTACTGTATGTAATTCATAGACAGAGCTATGTATGACTGGTACTGTATGTAATTCATAGACCAAGCTATGTATGACTGGTAATGTATGTAAATCGTAGACAGAGCTATGTATGACTGGTACTGTATGTAATTCATAGACAGAACTATGTATGACTGGTACTGTATGTAATTAATAGGCAGAACTATGTATGACTGGTACTGTATGTAATTCATAGACAGAGCTATGTATGACTGGTACTGTATGTAATTCATAGACAGAACTATGTATGACTGGTACTGTATGTAATTCATAGACAGAGCTATGTATGACTGGTACAGTATGTAATTCATAGACAGAACTATGTGTGACTGGTACTGTATGTAATTCATAGGCAGAGTTATGTATGACTGGTACTGTATGTAATTCATAGACAGAGCTATGTATGACTGGTACTGTATGTAATTCATAGGCAGAGTTATGTATGACTGGTACTGTATGTAATTCATAGACCAAGCTATGTATGACTGGTACTGTATGTAATTCATAGACAGAGCTATGTATGACTGGTACTGTATGTAATTCATAGACAGAGCTACAGTATGTATGCAAGGACTGACCATCCATGAGATCTAAATGATAGTTTTACCCATCTGAGGCTACACAGTGTTTGTTAACAATTCCATGTTAGAACAAGCAGGTATTTTGGGTCCTGATGGGCTTTTAAACAAAGCTCATGAGGCATTTCTAAGTTACATTCATAAAGAATGAATAGGTAAATATTATACATTTCAATGTCCCAAAAATGTAAGCAGCAATCGCAGATAGCCTCTATAGGTCATGCTTTAGCTATATTGTGTAATTTTGGTAATTTCTTCATAAAGCAGCTTCCTGTTTACCAGAATTGAGATGACAGCACTCTTGAGCAAACGTTCGCCGCCAACGTTCGCAGCAAACGTTCGCTGGGGTTTGGTTCTCAGAATTCGAATCATAGTCAGTAGTGATGTAGGATGATGTTTGTTCTGGATGTAATCATAATGTAGGATGGTGTGTGTGTCTGTTTCTCTGCAGATAGAAGACAAAGACTCTACAGGCTGGCTGCTGTGTGTTTAGGAGTGCTGTGTGTTCTACAAGTCACTCTCAACATCTCCCTGAGACTGGCTTTCTGTGAGTGAGGCCCAAATGACACCCTATTAGCACAGTACTTTTGACAGTGCACTACATAGGGAACAGGGTGCCATTTGGGACTGCGTACCGGAACCTATTTCAGTCAAAGTCAAGCACTGACAAAAATGTGACAACAAAAAAAATGCATCAGCTCTACTTGAGTTCACAAACCATGTCTACAGTGCATTTCGGAAGTGTTCAGATGTCTTCACTCGTTCCACATTTTGTTACATTACAGCCTTATTCGAAAATTGATGAGGGGAAAAAAATATTGAATCAATCTACACACAATACCGCATAATGACAAAGGGAAAACAGGTTAAAAGATTTTTTTCCAAATGTATAAAAAAACAAAAAAACATAAATACCTCAGACCAGAGCATACCGGACCTATTCTCTCTCCTTTCCCCGATTTCTACCACAGGCTCTGGACATTTACACCTGGATCTTGCAGCTAACTAGCTGCTACCTGAGTGACTATTGGCAACGTCGGTCACGGAATTAACACACATTATTACGGAGCTAGCCAGCTAGCCAGCTGAAGAGTTCCGTCAGCCACTCCTGGGCTATTCCTGAGCTAGCCAGCTGAAGTGTCTCCTGGGCTACAACTCACCTATCCTGACCCGTTTTACTGCCGATGCGGAGCCCCATCGGGTCTTCACGACTGGACCACCGACGTTATCTGCCCGAGGGAGTTATCCAACTGGCCCCTCCGTCGCGACGTAACCTGATCGCCCATCTGCGACCGGCTAATCGTTAGCTATAACTAACTATTTTGCCAACTTGGACAGGTCCCCCCTTCCACACGGAACCCCACTAACCCACAGACAGAAACGCACGAGGTGGCTAAAAACAGACCTCCCTCCCATCTTCCACCAGCTTGCTACCTTTGGCCCGGCTAGCTGTCTGAATCTCACTGGACCCTTTGATCACTCGGCTAAGCATGCCTCTCCTTAATGTCAATATGCATTGTCCATTGCTGTTCTGGTTAGTGTTTATTGGCTTATTTCACTGTAGAGCCTCTAGCCCTGCTCATTATACCTTATCCAACCTCTCAGTTCCTCCACCCACACATGCTATGACATCTTCTGGTTTCAATGATGTTTCTAGAGACAATATCTCTCTCATAATCACTAAATGCCTAGGTTTACCTCCTCTGTACTCACATCCCACCATACCTTTGTCTGTACATTATACCTTGAAGCTATTTTATCGCCCCCAGAAACCTGCTCCTTTTTCTCTCTATTCTGGTCGTCACAGACGACCAATTCTTATAGCTTTTAGCCGTACCCTCATACTTATTCTTCTCTGCTCCTCTGGGGATGTAGAGGTGAATCCAGGCCCTGCAGTGCCTGGCTCCACTCCTACTCCCCAGGCGCTCTCTTTTGATGACTTCTGTAACCGTAATAACCTTGGTTTCATGCATGTTAACATTAGAAGCCTCCTCCCTAAGTTTGTTTTATTCACTGCTTTAGCACACTCTGCCAACCCGGATGTCCTAGCTGTGTCTGAATCTTGGCTTAGGAAGTCCACCAAAAACTGTGAAATCTTCATCCCTAACTACAACGTTTTCAGACAAGATAGAACGACCAAAGGGGGCGGTGTTGCAATCTACTGCAGAGATAGCCTGCAGAGTTCTGTCCTGCTATCCAGGTCTGTACCCAAACAATTTGAACTTCTACTTTTAAAAATCCACCTCTCCAAAAACAAGTCTGTCACCGTTGCCGCCTGCTATAGACCCCCCTCGGCCCCTAGCTGTGCTCTGGACACCATATGTGAACTGATTGCCCCACATCTATCTTCAGAGCTCGTGCTACTAGGTGACCTAAACTGGGACATGCTTAACACCCCAGCCATCCTACAATCCAAGCTTCATGCCCTCAATCTCACACAAATTATTAATGAACCCACCAGGTACAACCCCAAAGCCGCAAACACTGGCACCCTCATAGATATCATCCTAACCAACGTGCCCTCTAAATACACCTCTGCTGTTTTCAACCAAGATCTCAGCGATCACTGCCTCATTGCCTGCACCCGTAATGGGTCAGCGGTCAAACGACCTCCACTCATCACTGTCAAACGCTCCCTAAAACATTTCAACGAGCAAGCCTTTCTAATCGACCTGGCCCTGGTATCCTGGAAGGATATTGACCTCATCCCGTCAGTAGAGGATGCCTGGATATTTTTTTTAAATGCCTTCCTCTCCATCTTAATAAATAAGCATGCCCCTTTCAAGAAATTTAGAACCAGGAACAGATATAGCCCTTGGTTCTCCCCAGACCTGACTGCCCTTAACCAACACAAAAATATCCTGTGGCGTTCTGCATTGGCATCGAACTGCCCCCGCGATATGCAACTTTTTAGGGAAGTTAGAAACCAATACACACAGGCAGTTAGAAACGCCAAGGCTAGCTTTTTCAAACAGAAATTTGCTTCGTGCAACTCCAATTCTAAAAAGTTCTGGGACATTGTAAAGTCCATGGAGAATAAGAACACCTCCTCCCAACTGCCCACTGCACTGAGGATAGGAAACTCTGTCACCACCGACAAGCCCACTATAATTGAGAATTTCAATAAGCATTTTTCTACTGCTGGCCATGCTTTCCACCTAACTACCCCTACTGCATTCAACAGCACTGCACCCCCCACAGCTACTCGCCCAAGCCTCCCCCATTTCTCCTTCTCCCAAATCCATTCAGCTGATGTTCTGAAAGAGCTGCAAAATCTGGACCCCTACAAATCAGCTGGGCTTGACAATCTGGACCCTTTCTTTCTAAAATTATCTGCCGAAATTATTGCAACCCCTATTACTAGCCTGTTCAACCTCTCTTTCGTGTCGTCTGAGATTCCCATAGATTGGAAAGCAGCTGCTGTCACCCCCCCTTCAAAGGAGGTGACACTCTTGACCCAAATTGCTACAGACCTATATCCATCCTACCCTGCCTTTCTAAGGTCTTCGAAAGCCAAGTCAACAAACAGATTACCGACCATTTCGAATCCCACTGCACCCTCTCCGCTATGCAATCTGGTTTCAGAGCTGGTCATGGGTGCACCTCAGCCACGCTCAAGGTCCTAAACGACATCGTAACCGCCATCGATAAGAAACAATACTGTGCTGCCGTATTCATTGACCTGGCCAAAGCTTTTGACTCTGTTAATCACCACATCCTCATCGGCAGACTCAGTAGCCTTGGTTTCTCAAACGATTGCGTCGCCTGGTTCACCAACTACTTCTCTGACAGAGTTCAGTGTGTCAAATCGGAGGGCCTACTGTCTGGACCTCTGGCAGTCTCTATGGGGGTACCACAGGGTTCAATTCTTGGGCCAACTCTTTTCTCTGTATACATAAATGATGTCGCTCTTGCTGCTGGTGAATCTCTGATCCACCTCTACGCAGACGACACCATTCTGTATACTTCTGGCCCTTCTTTGGACACTGTGTTAACAACCCTCCAGACGAGCTTCAATGCCATTCAACTCTCCTTCCGTGGTCTCCAACTGCTCCTAAACACAAGTAAAACTAAATGCATGCTCTTCAACCGATCGCTGCCTGCACCTGCCCGCCTGTCCAGCATCACTTCTCTGGACGGTTCTAACTTAGAATTTGTGGACAACTACAAATACCTAGGTGTCTGGTTAGACTGTAAACTCTCCTTCCAGACTCACATCAATCATCTCCAATCCAAAGTGAAATCTAGAATTGGCTTCCTATTTCGCAACAAAGCATCCTTCACTCATGCTGCCAAACATACCCTTGTAAAACTGACCATCCTACCAATCCTCGACTTCGGCGATGTCATTTACAAAATAGCCTCCAATACCCTACTCAACAAGCTGGATGCAGTCTATCACAGTGCCATCCGTTTTGTCACCAAAGCCCCATATACTACCCACCACTGCGACCTGTACGCTCTCGTTGGCTGGCCTTCGCTTCATAATCGTCGCCTAACACATTGGCTCCAGGTCATCTACAAGACCCTGCTAGGTAAAGTCCCCCCTTATCTCCGCTCACTGGTTACCATAGCAGCACCCACCTGTGGCACGCGCTCCAGCAGGTGTGTCTCTCTGGTCACCCCTAAGGCCGACTCCTCCTTTGGTCGTCTCTCATTCCGGTTCTCTGCTGCCAATGACTGGAACGAACTACAAAAATCTCTGAAACTGGAAACACTTATCTCCCTCACTAGCTTTAAGCACCAGCTGTCAGAGCAGCTCACAGATCACTGCACCTGTACATAGCCCATCTATAATTTAGCCCAAACTACTACCTCTTCCCCTACTGTATTTATTTATTTTATTTATTTTGCTCCTTTGCACCATATTATTTATATTTTAACTTTGAACTTTCTTCAAACTACAAATCTACCATTCCAGTGTTTTTCTTGCTATACTTTATGTACTTTGCCAACATGGCATTTTTTTGCCTTTACCTCCCTTATCTCACATCATTTGCTCACATTGTATATAGTCTTATTTTTTTTTTCTACTGCATCATTGATTGTATGTTGTTTTACTCCATGTGTAACTCTGTGTTTTTGTATGTTGTCGAACTGCTTTGCTTTATCTTGGCCAGGTCGCAATTGTAAATGAGAACTTGTTCTCAACTTGCCTACCTGGTTAAATAAAGGTGAAATAAATAAATAAATAAAAATTTACATAAGTATTCATACCCTTTGCTTTGAGACTCGAAATTAAGCTCGGTGCATCCTGTTTCCATTGATCATCCTTGAGGTGTTTCTACAACTTGATTGGAGTCCACCTGTGGTAAATTCAATTGATTGGACATGATTTGGAAAGGCATACACCTGTCTATATAAGGTCCCACAGTTGACGGTGCATGTCAGAGCAAAAACCAAACAACGAGCTCAAAGGAATTGTCCATAGAGCTCCGAGACAGGATTGTGTCGAGGCACAGATCTGGGGAAGGGTACAAAGAAATTTCTGCAGCATTGAAGGTCCCCAAGAACACAGTGGCCTCCATCATTCCTAAATGGAAGGAGTTTGGAACCACCAAGACTCTTCCTAGAGCTGGATGCCTGGCCAAACTGAGCAATCGGGGGAGAAGGGCCTTGGTCAGGGAGGCGACCAAGAACCTGATGGTCACTCTGACAGAACTCCAGAGTTCCTCTGTGGAGATGGGAGAACCTTCCAGAAGGACAACCATCTCTGCAGCACTCCACCAATCAGGCCTTTATGGTGGAGTGGCCAGATGGAAGCCACTCCTCAGTAAAAAGCACATGACAGACAACGCAGGAATGGCTTCGGGACAAGTCTCTGAATGTCCTTCAGTGGCCCAGCCAAAGCCCGGACTTGAACTTCGATCGAACACCTCTGGAGAGACTTGAAAATAGCTGTGCAGCGATGCTCCCCATCCAACCTGACAGAGGTTGAGAGGATCTACAGAGAAAAATGGGAGGAACTCCCCAAATACAGGTGTGCCAAGCTTGTAGCATCATACCCAAGAAGTCTCAAGGCTGTATTCGTGATGTAAATGTGATATTTCTGTTTTTTATTTTTAATAAAGTTGCAAAAACTTCTAGAAAAGTGTTTTTGCTTTGTCATTATGGGGTATTGTGTGTAGATTGATGAGGGGAGAAAACAATTTAATACATTTTAGAATAAGGCTGTAAGAAAGTCAAAGTGTCTGAAAACTTTCCGAATGCACTGTATAAGCCTGGGATATCAACCATTCAAAGTTGGCCTTAGTAGGAGTGACCATAGAATTCTATGTAAGTGACCTTACTGAGTAAAATATTTGCCATTAGGCTATGTCCTTTGCTAGCAAATACATTCCCCCTGGTCGTCACTAGTTAACACAGCCACAAAGTCATAATTATGGCTAAGCCCTAATTTCTCTTCTTAAAATGTACTTTTAAAACTAACCTAATTAATGAAGGCCAAGTTTGATGCGTTGATCTACCAGACCTTCCGAGGACTTGGGCGGAAGTGTCTGGGAACGAGATTAGGTGTAATCTAACATAACTAAACTTAAGAGCGTGTTTCATACTTCAGCACAGCATGTCACTACTTATAAAGCACATGTTTATATCATATTTAACATAGTGGGGTTATGTCATTTTGACATGGGTGATATTGTCACACAGTTATGCCACGTTTATGAACCCTTTATAAAGCATGACATACACTTATAGATGCTATATAACACATTGATGTACAGTTGTGTCCAAAAGTTTTGAGAATGACACAAATATTAATTTTCACAAAGTCTGCTGCCTCAGTTTGTATGATGGCAATTTGCATATACTCCAGAATGTTATGAAGAGTGATCAGATGAATTGCAAAGACCCTCTTTGCCATGCAAATGAACTGAATCCCCCAAAAACATTTCCACTGTATTTCAGCCCTGCCACAAAAGGACCAACTGACATCATGTCAGTGATTCTCTCGTTAAAACAGGTCTGAGTGTTGACGAGGACAAGGCTGGAGATCACTCTTTCATGGTAATTGAGTTCAAATAACAGACTTGAAGCTTCAAAAGGAGGGTGGTGCTTGGAATCATTGTTCTTCCTCTATCAACTATGGTTACCTGCAAGGGAACACGTGCCGTCATCATTGCTTTGCACAAAAAGGGCTTCACAGGCAAGGATATTGCTGCCAGTAAGATTGCACCTAAATCAACCATTTATCGGATCATCAAGAACTTCAAGGAGAGCGGTTCAATTGTTGTGAAGAAGGCTTATGGGCGCCCAAGAAAGTCCAGCAAGCGCCAGGACCGTCTCCTAAAGTTGATTCAGCTGCGGGATCGGGGCACCACCAGTACAGAGCTTGCTCAGGAATAGCAGCAGGCAGGTGTCAGTGCATCTGCACGCACAGTGAAGCGAAGACTTTTGGAGGATGACCTGGTGTCAAGAAAGGCAGCAAAGAAGCCACTTCTCTCCAGGAAAAACATCACGGACAGACTGATATTCTGCAAAAGGTACAGGGATTGGACTGCTGAGGACTGGGGTAAAGTAATTTTCTCTGATGAATCCCCTTTCCGATTGTTTGGGGTATCCGGAAAAAAGCTTTTCCGGAGAAGACAAGGTGAGCACTACCATGAGTCCTGTGTCATGCCAACAGTAAAGCATCCGGATACCATTCATGTGTGGGGTTGCTTCTAGGCCAAGGGAGTGGGCTCACTCCCAATTTTGCCAAAGAACACAGCCATGAATAAAGAATGGTAGCAACACATCCTCAGAGTGCAACTTCTCCCAACCATCCAGGAACATTTTGGTGATGAACAATGCCTTTTCCAGCATGATGGAGCACATTGCCATAAGGCAATAGTGATAACTAAGTGGCTTTTGGAACAAAACTTCTATATTTTGGGTCCATGGCCAGGAAACTCCCCAGACCTTAATCCCATTTAGAACTTGTGGTCAATCCTCAAGGGGCGGGTGGACAAACAAAAACCCACAAATTCTGATAAACTCCAAGCATTAATTATGCAAGAATGGGCTGCCATCAGTCAGGATGTCGAACCACTGCTGTTAATCAGGGCAAGGTGACCGGTAACATGACCAAATACAAACAGTGTAGCTATTCCCTAGGCAAGGCAATCAAACAAGCTAAGCATCAGTAGAGAGAGAAAGTAGAGTCGCAATTCAACGACACAGACATGTTAGGTATGTGGCAGGGTCTACAGTCAACCACGGACTACAAAAGAAAAACCAGCCCCGTCGCGGACCACGATGTCTTGCTCCCAGACAAACTTAACAACTTCTATGCTCGCTTTGAGGACAACACAGTGACACTGACAAGGCACGCTACCAAAACATGCGGGCTCTCCTTCGCTGCAGCCAACGTGAGTAAAACATTTAAACGTGTTAACCCTCGCAAGGCTGCAGGCCCAGACGGCATCCACAGCCGCATCCTCAGAACATGCGCAGACCAGCTGGCTGGTGTGTTTACGGACATGTTCAATCAATCCTTATCCCAGTCTGCTGTTCCCACATGCTTCAAGAGGGCCACCATTGTTCCTGTTCCCAAGAAAGCTAAGGTAACTGAGCTAAATGACCATCGCCCCGTAGCACTCACTTCCGTCATCATGAAGTGCTTTGAGAGACTAGTCGAGGACCATATCACCTCCACCCTACCTGACACCCTAGACCCACTCCAATTTGCTTATGGCCCCAATAGGTCCACAGACGACGCAATCGCAATCACACTGCACACTGCCCTAACCCATCTGGACAAGAGGAATACCTATGTAAGAATGCTGTTCATTGACTACAGCTCAGCATTTAACACCATAGTACCCTCCAAGCTCGTCATTAAGCTCGAGACCCTGGGTCTTCACCCCGCCCTGTGCAACTGGGTCCTGGACTCCCTGACGGGCCGCCCCCAGGTGGTGAGGGTAGGTAACAACATCTCCACCCCACTGATCCTCAACACTGGGTCATCACAAGGGTGCGTTCTCAGCCCTCTCCTGTACTCCCTGTTCACCCACGACTGCGTGGCCATGCACGCCTCCAACTCTATCATCAAGTTTGCAGATGACACTACAGTGGTAGGCTTGATTACCAACAACGACGAGACGGCCTACAGGGAGGAGGTGAGGGCCCTCGAAGTGTGGTGTCAGGAAAATAACCTCACACTCAATGTCAACAAAACAAAGGAGATGATCGTGGACTTCAGGAAACAGCAGAGGGAGCAGCCCCCTATTCACATCGACAGGACAGTAGTGGAGAAGGTGGAAAGTTTTAAGTTCCTCGGCATACACATCACGGACAAACTGAAATGGTCCACCCACACAGACAGCGTGGTGAAGAAGGCGCAGCAGCGTCTCCTCAACCTCAGGAGGCTGAAGAAATGCGGCTTGTCACCAAAAACACTCACAAACTTTTACAGATGCAAAATCGAGAGCATCCTGTCGGGCTGTATCACCACTTGGTACGGCAACTGCTCCGCCCACAACCATAAGGCTCTCCAGAGGGTAGTGAGGTCTGCACAACGCATCACCGGGGGCAAACTACCTGCCCTCCAGGACACCTACACCACCCGATGTCACAGGATGGCCAAAAAGATCATCAAGGACAACAACCACCCGAGCCACTGCCTGTTCCCCCCACTATCATCCAGAAGGCGAGGTCAGTACAGGTGCATCAAATCAGGGACCGAGAGACTGAAAAACAGCTTCTATCTCAAGGCCATCAGACTGTTAAACAGCTATCACTAACATTGAGGGGCTGCTGTCAACATAATGACTCAACTCTAGCCACTTTAATAATGGAAAAATTGATGTAATAAATGTATCACTAGCCACTGTTGGGGCTAGGGGCAGTATTTGCACGGCCGGATAAAAAACGTACCCGATTTAATCTGGTTACTACTCCTGCCCAGTAACTAGAATATGCATATAATTAGTAGATTTGGATAGAAAACACTCTAAAGTTTAAAACTGCTTGAATGGTGTCTGTGAGTATAACAGAACTCATATGGCAGGCCAAAACCTGAGAAGATTCCATGCAGGAAGTGGAAATCTGATTTTTGGAATCACCTTCAACACTTTGCCTATGAAACACACCGTGAGTTAGGATTCATTTAGCACTTCCTAAGGCTTCCACTAGATGTCAACAGTCTTTACAAAGTGGTTTGAGTCTTCTCCGGTAGAAACTGACCGAACGAGAGTCCTGGAAAGTTGGTCATAGGGGGAGGGCCATTACTACTATGATGCGGGCGCCCGTGGATACCCTCTCATTCTGAAACATTTAGTAAGACAATGCAATCGTCCGCCTTGAATATTATTGAAGCTCTGATTGAAAAAGGCCCTAAAGATTTATGTTATACAACGTTAGACATGTTTGAATGAACGAAAATATTTTTCTTTTGCACATTCGTGACGACAAGTCCCGCGCACCTTGTACATTATGAGTAGCCTTCGGAACGCACTAACAACAAGGAGCTATTGGGACATAAATGATTAACTTTTTCGAACAAAACTACATTTGTTGTGGACCTGGGATTCCCGGAAGTGCCTTCTGATGAAGATAATCAAAAGTAAGGGAATATTTACAATAGTATATTTGATTTTAGATGGTTCCAAGATGGCGCTAACCTGTATCGCCTAGCCTATTTTTCTGAGCATAGCAACTCGTTTATTGCAAAGTGTGATTTCCCAGTAAAGTTATTTTTAAATCTGGCAATGCGGTTGCATTCACGAGATGTTAATCTATAATTCTTTGAATGACAATATTAGATTTGACCAATGTTTTCGAATAGTAATTTTGTAAATTGTAGCGCTAATTCACCGGAAGCATTTGAGGGAAAATATTTTCTGAACAGCACGCGCCGATGTAAAATGCTGTTTTTATATATAAATATGAACTTTATCGAAAAAAAGAATGCATGTATTGTGTAACATGATGTCCTAGGAGTGTCATCTGATGAAGATTGTCAAAGGTTAGTGCATAATTTTAGCTGGTTTTCTGCTTTTAGTGACGCCTGTCTTTGCATTGAAAATAGCTGTGTGTAATGTTTTGTCAATGTACTGTCCTAACATAATCTAACTTTATGCTTTTGCCGTAAAGCCTCTTTGAAATCGGACAACGTGGTTGGAATAACCTGTTAGGGCTAGGGGGCAGTATTGACACGGCCGGATAAAAAACGTACCCGATTTAATCTGGTTACTACTCCTGCCCAGTAACTAGAATATGCATATAATTATTGGCTTTGGATAGAAAACACCCTAAAGTTTCTAAAACTGTTTGAATGGTGTCTGTGAGTATAACAGAACTCATATGGCAGGCCAAAACCTGAGAAGATTCCATGCAGGAAGTGGCCTGTCTGACAAGTTGTTGTTCATCTTGGCTCTTTTTATTGAAGACTGAGGATCTTTGCTATAACGTGACACTTCCTACGGCTCCCATAGGCTCTCAGAGCCCGGGAAAAAGCTGAATGATATCGAGGCAGCCTCTGGCTGAAACACATTATCGCGTTTGAAAAGTGGCCGATTAGAGTACTATGGGCTTAGGCGCGTGCACGAGTCGACCCCGTGCTTTATTTTCTTTCCTCTTTTTACCTAAACGCAGATTCCCGGTCGGAATATTATCGCTTTTTTACGAGAAAATGGCATAAAAATTGATTTTAAACAGCGGTTGACATGCTTCGAAGTACGGTAATGGAATATTAAGACATTTTTTGTCACGAAATGCGCCATGCTCGTCACCCTTATTTACCCTTTCGGATAGTGTCTTGAACGCACGAACAAAACGCCGCTATTTGGATATAACAATGGATTATTTGGGACCAAACCAACATTTGTTTTTGGAGTAGAAGTCCTGGGAGTGCATTCTGACGAAGACAGCAAAGGTAATAACATTTTTCTTATAGTAATTCAAACATATGACTATTTTACACCATTTTAAAGACAAGACTCTCCTTTATCTAACCACACTGTCCGATTTCAAAAAGGCTTTACAGCGAAAGCAAAACATTAGATTATGTCAGCAGAGTACCCAGCCAGAAATAATCAGACACCCATTTTTCAAGCTAGCATATAATGTCACAAAAAACAAAACCACAGCTAAATGCAGCACTAACCTTTGATGATCTTCATCAGATGACACGCCTAGGACATTATGTTATACAATACATGCATGTTTTGTTCAATCATGTTCATATTTATATCAAAAACCAGCTTTTTACATTAGCATGTGACGTTCAGAACTAGCATTCCCACCGAACACTTCCGGTGAATTTACTAAATTACTCACGAAAAACGTTCATAAAAAACATAACAATTATTTTAAGAATTATAGATACAGAACTCCCTTATGCAATCGAGGTGTCCGATTTTAAAATAGCTTTTCGGTGAAAGCACATTTCGCAATATTCTGAGTAGATAGCTCGCCGTCACAGGCTAGCTATTTTGACACCCACCAAGTTTGACCCTCACCAAACTCAGATGTACTAAAAGAAAAATTGGATTACCTTTCCTGTTCTTCGTCAGAATGCACTCCCAGGACTTCTACTTCAATTACAAATGTTGGTTTGGTTCCAAATAATCCATAGTTATATCCAAATAGCGGCGTTTTGTTTGTGCGTTTAAGACACTATCCAAGGGTGACGAAGGGTTGCGCGCCCGACGCGTTTCGTGACAAAAAAATTCTAAATATTCCATTACCGTACTTCGAAGCATGTCAACCGCTGTTTAAAATCAATTTTTATGCTAGTTTTCTCGTAAAAAAAGCGATAATTTTCCGACCGGGAGTCGTTGTTTTCGTTCAAAGACGAAAGAATAAAAACATGGGGTCGCCTCGTGCACGCGCCTCCAGTCTCTGTTCTCTGATCGACCACTATCTAAATGCGCTAATGTTTTTCAGCCAGGACCTGCAACGCCACCATTCGGCTTTTTGCCGCCTTCTGAGAGCCTATGGGAGCCGTAGGAAGTGTCACGTTACAGCAGAGATCCCCTGTTTTGGATAGAGATGATCAAGAAGGCCAAGAAATGGTCAGAAAGGGTACTTCCTGTACAGAATCTTCTCAGGTTTTGGCCTGCCAAATGAGTTCTGTTATACTCACAGACACCATTCAAACAGTTTTAGAATCTTTGGAGTGTTTTCTATCCAAAGCTAATAATTATATGCATATTCTAGTTTCTGGGCAGGAGTAATAATCAGATTAAATCGGGTACGTTTTTTATCCGGCCGTGAAAATACTGCCCCCTATCCATAACAGGTTAAACAATGTCACTTTATATAATGTTTACATAACCTACATTTCTCATTGCATATGTATATACTGTACTCTATACCATCTACTGCATCTTGCCTATGCCGTTCGGCCATCACTCATTCATATATTTTTATGAACATATTCTTATTAATTCCTTAACACTTCTGTATATAAGGTAGTTGTTGTGAAATTGTTAGGCTAGATTACTTGTTAGATATTACTACATGGTCGGAACTAGAAGCACAAACATTTTGCTACACTCGAATTAACATCTGTTAACCATTTGTATGTGACAAATACATTTGATTTGATTTGGATGTGGCCCAGAAGTTAATTGACAGCATGCCAGGGCGGATTGACGTGGTCTTGAAAAAGAAGGGTCAACACTGCAAATATTGCAAGACTCTTTGCAAGACTCACTGCAAAGCTCTTTGCATCTTCATGTAATTGTCAATAAAAGCCTTTGACACTTATGAAATGCTTGTAATTATACTTCAGTATTCCATAGTAACATCTGACAAAAATATCTAAAGACACTGAAGCAGCAAACTTTGTGGAAATTAATATTTGTGTCATTCTCAAAACTTTTGGCCACGACTGTAATGCTTATGAAAGCATTAGGAATGCTTTATAAAGCCTTTATAAGCTGAAGGTAATATAAAGAGGGACCATGAAGGTCAGGCTATATTATGAAGTTATTATTTGAGAGTATTAAAGAATAAATCCCGATCAGTGAAAGAATTATTGATCTAGCTATCTAGCAGATTTAAATCAATCATCAACATAGCCTTCCTTGTGGCTCAGTTGGTAGAGCATGGTGTTTGCAATGCCAGCATGGCGTGTGCAATGTCAGGGTTGTGGGTTTGATTCCCACGGGGGCCAGTACAAAAAAAAAAAGGCATTAAATGTATGCATTCACTACTGTAAGTTGCTCTGGAGCATCTGCTAAATGACTAAAATGTAAAAAACATCAATGATCAGTTGATAGTCTAACCTCTTCGCGACGTCAATCATGTCTTTTGTAACCAGTGGTGGAGTGATATTTGTTTATGACATCATCATTTCTCAAGTTTAGACCGACAGATGGCACCTTTTGAATATCTTTATAGAATATACATAAAATGCATCCTCCGATTGCAACGTCTGACTATATCCACATTGTCTCAAGAACATGTTATATTTTTAACATCTTCCTACACCAAGTCAGGCATACCTCATTTCAAAATAGACTGTAAACATCAATGTCAATAATGAAAGATAAATCATCACGTTTTACTGGTGAAATGTTCACACTGTATGCCAATCATCTCAGTCATTATCATGGGAATATGCATTTAGATTTCTTGACTATATGTATCAATGCTTTCCAGATAACAGAGGCAATGAGACTGCAGAGATAGACCAGCTTCAGAAGGAAAGAGATGATCTCATGACAAAGTTCTCTAATCTGAGTGAGTTTACCTGATAAATGATCATAACATCACATATCTAATATGCAGTAAACTTGTGTTTGTATTCTACAATAATAGGTGCAGAATAACAAGATGGAAATGCATGTTTTTGTGTTGTAGAACAAACCTGTCCTGAAGGCTGGCAGAAGTTTAACTCCAGGTGGTACTTCCTGTCTACAGTGAAAAAAACCTGGAAGGAGAGCAGAAAGGACTGTCTGGAGAGAGGAGCAGACCTGGTGATCATAAACAGTGATATGGAACAAGTGAGTGAGTGAGTGAGTGAGTGAGTGAGTGAGTGAGTGAGTGAGTGAGTGAGTGAGTGAGTGAGTGAGTGAGTGAGTGAGTGAGTGAATCAAACATCTCTTGGTCAGTAATGTATCTTCCAGTATTTAACACATGTAGTCTATAGTAGTTGACAATATCAGTATCTTTCTCACCAACAGCAGTTTCTCTTTGGCGTCAATAAGAGAGCCTGGATTGGTCTGACTGACTCTGTTACTGAGGGGACCTGGAAATGGGTGGACGGCACCCCACTGACCACCCCAAGGTAAGAGACTACTGCTCTATAATAACACTGACCACCCCAAGGTAAGAGACTACTGCTCTATACTAACACTGACCACCCCTAGGTAACAGACTACTGCTCTATAATAACACTGACCACCCCAAGGTAAGAGACTACTGCTCTATAATAACACTGACCACCCCAAGGTAACAGACTACTGCTCTATAATAACACTGACCACCCCAAGGTAACAGACTACTGCACTATAATAACACTGACCACCCCAAGGTAACAGACTACTGCTCTATAATAACAATGACCACCCCAAGGTAACAGACTACTGCACTATAATAACACTGACCACCCCAAGGTAAGACACTACTGCTCTATAATAACACTGACCACCCCAAGGTAAGAGACTACTGATCTAATAACACTGACCACCCCAAGGTAAGAGACTACTGCTCTATAATAACACTGACCACCCCAAGGTAACAGACCACTGCTCTATAATAACACTGACCACCCCAAGGTAAGAGACTACTGCTCTAATTACACTGACCACCCCAAGGTAAGAGACTACTGCTCTCTAATAACACTGACCACCCCAAGGTAACAGACTACTGCTCTATAATAACATTGACCACCACAAGGTAAGAGACTACTGCTCTATAATAACACTGACCACCCCAAGGTAAGAGACTACTGCTCTATAATAACACTGACCACCCCAAGGTAAGAGACCACTGCTCTATAATAACACTGACCACCCCATGGTAAGAGACTACTGCTCTATAATAACACAGACCACCCCAAGGTAAGAGACTACTGCTCTATAATAACACTGACCACACCAAGGTAAGAGACTACTGCTCTATAATAACACTGACCACCCCAAGGTAAGAGACCACTGCTCTATAATAACACTGACCGCCACAAGGTAACAGACCACTGATCTATAATAACACTGACCACCCCAAGGTAAGAGACTACTGCTCTAAAATAACACTGACCACCCCAAGGTAAGAGAGTACTGCTCTATAATAACACTGACCACCCCAAGGTAAGAGACTACTGCTCTATAACAACACTGACCACCCCAAGGTAAGAGAGTACTGCTCTATAATAACACTGACCACCCCAAGGTAAGAGACTACTGCTCTATAATAACACTGACCACCCCAAGGTAATAGACTAGTGCTCTAATAACACTCACCTCAGTGTAAGGAGTAGGACTGATTCTCTGGGTTGTTCATAATCCATTGACTACAAGGTGAGATTTGACCATCCAGGTGTGATAGAGACCTTTAACAAATGACATGTTGCTTCAAATCATGTTCAAAGATGTCATTCCACAAGCACTAAAGATATATCTTAAAATGTCATTAAAAAATACAAATAAAGTGTTGGATCTTGGTCCAAAAAAGGCTGTGCTCCTTTTCAAGCTGAAGAAACATATCTGTATTTACATTGACACCTTTTTTTTATTTTTTTACACTGACTCTATGCACACTCACTCGACTCTCCCCACACACTCACTAGACTCTACCCACAGTCTCACTGGACTCTACCCACACACTCACTAGACTCTACCCACACACTCACTAGACTCTACCCACACACTCACTGGACTCTACCCACACACTCACTAGACTCTACCCACACACTCACTGGACTCTACCCACACACTCACTAGACTCTACCCACACACTCACTAGACTCTACCCACAGTCTCACTGGACTCTACCCACACACTCACTAGACTCTACCCACACACTCACTAGACTCTACCCACACACTCACTAGACTCTACCCACACACTCACTGGACTCTACCCACACACTCACTGGACTCTACCCACACACTCACTAGACTCTACCCACACACTCACTAGACTCTACCCACAGTCTCACTGGACTCTACCCACACACTTACTAGACTCTACCCACACACTCACTGGACTCTACCCACACACTCACTGGACTCTACTCACACACTCACTAGACTCTACCCACACACTCACTGGACTCTACCCACACACTCACTAGACTCTACCCACACACTCACTAGACTCTACCCACACACTTACTAGACTCTACCCACACACTCACTAGACTCTACCCACACACTCACTAGACTCTACCCACACACTCACTAGACTCTACCCACTGTTCTACTCTGTTTATTACCTATCCTGATTGCCTTGTCACTTTTTATTTTGTGTTAATATTTTCCTTTTTTTATATAGCAAATGTTTAATTAATATATTTTTTACTGTTTAACTCTGCATAGTTTGGGAAGGACCCGTACCTAAGCATTTCATGGTAAAGTCTACACCTGTTCTATTTCGCACATGTGACAACATACAATTTTAATTATTTTATTTTCTCTGTCTTTTTTACCCTGTAGTTACTGGTTCTCACAGCAGCCTGATAATGGTCGTGACAACCCAGAAAATGGGGAGGAGGACTGTGTTGAGCTGAACACAGAAACCTGGCTTCCTGTAAAAGCATGGAATGACCAATCATGTTTACTCAATCGTTACTGGATTTGTGAGAAGGTGGTTTAACAACACCATGACAACAGAGGTGGCTGGTGGGAGGACGTGCACACATACAGCACCTTACACATGCACACAACTTCATTCTCTCTCTCTCTCTAAGACACACACACCAACACACTGTAGGTACTGTACTGGGCGACAAAATAGCCTGATAATGGTGATGTACCAGGATAGACTGTAACTAGGACTGTGCTGATGTTAATATTGGGTATTCTGAGCCTGTAGATAAATATTATGACATAGCATTTACCTCTTAACATAACTGGATTTGTGAAGAGTTATACAGTAGCTCATTATATAGAGAACTACAGTATCTCTCTCTAGTTAAACAGTGTGTAGACATACTGTCATCTGTAAAATGCTTGCATTCATTGTTTTAAAAAGAAACATGTTATGTGATTTGCCATTGTCACAACTGTCGTCATGGAGAGAAGAAGTGGACCAAAATGCAGCAGAGTTAGTGTTCAGCATCATTTAATTTAAAAAAAGATCACTGGAACACTACAAAACAAGAAAATACCGACAGCTCAACAGTACTGACAGCATAACACATTGAACAGAAACAATTACCCACAACCCCAAAGAAAAACACACACTACTATATAGGACTCCCAATCAAAGGCAACTCAACACACCTGCCTTCAATTGGGAGTCCAATCCCAATTAACTAACACATAACACAAAACTTCTGCCACGTCCTGACCAAAACTAATACAATTACACCCTCTGCTGGTCAGGACGTGACAGCCACAGGCTTGTGCAATTTTCATAATCAATTATTAGCATAAATCTCTTTAGTTCATCTTCTTACTAAGGCTCAGATTAAGTAAGAAAGGAACCAAGCAGGTTTACCAGCTTCCTGATTGAATGTGATAGGATTGTTAAAACAATGTGACTTGCAGTTGGACACAGACAGAAGGCAGAACAGTACTGAGAGGATACACACTGCACGCAGGCAAACACACACACAGACACGTGTGAAGTTCCCCTTTTCTGATAAAGATGCAGACAGATGTCCCACACACACCTCTGATTAACTCTTCACACTGATGTCACACACACACACAGCATAGATAAAAGAAAAGGGCCCCTATCGATGGCATAGAGAGAGTACGAGCCATAATGTGAACTCCATTTGAAGGCTGGGGAAGCCACAAACAGGCCTGTCAAAGTGATAGGATGAAAGGCTGCACTCGACACTACTTGTTGTGAAGCAGCTATCATGTTATATCACTGTGTTTAGAATATCCTGTTGGGTCTAACAACTTCCTGATCGAAGGTGATTGCATTCTAAAAACATTCTATCAACTGTAGTGGACCACAGACAAACAACAGAGAGGAACCTGGAGATGCACATCAGAGTAACTACTCACCTACTAGTCACTGAAGTTAGAATCATACAGTAGATATTACCATTAGGAGTCAGTTAGAAAGGTAATCATACAGTAGATATTACCATTAGGAGTCAGTTAGAAAGGTAATCATACAGTTAGTTAACTTCTTCAGAATCCTGAATTTCCGCCTGTCTGACGTGCCCAAAGTAAACTGTCTGTTACTCAGGCCCAGAAGCTAGGATATGCATATAGAAACACTCTGAAGTTTCCAAAACTGTTAAAATAATGTCTGTGAGTGTAACATAACTGATATGGCAGGCGAAAACGCGAGAAAAATACATCCGGAATCCATACTTTTTGGGAGGACACAGCCACTTTCAATTGAAGTCTATTGTCCATTCAAATGAATAGGACCCAGATTGCAGTACCTATGGCTTCCACTAGATGTCAGCAGTCTTTATACAAGGTTTCAGGCTTGTTTGTTGAATAATGAAGAAGTAGTAGAGGATATTCCAGAGGAAGTACAATAGGTTTGTTAGTGTTTTTGCGCACGTGAATGAGTGTTCGCTCTTCGTTCTTTTACTTTTCTATTGAACTTACTATTCTCCGGTTTAAATATTATTGTTTATTTAGATATTAGACATCCTGAGGATTGATAAAAACATTGTTTGACTTGTTTGGACGAACTTTGCTAGTAACTATTTGGGATCCTTTGTATGCATCTTGATGGAGTGGATTATTGGATTCAATGGCGCCAACTAAACAGCATTTTTGGGATATAAAGAAGGACTTTGTCAAACGAAACGACCATTCATTGTGTAGCTGGGACCCTTGGGATTGCACCCAGAGGAAGATCTTCCAAATTAATTGACTTATTTTATCGCTATGTGTTATTTTTTGACACCTGTGCTGGTTTGTAAGGTATGCTAATGTGGGGTGCTGACCTCAGACAATCGAATGCTATGCTTTCGCAGTAAAGCCTTTTTGAAATCTGACAACACTGTTAGATTACCAAGATTCTAAGCTAAAGAATCATGTATGACACTTGTATTTCCATGAATGTTTAATATTACAATTTTTTATTTTGAATTTGCCGCTCTGCAATTTCAACGGATGTTGTCGCAGGTGGGGCACTCCGATCCGTAAGAAGTTAAATTCTTGTTAATCTAACTGCATTGTCCAATTTACAGTAGCTATTACAGCAAAAACATGCCTTGCGATTGTTTGAGGAAGTCGCCCCACATCAACATATTATTTTCCACCCGCACAGGTTTCATGCATTGACATATAACGATTAAAAATCTTCCTCTGATTTGTCATTCAAAGGGTCCCAGAGATAACATGTAGTGTCGTTTTGTTTGATAAAATCATTTTTTATATCCCAAAAATTCTGTTTAGTTTGCGCCATCGATTTGAGTAATCCACTCATTCAACTTGCAAAGAAAGGAATCTGAAAATCTACCCCTAAGCTTTGTTTCAACAAGTCAAAATATGTTTCTATTTACTCCTCAGATACCCTAAAATGTAATCAAACTATGATATTTTTTTCGGAAAGAAGTATGTTCAATAGGAAACCGATTGTAGCAGTTGCGCAACTTCATCATTAAGCGCGATGACACGATTTTGAGGACTGTGTCCACATACAAAAACTCTTATTTCTTATTTGTTTTTGAAGTTACAAGCATGAAACTTTGAACATAGACTGCTGACACCCTGCATCAGGGCGCCATTTTACAATATGAGCTTTCTCTTGCATTTCTAAGAGGATGGTCTCTTCCCCCCCAAAAATGTTTTACCTCAAAGTGTTTTCTTTCCAATGGTACCAATAATATGCATATCCTGGCTTCAAGGCCTGAGCTACAGGCAGTTTGCTTTGGGCACGTCATTCAGACAGGAAGTGGAGAAAAAAGGGGCCTATCCCTAAGAAGTTATGAAACGATGAAATGGTATTGCTTCTATAAAATGAACAATGTGAGGATGCTGTGTTCTGTGTTGTGATTTGTTCTGTCTAGTGGCCATAAAGACTATAACACATTAACATTTTAACTTCGGTTAACAGAAAAAAGAAAACATTAAGGTAATATGTAAATGTTTTAGCTTTGCTTTAGGACTCTTATCCCCTAAACTGAAAAAACACGTGCAAACTCTACACTTATTGCCAATGCTTAGCTAGTCTTACTAACAATACTTCTGGTCTGATATCAATCATCGTTTTCACACTGACCACATTAATTAAGCTTTCAGCCGATATAAGACACTTATATGTACCTAAATGTTTAAAATCTATATTAACTATTAGAATTTATTTGAATTACGCGCCCTCCAGTTTAACCGGAAGTTAAACTGTTTAGAGGGAAGAGGACAAAGCTGAAACCGATACAGCATTGTGACTGATCCAAAAGGCTTCAAATAATCTATAGGCAAAAATGCATTACAGCTGAAAGCAAGAATGATAATACCAATAATCTCTTCTTTCTGCTGAAGTGTGAGCTCATCCACTACTTCCCATAAATCTAAAAGCCTTGGGTTGGTGTAGGCATGTGTGCTAGATTCCCATACACCAGTCATTTCCTTTCAAATCCATAAAGGGAAGTGAACAAGTGCACACTTCTGGAGAAAATGTTGAATATTGGAAACCACCGCTTGGCTCTTTCTGAATTCACCTTCCCTCAATTCCTTGTCCTCTCTCCTCGCCTCATTCTCAAAACGCATTGGAAGAGAATATCCAAGGTCCCTCCCCTCAGAAGTTCTCCTCCAATGTGTTTTGAGAAGGATTTAAGGACAGGCAGTGGCGACCCGTCATTCAGGGCAGGTGGGGCAGAGCTTTAATTTTAGCATGAATTCATGTCACATATCAGATAATTCATGTCACAAATCTTCTCTCTCTCTAACTCCCCTTGCTTTCTCCCTCTCTCTCTCACTCTCTCTCTCTCTCTCTCTCTCTATCGCTCTCTCTCTCTCTCTGTCTCTGTCCCCTCTCTCTCCCTCTCTCCTCCCTCTCCCTCTCCTCTCCCCTCGCTTTCCCTCTCCCCTCTTTCTCCTCTATTCCCCCTTCTCCCTCATGTCACACATCAGGTAATTCATGTTATACAGTGCCTTGCAACAGTATTCATCCCCTTTGGTGTTTTTCCTGGTTTGTTGAATTACAACCTGTAATTGAAATGGTTTTTATTTGTATTTCGTGCAATGGACATACACAAAATAGTTAAAATTGGTGAAGTGAAATGAAAAAAATTACTTCTTTCAAATAAATAAAAAACGGAAAAGTGGTGCATGCATATGTATTCACCCCCTTTGCTATGAATCCCCTAAATAAGATCTGGTGCAACCAATTACCTTCAGAAGTCACATAATTAGTTAAATAAAGTCTACCTGTTTGCAATCTAAGTGCCACATGATCTGTCACATGATCTCAGTATATATACACATCTGTTCTGAAAGGCCCCAGAGGCTGCAACACCACTAAGCAAAGGGCAACACTAAGCAAGATGCAACATGAAGACCAAGGACCTCTCCAAACAGGTCAGGGACAAAGTTGTGGAGAAGTACAGATCAACAACAAAAAAATGATCGGAAACTTTGAACATCCCACGGAGCACCATTAAATCCATTATTAAAAAATGGAAAGAATATGACACCACAACAAACCTGCCAAGAGAGTGCCACCCACCAAAACTCATGGACCAGGCAAGGAGGGCATTAATCAGAGAGGCAACAAAGAGACCAAAGATAACCCTGAAGGAGCTGCAAAGCTCCACAGCAGAGATTGGAGTATCTCAGGAACGCACAATCTGGTCAAGCAATGGTGGGTTTGTGCCCATAGGCGACGTTGTTGCCAGTGACGTCTGTTGAGGACCTGCCTTATGTCATGACGTGGCCCTCTTTGGGTATAGCGAGTACCATCCACCTCTCTCTCCCTCTCTCTCCCTCCTACACCCATGTTCTGTTATCTCAGGTCGTAAATTCCTGGAGGAGACTCTCTCCTCATGGCCATGCATTATAGAGAGAGTTTCACACTAGAACAAAGGAACATCTTCTACATCACAGAACTTGAGAACTGAACAATATCCATGTTTTGGAGAATGTGTAAACGGTCGGTGGAGTAGCCCGCTACGACCCGGTCCATTTTGTTTCATGTTGTGACCTCATGAAAGACAATACAGCCACATTACCATAACTCTGTTTATACAGGAGCCTCCATTATGAGGTTTGTGTCTAATTATTGTATAAAATGAATGATGAACATCAACTTATTTGTGAAATTATGTAAGGTGATGTTGAACTGTTAATGTGAGAGAATTGTATTCCCTTCAAAGTTTAACTAAGTCATTGGCCCGCCCTCGTGAACACAGACATGATCTGGCTCATGGGACAGCACTTTTCTACTGTTACGAATAAAACCCCCACTTGAAGAAACCCACTTCAGACCATGCATACCTCGGTCACCGAGAGAACAAAGGTTTGAGTAGAGACCACAAAAACCTCAGCATAAGCTAAGGTTGTAATGGTTGTTAAACTCTGAGACTATCGATACCAACAGTATAAGAGCAAATCTTTGATACTAATTACTAGTCTGCAGCTAGAAATTATGTCGACCTGAGATGCGAGGACTGACAACCGCCGAAACCCCTATTCTATAAGAACATTTCTGAATGGTACTCTGACGTATCCATTCTAACCACGAGAGACTTCATGGAAGCAGAGAGACAATCAGATGAACTTTCCAACAGAAAGATGGACGATTCCAACAGAGATCACAACAACACACTGAGCGTAAATATATATATTGATTGCAATTATTCCCGAATGAGTGATCGTTCATGTGCAAAGGATTAGCATTTCAATTATTATAATTATCAACTGTGTAGTGACTCTTTTCCGCCCTTCTCAGTCCACACCCACTTCCCTTTGTCTACCAAGCCGTCATGTCGGCTTAGCCCACTAGGGAACCTCCCCTATGATTTCCTTGTAACCATATCTTCTGTTTGTTTGTTTATGCATTTCTGTGATTATTTAGTTTGTTAGTAAATAAATGATTAAGACAATTGATGTATGGATGATTTATAGTAAAGGCTGGGTTCATGCAGATAACCAACGATTTAAGACGTTCGGAATGAGACTGACATGAGGTAAAGAATAATTCATTAATTAGAAGACCAATTGATCAGATATTAAAATATCTGAAGAGTTATATTAGGAAAAATATAACTTTGTAATCTGAAGATTTTCCTTGGTGCCCCAACTTCATAGTTAATTACATTTACATGATTAGTTTAATCACGTAATAATAATTACAGAGAATTGATTTGATAAAATAACAGTCTTCAATTTAATGATGCCAACGACACAACACTTACAAAAGGCCTACAAGCCCTCAGTCCAGCCTCTCTCAGCCTATTGCGGACAGTCTGAGCACTGACGGAGGGATTGTGCGTTCCTGGTGTAACTCGGGCAGTTGTTGTTGCCATCCTGTACCTGTCCCGCAGGTGTGATGTTCGGATGTACCGATCCTGTGCAGGTATTGTTACACGTGGTGTGCCACTGGGAGGACGATCAGCTGTCCGTCCTGTCTCCCTGTAGCGCTGTCTTAGGCGTCTCACAGTATTGACATTGCAATTTATTGCCCTGGCCACATCTGCAGTTCTCATGTCTCCTTGCAGCATGCCTAAGGCACGTTCACGTAGATGAGCAGGGACCCTGGGCATTTTTCTTTTGGTGTTTTTCAGAGTCAGTAGAAAGGCCTCTTTAGTGACCTACGTTTTCATAACTGTGACCTTAATTGCAGTGTTTAAAGCTTTTACAATGAAGTTATTTGGATTTTTTCGAATTATCTTTGGAAGACTTGGTCCTGAAAAAGGGACATTTCTTTGTTTTGCTGAGTTAAAGTGTATTTATACTGAGGTCATCTGACACTTAGATTGCACACAGGTGGACTTTATTTATTTAACTAATTATGTGACTTCTGAAGGTAATTGGTTGCATCATATCTTATTTAGGGGCTTCATAGCAAAGGGGGTGAATACACGCATCACTTTCCATTTTATTTTTTAGAATTTTTTGAATCAAGTAATTTTTGTTTCACTTCACCAATTTGGACTATTTATGAAATGCAAATGAAAATCCCTTTAAATTACAAGTTGTAATGCAACACAATAGGAAAAAAACGCCAAGGGGGATGAATACTTTTGCAAGGCACTGTAACACATGTATATTGAATGTATATATATTTTTTTACATTGTCATTTAACGGTTGGTGAATCCAAGAATCCACATGGACACTGTGTGCACTGCAAGTTCCAACCTGGACTCAGGAACAGACGTAAGATGGTAAACATACATCTGTCTCCCTCCATTTAGTATGATATGTTACATTTCAATTGGTATGTATTCATCTGTGGATGTCCATCATCCATTTTGTATGATATGTAATGAATTTAACTTTGTTGTGGCTAATGTTGTCTATGTGGCTAGGTTGATAACAATATCTAGGCTAGGGGTTAGGGTTAAGGTTAGGGGAAGGGTTAGCTAACATGCTAAGTATATAGTCACAAAGTAGCTAAGAAGTGGTAATTAGTTGCAAAGTTGCTAATAAGAAGAAAATACTAAAGTCGTCCATGTGATTTGAACACGCAACCTTTGGGTTGCTATACGTTTGAATCATATGACCACCCATCCTTCCTTCTTTTGTTTAGTGCTTAAGTAACCTTCTGTCTTATCTAACCACACTAAACGTAACACATCCTAATATTTTGAATGTCACAGATTTAAATTTAGTATGTTACGTCTAGTCTTTGAGGCCAGGAGGAGAATGAAGGGTAGAGAAGAGGGATGCAGCCCTAGTGACTGACTTGACTACTCACCACACTCAGAGAGCCTCTTCTCCAGCGTCACCTTCTCATTGGTCAGAACACTGACCCTGTTTCTCAACATGTCCCTGTCTTTAGTCAGGGCATTATAACGCTCCTGTAACTGGTTTTTGTCATCTGTATTCTCTGACTGGTCTCTGTCCCTCAGTAACTGGTCTCTGTCCCTCAGTAACTGGTCTCTGTCCCTCAGTAACTTTTCTCTGTCCCACAGTAACTGGTCTCTGTCCCACAGTAACTGGTCTCTGTCCCACAGTAACTGGTCTCTGTCCCTCAGTAACTTTTCTCTGTCCCACAGTAACTGGTCTCTGTCCCACAGTAACTGGTCTCTGTCCCACAGTAACTGGTCTCTGTCCCACAGTAACTGGTCTCTGTCCCACAGTAACTGGTCTCTGTCCCACAGTAACTGGTCTCTGTCCCACAGTAACTGGTCTCTGTCCCTCAGTAACTGGTCTCTGTCCCACAGTAACTGGTCTCTGTCCCTCAGTAACTGGTCTCTGTCCCACAGTAACTGGTCTCTGTGCCACAGTAACTGGTCTCTGTCCCACAGTAACTGGTCTCTGTCCCACAGTAACTGGTCTCTGTCTCTCACTAACTGGTCTCTGTCCCACAGTAACTGGTCTCTGTCCCACAGTAACTGGTCTCTGTCCCACAGTAACTGGTCTCTGTCCCTCAGTAACTGATTCGTGTTCTTCCGACACTGGTCTCTCTCCCTCTGCAGCTGGTCTCTGACTGTACACAGGTCAATGATACGACTACTGGTATCTGGCTGGTCTCTGTCTTGCTCCAGGCCAGTGGTGTTGTAACAGGCCTCTAACTGGTTTCTCTCTTCGTTAGAGCCGGCTGAAAAAAAAGTTCCTGCTTGTGATGCGTCCCATATGACACCCTATTCCTTCTATAGTGCACTACCATGGACCAAAGCCCTATGTACCCTGGTCAAAATTAGTGCACTTTAAAGAGATAAATTGCTATTTGGGCTACAGGCCTGGTTGTGGTGTTTACATTGTCACCATGTTCAGTAACTTACACAAGGCCAAGAACACCAGTTACAGTAGTTACTCAATTCTCTGTGGACGATGTCAACGTTCTTTTTTTATGTGTCAATAATATTGACAAACTACTGGTCCCACAAGCTATGCAACGTCACATCTGAATTGTGATCCTTGCTTTGTGAGAACAGAATTATAGTGTGATAATGAAATACACATCTGTCCTATGGGCCCTGGTCAAAAGTAATGCGCTACAGTACATTCGGAAAGTATTCATATAGATAGATAGATAGATATATATACATACATAAACATGCATAGATATACACATACGTACATAAATACACATACATAACTTAAAAAATATATATATAATAATTTATTTTTCCCCGCAAACCCTACCACCCCTCCCCTAATTGGAGTAAACTAACACACAATAACACTTAGTCTTCTACTTCCAGCTTATACATACTGTATACATTTTACGGACACAATCTATTTTACAGTCCTGGCCTTCCTCTATTTCTGATGTCCATCCAGTTTGATTTCTATTTGCCATATATTTGTAACTGTGCTATTTCACAAAAGTTCTGAACCTACATGCATTTTACAGACCCTGTAAGTTTTACATTTGTTATCTTGTTGTTATTAGTCCCACCCTTCAGCTCCATTAAACCCCTCCCCTCTATCTCTTAAAACCATCCATATTGGATTTCTATTTCTATTTGCCATATATTTTTCAACTGTGATGCTTCACAAAAGTTTTTAACCTTTCTATTCTCATAGTTTCTACAGATTGCAAATTAAAGATAAACATTTTTGCTAAAATAATTATTATATTATTGATCGATTGACTATGACTTTTCAAATCACCCAGTATTGCTATCTGCAGCATTAGCTCTAGGCAAATGTAGCAATTCTTCAGCCATTCCTGGAAGTGTGACAAAGCATGAGCTACAAAACATATGGACAGTACGAAAATAAATGATTTAATGACTCTGCCTCTCGCAGCAAAATCTGCAGAGCTGGGAAGGCTGTTTCCCCGATAAATATATATATATATATATATATATATATATATATACAGATGAATTCAGAGGTTTACATACACCTTAGCCAAATACATTTAATCTCAGTTTTTCACAATTTAATCCTAGTAAAAATTCCCTGTCTTAAGTCAGTTAGGATCACCACTTTATTTTAAGAATTTGAAATGTCAGAATAATAGTAGAGAGAAACCTGGGAAACACATTTTATAAGAGATTCTCCAAAATTGAAATATTCCAGGCATTTATATATAATCTCCAGTAATACTTTACCAAAGGCCTTTTCAAAGTCAGCTATGAAAAGCAGGCCAGTTTTCACAGATACTTCATAGTGTTCTATTGTTTCCAGTATTGTTCTTATATTATCTCCAATGTATCGTCCATGTAAAAAACCTGTCTGATTAGGATGAATAATATCTGACAAAACCTTTTAAATTCTATGCACTAAGCATTTTGTTAGAATTTGTGCATCACAACACTGAAGTGTAAGAGGCCACCAATTGTTTAATTGGACAGGATCTGTCACAAGCGTCGTTGAAGGGGGACCAAAACGCAGCGGGTATATTGATCATCTTCTTTATTTTATAAAGAATACACACTTAAACAAAACAAACAACGAAAACAGTCCAATAAGGTGCACAGCTTATACTGGAAACAACCACCCACAAACACAAGAGAAAACTAACCCAACTAAATATGGCCTCCAATTAGAGACAACGACAACCAGCTGCCTCTAATTGGAGGTCATTACCAAAAACCCAACATAGAAATAGAAAACTAGATAAACACATAGAAATAGAAAATGTAGAACATAAACCAAAAAAGCCGAACCACACAAAACAAACACCCCCTGCCACGCCCTGACCAAACTACAATGACAATTAACCCCTTTTACTGGTCAGGACGTGACAGGATCTTTATATATACCACTTGCATCCTGTTTCAGTAATAATGAAATCAGACCTTCTTGTTGAGCGTTCGATAATCTACCATTTATATAGGAGTGGTTAAAACATGCTGATAACGGTCGTCTGAGTATATAAAAAAAAGTTGGGTGTATCTCCATTGGTATGCCATCCAGCCCTGGAGTTTTCCCGGACTTAAAGGCTTTAATTGAATCAATAACTTCGTCCTCTGTAATTTGCCTTAACATGAGTTTTTCTGTACAGATGTTAATTTTACATTATTAATAGGAAACAAATCCATACAATTAGCTTCGGTTAGTGGAGATGGAGGAGACTGAAATGAAAACATATGCTTAAAGTACTTCAAAATATTGTTTGGTGAATCATGGGTGACTCCATCATTTGTAACAAGAGATATAGGACACACACTTCAGAGCAAACTTCCTTTAAGATTCCATTTAGTGAATCTTTTATTCCATCTGTTATTCCATTTGGGGCGACAAGGTAAAAATCTGTCATTCTGCCCCTGAACAAGGCAGTTAACTGTTCCTAGGCTATCATTGTAAATAATAATTTGTTCTTAACTGACTTGCCTAGTTAAATAAAGGTTAAATAAATAAAAATATATAAGAAAGATCAAGAATTATAATATTTTGTAATATTTTTTATTACATGTATTTAACCCATTATTTTATGGCACTAAACTATATCCATTATATTTCCATACATTTTGTTTTACTGGTACCAGACCTTCAAATGAGTCATGAGGCTTGTAGGCGTCTTACAGCAAAACAACCAACATGTATATGTTTGTGAGAGACTCGATTTGCTACATATTAGTGTTTAGCCCAAACTGTTTGGACGCTACAGACAGAAGTTGGCAGATCGACTGTACTGACTTCAGACGAGTCCCAAGATGCTTATTGGGGTCTTACAGAAAAAAAATGGAGGACACTATCATGTTCGTGAGTCTCATATTTCTGTGAAAAGACTGATTTTCAGGATGTCTCATGGGCTGACAAACACCTCTCTGGCTCTGCCACCTTTCACTACAGATGGGGAAGTGCGACATTGGCGGATGCATGGTTAGAGATACATCCAATGCAAAAAACAGATATCTTGTCACGTTCACTGTCCTCAAACTCCCTGTCATAAATCAGCCAAGGCGCAGCGTGCCTGTAATTCCACAGCCTTTATTTGAAGTGAAACCGAACAAAACAATAAACATGATAAACAGAAATGAACGTGACGCAACTGAGGCGCACACAAAACACTCACAGAAAGAATAATTACCCACAAACACAGGTGGGGAAAAGGCTGCCTAAGTATGATTCCCAATCAGAGACAACGATAGACAGCTGCCTCTGATTGGGAACCACACTCGGCCAAAACAAAGAAATACAAAAACATAGAAAAAGGAACATAGAACGCCCACCCATGTAACACAATATTGGTTTCAGCCTTCTCCTCTTCCCTCTAAACAGTTTATTCATTCAGGATTACTTCTATGAAATGGTATTGTACCATCTAATCCACTGTGAGATATATTTTCATCTGTTTCAATCTGGTGTACAAAACCGAAAGTAAAAGACCATAAGACAGATCTACCGCTTCTTAGGCAGCTTATGCCTGCAATCGGCCCTACACACACAAACACATGTACGCAATCAGACACACACAGAAGCATGCACGCACGCATTTAAACCTCAGTAAAGTTTCAGTTTTATAGCAGCATCTATGCCAGGGTTGCCCAATCATTTTCCTGAAGAGCTGTCACGATCGTCTAAAGGAGTAGACCAAGGCGCAGCATGCTTAGAGTTCCACATGTTTAATAAATATGAAAACTCACCAAAACAATACAGATGAAGACGAAGCGTGACGTTCTGGGCTGCTCACAGGCAGCTACACAAACACAAGATCCCACAAAGCACAGGTGGGAAAAGGCTGCCTAAGTATGATTCCTAATCAGAGACAACGATAGACAGCTGCCTCTGATTAGGAACCCTACTCGGCCCAAAACAAAGAAATACAAAAACATAGAAAAAGAAACATAGAACGCCCACCCATGTAACACCCTGGCCTAACCAAAATAAAGAACAAAAAACCCCTCTCTATGGCCAGGGCGTTACAGTACCCCCCCCCCCCCCCCAAAGGTGCAGACTCCGGCCGCAAAACCTGACTCTGAAGGGGAGGGTCCGGGACGTGGACCCCGCTCCACCCTTTGCTTCGGCCACTTAGGTGGCGCCCCTAGCTGCACCGGAGGACTGGTGGGCGACCCTGGCTGCGCCCGGCTGGCGGGCGTCCCTGGCTGCGCCCGGCTGGCGGGCGACCCTGGCTGCGCCCGGCTGGCGGGCGACCCTGGCGGCTCCGGACAGGTGGGCAACTCTGGCGGCTCCGGACAGGCGGGCGGCTCTGGCGGTTCCGGACTGGCGGGCGGCTCTGGCGGCTCCAGACTGGCGGGCGGCTCTGGCCCAGGATTCACCAGGCTGGGGAGACATGCAGGAGGCCTGGCTCTGGGCGCAGGCACAGGACTCACCAGGCTGGGAAGACATGCAGGAGGCCTGGTTCTGGGCGCAGGCACAGGATTCCCCCGGCTGGGGAGACATGCAGGAGGCCTGGCTCTAGGCGCAGGCACAGGACTCACCAGGCTGGGGAGACATGCAGGAGGCCTGGCTCTGGGCGTAGGCACAGGACAGACCGGGTCCTGAAGACGCACTGGAGGTCTAGAGCGCATGGCCTGCACAACCCGTCCTGGCTCGATGCCCACTCTAGCATGGCACTTGCGGGGGGCTGGGATGTAGCGCACCGGGCTATGAGCGCGCACTGGAGACACTGTGCGCTCCACCGCATAACACGGCGCCTGACCAGTACCACGCCGCTTCCGGTAAGCACGGGGAGTTGGCTCAGGTCTCCAACCTGACTCTGCCACACTCCCCGTGTGCCCCCCCCAAAAAAATATTTTGGGGCTGCCTCTCGGGCTTCCTTGCCAGCCGTGTTCCCTCATACCGTTGCCGTTGGTCCTTCTTTCCTGCTGCCTCCGCTCTTCTGAGTGCCTCTACCTGTTCCCACGGGGGGCGATCCCTTCCGACCAGGATCTCTTCCCAAGTGTAGGATCCCTTGCCGTCCAGGATGTCCTCCCATGTCCAGTCCTTTCTCTACCTGGCCCAGGATCCTTGCTCCTCCTGGGCACGCTGCTTGGTCCTTCTTTGGTGGGATCTTCTGTCACGATCGTCTAAAGGAGTAGACCAAGGCGCAGCATGCTTAGAGTTCCACATGTTTAATAAATATGAAAACTCACCAAAACAATACAGATGAAGACGAAGCGTGACGTTCTGGGCTGCTCACAGGCAGCTACACAAACACAAGATCCCACAAAGCACATGTGGGAAAAGGCTGCCTAAGTATGATTCCTAATCAGAGACAACGATAGACAGCTGCCTCTGATTAGAAACCCTACTCGGCCCAAAACAAAGAAATACAAAAACATAGAAAAAGGAACATAGAACGCCCACCCATGTAACACCCTGGCCTAACCAAAATAAAGAACAAAAAACCCCTCTCTATGGCCAGGGCGTTACAAGAACCTTCAAACTCAACTCTGGATGTCGAAGCCAGTCCCACTGCAATTTTTCATTGTTCCCTTCTAATCAGGGACTGATGTAGACCTGGCACACCAGGTGGGTGCAATTAATTATCAGGTAGAAAAGAAAACCAGCAGACTCCGGACCTCGTAAGGGTAAGAGTTGAATACCCCTGCTGTGGAGCAGGGCTCTCCAACCCTAGTCCTGTAGAGCTACCATCCTGTAGGTTCTCACTCCAACCCTGTTCCTGAAGAGCTACTGTCCTGTAGGTTCTCACTCTAACCCTGTTCCTGGAGAGCTACTGTCCTGTAGGTTCTCACTCCAACCCTGTTCCTGGAGAGCTACTGTCCTGTAGGTTCTCACTCCAATCCTGTTACTGGAGAGCTACTGTCCTGTAGGTTCTCACTCCAACCCTGTTCCTGGAGAGCTACTGTCCTGTAGGTTCTCACTCCAATCCTGTTACTGGAGAGCTACTGTCCTGTAGGTTCTCACTCCAACCCTGTTCCTGAAGAGCTACTGTCCTGTAGGTTCTCACTCCAGCCCTGTTCCTGGAGAGCTACTGTCCTGTAGGTTCTCACTCCAACCCTGTTCCTGGAGAGCTACTGTCCTGTAGGTTCTCACTCCAACCCTGTTCCTGGAGAGCTACTGTCATGTAGGTTCTTACTCCAACCTTGTTCCTGGAGAGCTACTGTCCTGTAGGTAATCACTCCAACCCTGTTCCTGGAGAGCTACTGTCCTGTAGGTTCTCACTCCAACCCTGTTCCTGGAGAGCTACTGTCCTGTAGGTTCTTTCTCCAACCCTGTTCCTGAAGAGCTACTGTCCTGTAGGTTCTCACTCCAACGCTGTTCCTGGAGAGCTACTGTCTTGTAGGTTTTAGCTCCAATCCTAATAATGTAGAGCACCTGACTCCAATAATTAGCTGTTGAAAAGCTGAATCAGCTCAATTAAAACTGAGGTTGGAGCGGAGACCTGGTTGCTCTCCTAAAGGGGGTATCTCTCCAGGAATAGGGTTGGAGTTAAAACCTACAGAAGGGTAGGTCTCCAGGAACATGGTTGGTGTTAAAACTTACTGGAGGGTAGGTCTCCAGGAACATGGTTGGCGTTAAAACTTACTGGAGGGTATCTCTCCAGGAACTTTTTGTACATTTATTTACAAAATGTAGTTGTATGTTTTTTAACATTGAAAAAATTACTTAAAGAAATATACTTTGATTAAAAATATGTATTTTTTAACATGTGAACTCAGTGAATTACCATTTAGGCTTTCAAACTTGTTGATCTGGTACTAAGCATACAGAAGGTAGGTCTAGTCACAGACACAATTACAGTACTTTACCCCCACATGGTCTGACTCATATCATCACTGTCACGTCCTGATCAGTAAAAGGGTTTGTTTCTTATTGTAGTTTGGTCAGAGCGTGGCAGGGGGTGTTTGTTTAGTGTGTTTTGGGGTTTTGTGGTTTATGTTCTATGTTAGTCTATTTCTATGTTCGCTCTAGGTTTTCTATTTCTATGTTTAGTTGATTGGGTTGACCTTCAATTGGAGGCAGCTGTTCCTCGTTGCCTCTAATTGAAGGTCCTATTTAGTAGGGGTGTTTTCCTTGGGTTTTCGTGGGTAGTTGTTCCGTGTTTAGCGTTGAGCCTGACAGGACTGTCTTTGTCGTCATTATTTGTTATTTTGTTTTGTGTTCACGTTCCTTCAATAAAAGAAGATGAGTTTACACATTCCCGCTGCGTTTTGGTCCACTTTGTACGACGAATGTTACAATCACTCTTAGCCTACCTTTACCAAGAGGTATATATAGTCACATCCAAATTTTGCTAAAATACTTTGAAAAAAATAAAACATCTAAAGAAATAAAAATTGCAAGAAGATAAAAGGGTCAAAATGATTGTTTCCTATGTTTAAAAATACTCCTGCACCCTCCCTCTGTGAGGATAACAACACTGAGACTAGTCTATTTAAAAATACTCCAGCACCCTCCCTCTGCGAGGATAACAACACTGAGACTAGTCTATTTGCAATGTATAAGTACCCATTAGTTACAAGTAAGTTCCCCTCAAAATACACTTCATTTTACCTATCTAAATCCTGTGTTACACCTAGTAATTACATTGTACTTATGCAGATACTACATGTACTCTGTGGTGTAGTAGTGGGTTTATCATCCCACTTGGTTGTCACAATGGGTAACATACACATTAGTTATAAACTACCGTAATTTCCGGACTATAAGCCGCAACTTTTTTCCCACGCTTTGAACCTCTCGGCTTAAACAATGACGCGGCTTAAACAATGACGCGGCTAATATATGGATTTTTTCCGCTTTCAATTTTTTTTTCTCCAAAAAAACACATTCTGTAACGTGCTCAGTTTTTTGGTGGCATGAAGCTTTCATTAGACCAATGAAATTGCCGAACGGGTTAAGGTCAAACAACTTTTTTGTTTACTGTTTAGATTAAATCGAGCGCTCTCAAACTTCCCATCATTCTGATTACGGTAGTCATTTTGTCACCCTCATCATGGCAAAGACACGGAGAAATGCATATGATGCAGCTTTCAAGTTGAAGGCGATTGATCTGGCTGTTGGAAAAGGAAATAGAGCTGCTGCACGGGAGCTTGGTCTTAATGAGTCGATGATAAGACGTTGGAAACAGCAGCGTTAGGAATTGACTCAGTGCGAAAAGACAACTAAAGCTTACTGCATTTTTTTTTTGTTACAAGCCGTGTTTCGTTAAAGCCTATTTATTTTTGTTACAAACCGTGTTTCGTTAAAGCCTGTGTAAAGTTAATTTGTTTCAATGTACCGGTAGGCACCTGCGGCTTATAGACATGTGCAGCTTATTTATGTTCAAAATAATATTTTTTTTTAAATTCAGTGGGTGCGGCTTATATTCAGGTGCGCTCAATAGTCCGGAAATTACAGTAAATTTTTTATTTTAATCTGGGATGACACCCATATGCTAGACCCCAGTCAGTGAGGTTGTAAATCTGATCTGTTTCTGTAAACTCAACCAAGTTAACCCCGGCAAGTGTTAGCAACAACATTGAGTGGAGATTTTGAAGAGTGCATTCAAGGGTAGGTAATTAGAGCCTCCAACCTTCGTAAGTCGGACACCCAGGACATCGGTCTCTCTCTCGAGAGAGATGACAGCCTTGTGACAGTTGTTACTGAATCGGATGCAGCGGCGAAGAAACAAACTTGCACATATGTAACAGATATGCTAACAAACATTCGTCGTTACACCTCTGTAATTACAGACTGCAATTATCATCAGTTACATGTTATTATTACAGTGTAACTTTCAGTTATTAAAATGAACTACAATGCTTGTTACAGTGTAATTATACATGTAATTTCACTGTAATAAGGACCCATTAAAATGAAGATTTACGGATTTGTCAACCAATTAATGTCTACAAAATGATTAGGTAACATTTCATTAAATAACTTAATAAGTTTGAATGTTAGAGAGAATCATTTTAAACACATGATGCTGGATAAATCACCAATAATCCTTTTCAGATCATTTTTGTTGACCTAAATCTCTGTGTTAACTTCCTGTGACAACTCAACAAATGACAGAGCACACCTTTAATCTTAGCATGCTGAGTATCACTACACAGACTATTACAGTAACGCTATACAGACTATTACAGTATCACTACACAGACTATTACAGTATCACTATACAGAATATTACAGCAACGCTATACATACTATTACAGTAACGCTATACAAAATATTACAGTAGCGCTATACAGACTATTACAGTATTGCTATACAGAATATTACAGTAACGCTATACAGACTATTACAGTACGCTATACAGACTATTACAGTATCGCTATACAGACTATTACAGCATCGCTATACAGACTATTACAGCATCGCTATACAGACTATTACAATAGCGCTATACAGACTATTACAGTAACGCTATACAGGCTATTACAGCATCACTATACAGACTATTACAGTAGTGCTATACAGGCTATTACAGTATCGCTATACAGACTATTACAGCATCGCTATACAGACTATTACAGTATCGCTATACAGACTATTACAGTATTGCTATACAGACTATTACAGCATCGCTATACAGACTATTACAATAGCGCTATACAGACTATTACAGTAATGCTATACAGACTATTACAGCATCGCTATACAGACTATTACAGTAGTGCTATACAGACTATTACAGTATCGCTATACAGACTATTACAGCATCGCTATACAGACTATTACAGTACGCTATACAGACTATTACAGTATCGCTACACAGACAATTACAGTATTGCTATACAGACTATTACAGCATCGATATACAGACTATTACAATAGTGCAATACAGACTATTACAGTAACGCTATACAGACTATTACAGCATCGCTATACAGACTATTACAGTAGTGCTATACAGACTATTACAGTATCACTATACAGACTATTACAGCATCGCTATACAGACTATTACAGTACGCTATACAGACTATTACAGTATCGCTATACAGACTATTACAGCATCACTACAATGTCTATTACAGCATCACTACACAGACTATTACAGCATCACTACACAGACTATAACAGGTGGCAGCTATAAAACCAATGCGCTACTAGATTTGGATCTGTTGGACTTTGACCAACTTTCCTAAAACAAATATGTAGTTCTGCTATTTGTAATGTTGTTGTTTCAGTGAGGAGTCAGTCTAAGTAAATAATTTTTTATTTTTTATTTCACCTTTATTTAACCATGTAGGCCAGTTGAGAACAAGTTGTCATTTACAACTATGACCTAACCAAGATAAAGCAAAGCAGTGCGACACAAACAACAACAGAGTTACACATGGGATAAACAAACGTACAGTCAATAACACAATAGAAAAATCTATGTACAGTGTGTGCAAATGTAGTAAGATTAGGGCGGTAAGGCAATAAATAGGCCATAGTGGCGAAATAATTACAATTTAGCATTAATACTGGAGTGATAGATGTGCAGATGATGATGTGCAAGTAGAGATACTGGGGTGCAAAAGAGCAAGAAAAATAAATAACAATATGGGGATGAGGTAGTTGGGTGGGCTATTACAGATGGGCTATGTACAGGTACAGTGATCGGTAAGCTGCTCTGACAGCTGATGCTTAAAGTTAGTGAGGGAGATATAAGTCTGCAGCTTCAGTGATTTTTGCAATTCATTCCAGTCATTGGCAGCAGTGAACTGGAAGGAAAGGCGGCCAAAGGAGGTGTTGGCTTTGGGGATGACCAGTGACCAGTGAAATATACCTGCTGGAGCGCGTGCTATGGGTGGGTGTTGCTATGGTGACAAAGTGAGCTGAGATAAGGTGGGGCTTTACCTAGCAGAGACTTATAGATGACCTGGAGCCAGTGGGTTTGGCGCCAAATATGTAGCGAGGGCCAGCCAATGAGAGCATTCAGGTTGCAGTGGTGGGTAGTATATGGGGCTTTGGTGACAAAACGGATGGCACTGTGATAGACTACATCCAATTTGCTGAGTAGATTGTTGGAGGATATTTTGTAAATGACATTGCCGAAGTCAAGGATCAGTAGGATAGTCAGTTTTACAAGGGTATGTTTGGCAGCACGAGTGAATGAGGCTTTGTTGCGAAATAGGAAGCCGATTCTAGATTTATTTTTGGATTGGAGATCAAATCAAATCAAATCAAATTTATTTATATAGCCCTTCGTACATCAGCTGAAATCTCAAAGTGCTGTACAGAAACCCAGCCTAAAACCCCAAACAGCAAGCAATGCATGTGAAAGAAGCACGGTGGCTGGGAAAAACTCCCTAGGAAAAACTCCTGAGAAAGGCCAAAAACCTAGGAAGAAACCTAGAGAGGAACCAGGCTATGAGGGGTGGCCAGTCCTCTTCTGGCTGTGCCGGGTGGATATTATAACAGAACATGGTCAAGATGTTAAAATGTTCGTAAATGACCAGCATGGTCAAATAATAATAATCATAGTAATTGTCGAGGGTGCAACAAGCACGTCCGGTGAACAGGTCAGGGTTCCGTAGCCGCAGGCAGAACAGTTGAAACTGGAGCAGCAGCATGGCCAGGTGGACTGGGGACAGCAAGGAGTCATCATGCCAGGTAGTCCTAGGGCTCAGGTCCTCCGAGAGAAAGAGAGAAAGAAAGAGAGAATTAGAGAGAGCATATTTACATTCACACAGGACACTGGATAAGACAAGAGAATACTCCAGATGTAACAGACTGACCCTAGCCCCCCGACACATAAACTACTGCAGCATAAATACTGGAGGCTGAGACAGGAGGGATCAGAAGACACTGTGGCCCCATCCGATGATACCCCCGGACAGGGCCAAACAGGCAGGATATAACCCCACCCACTTTGCCAAAGCACAGCCCCCACACCACTAGAGGGATATCTACAACCACCAACTTACCGTCCGAAGACAAGGCCGAGTATAGCCCACAAAGATGTCTGCCACGGCACAACCCAAGGGGGGGGCGCCAACCCAGACAGGAAGACCACGTCAGTGGCTCAACCTACTCAAGTGACGCACCCCTCCCATGGACGGCATGGAAGAACACCAGTAAGTCAGTGACTCAGCCCCTGTAAAAGGGTTAGAGGCAGAGAATCCCAGTGGGAAGAGGGGAACCGACAAGGCAGAGACAGCAAGGGCGGTTCGTTGCTCCAGCCTTTCCGTTCACCTTCACACTCCTGGGCCAGACTATACTTAATCATAGGACCTACTGAAGAGATAAGTCTTCAGTAAAGACTTAAAGGTTGAGACTGAGTCTGCGTCTCTCACATGGGTAGGCAGACCATTCCATAAAAATGGAGCTCTATAGGAGAAAGCCCTACCTCCAGCCGTTTGCTTAGAAATTCTAGGGACAATTAGGAGGCCTGCGTCTTGTGACCGTAGCGTACGTGTAGGTATGTACGGCAGGACCAAATCGGAAAGATAGGTAGGAGCAAGCCCATGTAATGCTTTGTAGGTTAGCAGTAAAACCTTGAAATCAGCCCTTGCCTTAACAGGAAGCCAGTGTAGGGAAGCTAGCACTGGAGTAATATGATCAGGATTCTAGCAGCCGTAATATGATCAGGATTCTAGCAGCCGTATTTAGCACTAACTGAAGTTTGTTTAGTGCTTTATCCGGGTAGCCGGAAAGTAGAGCATTGCAGTAGTCGAGCCTAGAAGTAACAAAAGCATGGATTAATTTTTCTGCGTCATTTTTGGACAGAAAGTTTCTGATTTTTGCAATGTTACGTAGATGGAAAAAAGCTGTCCTTGAAGCAGTCTTGATATGTTCTTCAAAAGAGAGATCAGGGTCCAGAGTAACGCCGAGGTCCTTCACAGTTTTATTTGAGACGACTGTACAACCATCCAGATTAATTGTCAGATTCAACAGAAGATCTCTTTGTTTCTTGGGACCTAGGACAAGCATCTCTGTTTTGTCCGAGTTTAAAAGTAGAAAATTTGCAGCCATCCACTTCCTTATGTCTGAAACACAGGCTTCTAGCGAGGGCAATTTTGGGGCTTCACCATGTTTCATTGAAATGTACAGCTGTGTGTCGTCCGCATAGCAGTGAAATTTAACATTATGTTTTCGAATGACATCCCCAAGAGGTAAAATATATAGTGAAAACAATAGTGGTCCTAGAACGGAACCTTGAGGAACACCGAAATTTACAATTGATTTGTCAGAGGACGAACCATTCACAGAGACAAACTGATATCTTTCCGACAGATAAGATCTAAACCAGGCCAGAACTTGTCCATGTAGACCAATTTGGGTTTCCAATCTCTCCAAAAGAATGTGGTGATCGATGGTATCAAAAGCGGCACTAAGATCTAGGAGCACGAGGACAGATGCAGAGCCTCGGTCTGACGTCATTAAAAGGTCATTTACCACCTTCACAAGTGCAGTCTCAGTGCTATGATGGGGTCTAAAACCAGACTGAAGCGTTTCGTATACATTGTTTGTCTTCAGGAAGGCAGTGAGTTGCTGCGCAACAACTTTTTCTAAAATTTTTGAGAGGAATGGAAGATTCGATATAGGCCGATAGTTTTTTATAATTTCTGGGTCAAGATTCGGCTTTTTCAAGAGAGGCTTTATTACTGCCATTTTTAGTGAGCTTGGTACACATCCGGTGGATAGAGAGCCGTTTATTATGTTCAACATAGGAGGGCCAAGCACAGGAAGCAGCTCTTTCAGTAGTTTAGTTGGAATAGGGTCCAGTATGCAGCTTGAGGGTTTGGAGGCCATGATTATTTTCATCATTGTGTCAAGAGATATAGTACTAAAACACTTTAGTATCTCCCTTGAGCCAGGGTCCTGGCAGAGTTGTGCAGACTCTGGACAATGAAGCCCTGGAGGAATACCCAGATTTAAAGATGAGTCCGTAATTTGCTTTCTAATGATCATGATCTTTTCCTCAAAAAAGTTCATAAATTTATTACTGCTGAAGTGAAAGCCATCCTCCATTTGCGAATGCTGCTTTTTAGTTAGCTTTGCGACAGTGTCAAAAAGAAATTTCGGATTGTTCTTATTTTCCTCAATTAAGTTGGAAAAATAGGATGATCGTGCAGCAGTGAGGGCTCTTCGATACTGCACGGTACTGTCTTTCCAAGCTAGTCGGAAGACTTCCAGTTTAGTGTGGCGCCATTTCCGTTCCAATTTTCTGGAAGCTTGCTTCAGAGCTCGTGTATTTTCTGTATACCAGGGAGCTAGTTTCTTATGACAGATGTTTTTAATTTTTAGGGGTGCAACTGCATCTAGGGTATTGCGCAAGGTTGAATTGAGTTCCTCGGTTAGGTGGTTAACTGATTCTTGTCCTCTGACGTCCTTGGGTAGGCAGAGGGAGTCTGGAAGGGCATCAAGGAATCTTTGGGTTGTCTGAGAATTTATAGCACGACTTTTAATCTTCCTTGGTTGGGGTCTGAGCAGATTATTTGTTGCAATTGTAAACGCAATAAAATGGTGGTCCGATAATCCAGGATTATGAGGAAAAACATTAAGATCCACAACATTTATTCCATGGGACAAAACTAGGTCCAGAGTATGACTGTGGCAGTGAGTAGGTCCAGAGACATGTTGGACAAAACCCACTGAGTCGATGATGGCTCCGAAAGCCTTTTGGAGTGGGTCTGTGGACTTTTCCATGTGAATGTTAAAGTCACCAAAAATTAGAATATTATCTGCTATGACTACAAGATCCGATAGGAATTCAGGGAACTCAGTAAGGAACACTGCATATGGCCCAGGAGGCCTGTAAACAGTAGCTATAAAAAGTGATTGAGTAGGCTGCATAGATTTCATGACTAGAAGCTCAAAAGACGAAAACGTCATTGTTTTTTTTTTTGTAAATTGAAATTTGCTATCGTAAATGTTAGCAACACCTCCGCCTTTGCCGGATGCACGGGGGGTTTGGTCACTAGTGTAACCAGGGGGTGAGGCCTCATTTAACACAGTAAATTCATCAGGCTTAAGCCATGTTTCAGTCAGGCCAATCACATCAAGATTATGATCAGTGATTAGTTCATTGACTATAACTGCCTTGGAAGTGAGGGATCTAACATTAAGTAACCCAATTTTGAGATGTGAAGTATCACAATCTCTTTCAATAATGGCAGGAATGGAGGAGGTCTTTATACTAGTAAGATTACTGAAGCGAACACCGCCATTTTTAATTTTGCCCAACCAAGATCGAGGCACAGACACGGTCTCAATGGGGAAAGCTAAGCTGACTACGCTAACTGTGCTAGTGGCAGACTCCACTAAGCTGGCAGGCTGGCTAACAGCCTGCTGCCTGGCCTGCACCCTATTTCATTGTGGAGCTAGAGGAGTTAGAGCCCTGTCTATGTTCGTAGATAAGATGAGAGCACCCCTCCAGCTAGGATGGAGTCCGTCACTCCTCAGCAGGCCAGGCTTGGTCCTGTTTGTTGGTGAATCCCAGAAAGAGGGCCAGTTATCTACAAATTCTATCTTTTGGGAGGGGCAGAAAACAGTTTTCATCCAGCGATTGAGTTGTGAGACTCTGCTGTAGAGCTCATCACTCCCCCTAACTGGGAGGGGGCCAGAGACAATTACTCGATGCCGACACATCTTTCTAGCTGATTTACACGCTGAAGCTATATTGCGCTTGGTGACCTCTGACTGTTTCATCCTAACATCGTTGGTGCCGACGTGGATAACAATATCTCTATACTCTCTACACTCGCCAGTTTTAGCTTTAGCCAGCACCGTCTTTAGATTAGCATTAACGTCGGTAGCCCTGCCCCCTGGTAAACAGTGTATGATCGCTGGATGATTAGTTTTAAGTCTAATACTGCGGGTAATGGAGTCGCCAATGACTAGGGTTTTCAATTTGTCAGAGCTAATGGTGGGAGCCGTCGGCGTCTCAGACCCCGTAACGGGAGGAGTAGAGACCAGAGAAGTCTCGGCCTCCGACTCCGACTCGCTTAACGGGGAGAACCGGTTGAAAGTTTCTGTCGGCTGAATAAGCGACACCGGTTGAGCATTCCTACAGCGTTTCCCTCCAGAAGCCATGAGAAAGATGTCCGGCTGCGGGGACCGTGCGAGGGGGTTTATACTAACGTTACTATCTGTACTTGCTGGTGGCACAGACGCTGTTTCATCCTTTCCTACACTGAAATGACCCTTGCCTAACGATTGCGTCTGAAGCTGGGCTTGCAGCACAGCTATCCTTGCCGTAAGGCGATCGTTCTCCTGTATATTATGAGTACAACGACTGCAATTAGAAGGCATCATGTTAATGTTACTTAGCTTCGGCTGTTTGAAGTCCTGACGAACCATGTCCAGATAAAACCTCCGGGGTAGGAAAGTTGAATGAAAAAAAAAAGTTGAGTGAGGGAAAAAGTAAAAATATACGGTAATGAAAAAGTAAAAACCGTCAGGTAGCAAAGTAAAAACGGCAACAAAAACGCACAACAGCGTAAACAAGTCTGCAAGTTGTGACCGGAAACAGGAAACAGGAAGAAAGTCTAGTACTTAATGTGAGTCGGGAAGGAGAGTTAACAGTCTAACCAGACATCTAGGTATTTGTAGTTGTCCACATATTCTAAGTCAGAACCGTCCAGAGTAGTGATGCTAGTCGGGCGGGCGGGTGCGGGCAGCAATCGGTTGAAGAGCATGTATTTAGTTTTACTAGCATTTAAGAGCAGTTGGAGGCCACGGAAGGAGTGTTGTATGGCATTGAAGCTTGTTTGGAGGTTTGTTAACACAGTGTCCAAAGAAGGGCCAGATGTATACAGAATGGTGTCGTCTGCGTAGAGGTGGATCAGAGAATCACCAGCAGCAAGAGCGACATCATTGATATAGACAGAGAAAAGAGTCGGCCTGAGAATTGAACCCTGTGGCACCCCATAGAGACTGCCAGAGGTCCAGTCAACAGGCCCTCCGATTTGACACACTGAACTCTGTCTGAGAAGAAGTTGTGAACCAGGCGAGGCAGTCATTTGAGAAACCAAGGCTGTTGAGTCTGCCGTTAAGAATGTGGTGATTGACAGAGTCAAAAGCCTTGGCCAGCTTGACGAATACAGATGCACAGTATTGTCTCTTATTGATGGCAGTTATGATATCGTTTAGGACCTTGAGCATGGCTGAGGTGCACCCATGACCAGCTCGGAAACCAGATTGCAAAGCGGAGAAGGTACGGTGGGATTCGAAATGGTCGATGATCTGTTTGTTAACTTGGCTTTCAAAGACCGTAGAAAGGCAGGGTAGGATAGCTATAGGTCTGTAGCAGTTTGGGTCTAGAGTGTCTCCCCCTTTGAAGAGGGGGACGACCGCGGCAGCTTTCCAATCTTTGGGGATCTCAGACGATGCGAAAGAGAGGTTGAACAGGCTAGTAATAGGGGTTGCAACAATTGCGGTGGATAATTTTAGAAAGAGAGGGTCTAGATTGTCTAGCCCAGCTGATTTGTAGGGGTCCAGATTTTGCCGCTCTTTCAGAACATCAGCTATCTGGATTTGGGTGAAGGAGAAATGGGGGAGGCTTGGGCAAGTGACTGTGGGGTTTGCAGGGCTGTTGACCGGGGTAGGGGTAGCCAGGTGGAAAGCATGGCCAGCAGTAGACAAATGGGTATTGTAATTCTCGATTATCGTAGATTTATCGGTGGTGACAGTGTTTCCTAGCCTCAGTGCAGTGGGCAGCTGGGAGAAGGTGCTCTTATTCTCCATGGACTTTACATTGTCCCAAAACTTTTTGGAATTAGTGCTACGGGATGCAAATTTCTATTTGAAAAAGCTAGCCTTTGCTTTCCAAACTGACTGTGTATATTGGTTCCTGACTTTGTAGGGGTTGGGTCTCAAAGACCATCCCCATTATTGATTAAGGGGGCCTTAAGATTCATATGTTTTGCTGCAGGCCTTATAATAAGATACTGTTGCTATGAGTCTAAAGACTCTGCCACTATACGTTGCACAAGCTATCTATATCAGTCTTTGTGGTTAAGCCCTGGCGGTTGCGAGATTGTGCTTGCAGGCTGGTTCTGAGTCAGATCGAAACTAGATAAAGAGAAGTAACCACTGTCTGGTTTTGATATTTTGATCTTGTGAGACAGTGGACAATTCTAATAAATTCAGAGAAGCTACTGTACTAGGTCGCCTTATAAGGTAACCTCAGCTTATTGATACACACATACATTGACGTAGGTGATCCTACCACTAGGGAGTGATCACATGTATAAAATCAGCTGTGCCCTTAGGTGGGGTGTAGAACTCAGGAGAGACATCAGTGGTATGTTTGATCTTTGACATCTGTCTACAGCTGTATTTTGATTTAAATTGTTATGATTTATAAGTGCACATTTTGAGTATTCCTTATTTGTTAAGTAAATAACGGAGCCAAGAAAAGTGGAACCAACAACTTCCCTGAAAGTTGCATATCACGGGGGCTATTCAATGCTAATGCAGTATGCCACAGGATGTTTTTGTGCTGATCAAGGGCAGTCAAGTCTGGAGTGAACCAAGGACTATATATGTTCGTAGTTCTACATTTTTTGAATGGGGCATGCTTATTTAAGATGGTGAGGAAAGCACTTTTGAAGAACAACCAGGAGTCCTGGGCCATTCTTCCTCCCCTCTCTGTCTTTTCTCTCTTTCTGTCTCTCCTCCTCTCTCCCCCTCTCTCCCCCTCTCCTCCTTTCAGGGCGACTTGCATTCATCTTAATGATCTAACCCTTTTTTTCAATTTTCGCCTAAAATGACATACCCAAATCTAACTGCCTGTAGCTCAGGACCTGAAGCAAAGATATGCATATTCTTGGAATAATTTTAAAGGAAACACTTTGAAGATTGTGGAAATGTGAAATTAATGTAGGAGAATATAACATTAGATCTGGTAAAAGATAATACAACAGACAGAGATGTAGGATTCTAGATGTCATTTAGATGTTGTCCACCAGATGTCAGCAGTGTGTGTGCAAAGTTTCAGACTGATCCAGTGAAGAATTATATCACTACAAAATATTTAGTATCAAGTCTGCCAGGAGTTTTCCCAAATGTGCCGAATCGGTTTTCAAGTACATAACTATAGAGAACATACAAAAATGCTATGGTAATACAAAATGTAAGTTTGCACACTCCCAGGAATTTTATACATGATGGATCATTAGCTTCCCTACAGAAAAGACACTAACCTTCACACGTCTAGATGGCCGGGCAGGGTGGGTGTGGAGCCAGAGGTCAAACTGTAGAACCCAGTTCCTACATTTGAAAATAATATTTTTATATATCTTTTTTAAAGAAAACTGCACTACATTTTATCTCTGGGATCCTCAGGATGACAAATCAGAGCAAGATTAATGAATGTAAGTGCATGATTTACCTTCAGACGTGAATGTACCAAACCAGTTGCTGTGATTAAAGTGTTTTGTTGTTGTGTACTATCCTCAAACAATATTTGTTATCTGTAATAGCTACTGTAAATTGGACACTGCTGTTAGATTAACCCCTGTGCGGCCTCGGGACGGACATCCAGCGAAAAATCCTATCTCCATTAGCATAACAAAATGTAATATTTTTGGTTTTCAATTTTTTTTTCAAATTATATCGTTTTATAGATACACCTCTCCTGAATCGAACGACGTTGTCCGATTTCAAAAAGGCTTTACAGCAAAAGCAAAACATTAGATTATGTTAGAGGAGTATATCGTAAAAGTAGCCACATAGCCATTTTCCGACCAACCACATGCATCACAAATAACCAAAAAACAGCTAAATGCAGCACTAACCTTTGACAATCTTCATCAGATGACACACCTAGGACATCATGTTACACAATACATGCATTCTTTTGTTCGATAAAGTTAATATTTATATATAAAAACAGCATTTTACATTGCTGCGTAACGTTGACTAACTATTGCATCCGATGAAACAGCGCTACAATTTACTAAATTACTATTCGAAAACATTTTTAAAATGTAATATTGTCATTCTAAGATTTATAGATGAATATCTCTTGAAAGCACCTGTAATGCCAGATTTAAAAATAACTTTACGGGTAATCACACTTTGCGATAAAAGGGGATGCGATACTCAGAACAATAGGCTAGCAATACAGGTCAGCGCCATCTTGGAACAATCGCATATCAAATCTAGTCTTGTATACTATTGTCAATAATCCCTTACCTTTGATTATCTTCATCCTTAGGCACTTCCAGGAATCCCAGGTCCACAACAAATGTATTTTCGTTCGAAAAAGTTCATCCTTTATGTTCCATTAGCTTGTTGTTGTTAGCGCGTTCTGAAGGCTGCACCAAAAGCTCCGACGTGCGCGGGGCTACTCTTTCAACAAAATGCATTTTTTTCTTATTTAGGTTCGTTCAAACATGTCAAACGTTGTATAACATAAATCTTTAAGGCCTTTTTCAACCAGAGCTCCAATAAGATTCAAGGGGGACGATTGCATTGTCTTTATAAACGTTTCGAAAGGGGAGGGTAGCCAGGAGCGCCGGCGTCATAATGGTGATGGCCCTCTCCGTGTGACCACGTTCCACAGCGTGTCATTCTGTCAGCTTTCACAGTAGGAAACTCAAATCACTTTGTAAAGACTGGGGACATCTAGTGGAAGCAATAGGAAGTGCTCAATGAACCATAGCTCACGGTGTGATTAATAGGCAACGTGATGAAGTTGAGTCCGCAATTCAGAATTCCACTTCCTGTTTCGATCTGTCTCGTGGTTTTGACTGCCATATGAGTTCTGTTATACTCACAGACACCATCCAAACAGTTTTAGAAACGTTAGGGTGTTTTCTATCCACAAGTATTAATTATATGCATATCCTAGCTTCTGAGTTTGAGTAGTAGGCCGTTTAAAATGGGCACACATTTTTTTCAAAATGCGCTGTGGCGCCCCCTATCCTAGGCGACCGTCAAGAGGTTAACAAGAAATTAAGCTTTCTGCCCATATAAGACATGTCTATGTCCCGGAAAGTTGGCTGTGTTAATAACACCATTCTAGTCACATATCGCATGTTGAGCAGCAACCGTCCCGTATAAGGGACACCAATCCCGAGAGCAGGGCTGCCCAACCCTCTTCCTGGAGATCTACTGTCCTGAAGGTTTTCAGTCCAACCCTAATTTAGCATTTCTGATTCAGCTAGTTAAGGTCTTGTTGAGCAGCTAATTAGTAGAATCAGGTGTGTTAAATTAAGGTTGGACTGAAAACCCACAGGATGGTAGATCTCCAGGAAGAGGGTTGGGCAGCCCTGACCTAAAGGTTAAGATAGCTAGGTGAGACAGCCACATATCACAGTCTATTATACAGGATAGAAACATTGCATTCACAAAACATCAAGAACACCTTCCTAGTATTGAGTTGCACAACCACAACTTTTTTTTTTGCAGTTATCTTGGTAGCAATAAGTGAAAAGAGCAAATGGGAATCAAGCATTTCAAATACAGGTACAGCCTGTTCCTTTTGGGTCAAACTGAATTACGTAGCATGTATTTGTTTGTTTGCCAACAAGGTTTTTGAAACGCAGTAATTGCCTCCAAGCAGCGTACAGGTGATGTTTTCTCTAAATAAGGAACAGGTCTATCCTTTACACACACAGTGACACACACACAGGCATAGGCACAAACAGTGACACACACACAGTGGCACACACACACACACACACAGTGACACACACACACACAGTGGCACACACACACACAGTGGTGCACACACACACAGTGGTGCACACACACACAGTCGCACACACACACAGTGACACTCACACACAAACACACACACAGTGACACACACACACACACACACACAGTGGCACACACACACACAGTGACACACACACACACAGAGTGACACACAGTGTGACACACACACACACAGTGACACACACACACACACACACACAGTGACACACAGAGTGACACACAGAGTGACACACACACACACAGTGACACACACAGTGACACACACACACACACACAGTGACACACACAGTGACACACAGAGTGACACACACACAGTGACACACAGAGTGACACATCCACACACACACACACACACACACACACACACACACAGTGACACATACACACACATACACAGTGACACACACACACAGTGACACACACACACAAACACAGTGACACACACAAACACAGTGACACACACACACACACGTACACACACACACACAAACACAGTGACACACACAAACACAGTGACACACACCCAGTGACACACACACACACCAACACAGTGACACACACACACAGTGACACACACACACACACACAGTGACACACAGTGACACAAAGTGACACACACACACAGTGACACACACAGACAGTGACACACACACAGTGACACACAGTGACACGCACACACACACACACACACAGTGACACACACAGCCACAGTGACACACATACACAGACACAGTGACACACACACACAGTGACACACACAGTGACACACACACACCAACACAGTGACACACACACACCAACACAGTGACACACACACACACACACACAGTGACACACACACACAGTGACACACACACACACAGTGATACACATTGACACAAAGTGACACACACACACAGTGACACAAAGTGACACACACACAGTGACACACATTGACACGAGCACACACACACACAGTGACACACACACAGTGACACACACACAGTGACACACAGAAACACACACACACAGTGACACACACACAGTGACACACACACACACACACACAGTGACACACACACAGACACAGTGACACACACATACAGACACAGTGACACACACATACACAGTGACACACACACACACACACACACAAACAGTGACACACACACAGACACAGTAACACACACACAGTGGCACACACACAGTGACACACACACACACACTGTGACACACACACACGGTGACACACACACACACGGTGACACACACACACACGGTGACACACACACACGGTGACACACACTTCCTCATTCTACCTCCATCATTTAATTATCTCTAATACACTTCCTCTCTCACTCTTACCCTTCTATCAGTCCATCTATTCTGTCATTCTCTAACCCTTACCCTTTCCATCAGTCCATCTATTCTGTCATTCTCTAACCCTCCATGTTTTCCTTTTGAGGGACAGCCTGTGGGTACATGTTTTATAAACGTATCATTTTAAATTAATAATGTAACCCCCCCATCTAAAAATAACAAAACAAATAAAAATGTGGGGTAAAAAACTAAGAATTTGAAGATTTTTGTTGAATGACTAAATGTATGACCATAAGCACATGGTTTGGAGAGTTCTATGATATCGGTCTTAATATAGTAATATAGTATATTTAAATACGAGGGACATGGAATCACCTCAACAGAAGAGAAGACCACTGTTGCAGCTTCAACAATACTAATGTATATTTTCCTAATGAGTTAGACATAAGTTAAATACAGTAACACAGTATAAAGGCATTATATGTGTGCAGTAACTGAGTATTACAATATTAACGTTGTTGTTACGTAGGACTTGCATTGAGTTATTACATTAGTGAAATAAGGAACAGTCACTAGTCCTTGTGTACAGTACTTACAAAAACTCAGCTCATTGCTATGCATTCAAAATGCTAGTATAAAAGTATTATGTAACATGCTAATAAAATGTTGCTCCAAAAGTAACTATGATTTCATTACACAGGCATAAGAACAGCTTAATGTTAAGTGTTACTGAGAATGCTAACAGTAACTAAATATCCCAAAACTGGCTTTCTTGAATCAACTACAGCCAAGGTATGTGGAAAATCATGTTGTTGTTTTTTCTGAGTAAAGTATCCCTTTAAAGAGGGTATAGTGTTTGAAACAAGAACACTTACCCTCAGATGGAAGGAGGTTCAAAGTTATTTTTGCCAAGCATCCAACTTGCTGTTTGCAATGTTTGCAAATGGCTTTGAATTACTCTGGAGTCTTTCCAGGTATCATAAAATTAATTGCAGCTTTCAACTTTTTCAGTGGCATGTTGACAGGGTCATACAGTAGTTGAGCGTTCAACTTATTAATACTTATCTGTACAAAATATCATTGGTACATTTTTTTTTACTTCATTATGTTCACCTTGGGCAATGGACATTCAGGAGAATGGACATACACAGAATGTTCACATAGAAATGTATTGTGTAGCTCCAATATGACTGTCAGATAGATTGGAATAGTATAGGAAATTGTGTGTGCTCTATTCATTCTATTTCTATATTCAACATGTAGATACAGTCCTGCCATTAGTGGAAGGCAGCCAATCGTTTCAGAAAGGTAGTAACGTCCTGAGATCTGTGTGTAACATGAGGGACTTACACATAAATATACGTATAATTCCTGTAGACAAACTACACCACCTGTTTAGTACTTGAGGTGAGGTCCTCAGGGCTATTCTAAACATATCAGGTTCTTTACATCAAGGACTGGAGCGTGGGAATCAGACAACAGTATCAGGATGCAACAACAATTGTAATTTTCAGTATCACAAGGCAGACACACAATCTCAATTGGCCTACATCATTCCTATGCATCAGCTCTATAAGCTCTGTACAACTGTCCTAAAAGACAGACTTCAATATGGGAACTAAAAGAAATTTCACAAGGTTTATTCTCCTGAAACTCAGCAATACATTTGTGTCCTCTCTAGTGGACATCAGTTCTTGGTCCGTATCTCTGAGGCTGTACAAGCCACTGTATTAACTGGAATTGATGTCCACACCCCCACTGAAATCTAATTATCATACTTTTTTTAATCCTCAAAAAATGTGTCAGTTTAAGCTCGAGTGAACAGATTTTTTCGCATTGAATGCGTCTCAATCCAACACATCCGCCGATGTTGCACTTCCGCATCTGCGGTGAAAGGAGAAAGAAAATGTATATTTATTTATTTTTTTCACCTTTATTTAACCAGGTAGGCTAGTTGAGAACAAGTTCTCATTTGCAACTGCGACCTGGCCAAGATAAAGCATAGCAATTCGACACATACAACAACACAGAGTTACACATGGAATAAACAAAACATACAGTCAATAATACAGTAGAACAAAAGAAAACAAAAAGTCTATATACAGTGAGCGCAAATGAGGTAAGTTAAGGCAATAAATAGGCCATAGTGGTGAAGTAATTACAATACATCAATTAAACACTGGAATGGTAGATGTGCAGAAGATGAATGTGCAAGTAGAGATACTGGGGTGCAAAGGAGCAAGATAAATAAATAAATACAGTATGGAGGATGAGGTAGATAGATGGGCTGTTTACAGATGGGCTATGTACAGGCGCAGTGATCTGTGAGCTGCTCTGACAGCTGGTGCTTAAGCTAGTGAGGGATATATGAGTCTCCAGCTTCAGAGATTTTTGCAGTTCGTTCCAGTCATTGGCAGCAGAGAACTGGAAGGAAAGACGACCAAAGGAGAAATTGGCTTTGGGGGTGACCAGTGAGATATACCTGCTAGAGCGTGTGCTACGAGTGGGTGCTGCTATGGTGACTAGTGAGCTGAGATATGGCGGGGTTTTACCTAGCAGAGACTTGTAGATAACCTGTAGCCAGTGGGATTGGCGACGAGTATGAAGCGAGGGCCAACCAACGAGAGCGTACAGGTCGCAATGGTGGGTACTGTATGGGGCTTTGGTGACAAAACGGATGGCACTGTGATAGACTGCATCCAGTTTGTTGAGTAGAGTGTTGGAGGCTATTTTATAGATGACATCACCGAAATCGAGGATCGGTAGGATGGTCAGTTTTACGAGGGTGTGTTTGGCAGCATGAGTGAAGGATGCTTTGTTGCGATATAGGTATAGATATAGGGATACTCTCCCCATGGACACAATCCCTCCCGTGTAACTCTCCCATTGACACACCGCCTCCTGCGCTACTCTCCCATGGACACCCCCCCTCCCGCGCTACTCTCTCATGGACACACCCTCTCCCGCGCTACTCTCCCATGGACACCCCCCCTCCCGCGCTACTCTCTCATGGACACACCCTCTCCCGCGCTACTCTCCCATGGACACCCCCCCTCCTGCGCTACTCTCATGGACACCCCCTCTCCCGCGCTACTCTCCCATGGACACCCCCCCCTCCTGCGCTACTCTCATGGACACACACTCTCCCACGCTATTCTCCACATGGACATACCCCCTCCCTGCATTGCTCCCCCATGGACATACCCCCTCCCGCGCTACTTCCCCCATTTTTGTGAGCACGATATTCAAATTGTTTCTAGTAAGTGAATATCAGGAATAGTTAAATAAGTTGTCAGGATTTTTTCACAACCTGTTCAGTAAATATTTTCATATTTCTGTTCCTAATAACCACTACAGAGGACAATTACACACTTACAATATAAGATGAACATTAAAAAAAAATCTTGGCAAAAATATAGAAGGAAAAAAGATATATAAAATGGGGGGGGGTTTAGGAAGTTATGTTTCATTCACATACTCAAAAGACAATGTGTCTTCAATTCTTTTTTCATATTGTATACAGGAGCTTGCTAACAAGTTCAAAGTCTAAACTATTTCTTTGTCCTTTAGAAACAAATTGAAGGTGAACTTTGCTAGTAAAAACTAGACAGGAACACCCAGATTCTAATCTAATCTATTTAATTTAAACGATAGGAGCGCAACCATGTTTCACTTTGAACTATCCGCCGTCTGAAAAACAAGTACCTAGTAATAATAATCCATAGCATTTACAGCACAATAAAACATATCATTTAATTCACACAGTAATATTAATTTAGTCAATAAATGTTTATCAGTCTTCACACTTCCAACGATGTCAGTGCTCCCAGGGTACTGTAGGAACGTCCTGCCCCGGAGAAAGCCACAGATCAGCTGTGTTTGACCCCTGTGATAGTCCACAGATGGTCAGCCATCCAAACAATGTATTGAGTCATCACGCTGGGCCTCAGTGCCTACAAGTTGCAACCTTATATCCTTCCACTACAGCTTTGAATTACTCTGCAGTATTTTCAGGCATCATAAAATGAATTGCCGCTTTTAACTTTTTTCAGTGGCATGTTGACAGGGTCATACAGTAGTTGACCATTCAACTTATTAATACTTATCTATACAAAATATCATTGGTTAAATATCATTTAACTTAATTATGTACACTTGGGGCAAAGGACATTCAGGACAATGGACAGACAGAATGTTGAAATAGAAATATATTGTGTAGATCCAATATGACTGTCAGATAGATTGGAATAGTATAGGAGGTTGTGTGTGATCTATTCATTCTATTTCTATCTTACACAGCATTCCAGATACAGCCCTGGCATTAGTTGAAGGCAGCCAATGAAATATATTTTTAAGTAGTTGCTTTCTAAGATCTGTATTGAAAAGTTTTAAAAGTAATCACTTTGAAATCTGTATGTAACGTGAGGGATTTACACAAATATACACCGAGTGTACAAAATGTTATGAACAGCTTCCTAATATTGAGTTGCACCCACTTTTGCCCTCAAAACAGCCTCAATTCGTCAGGGCATGAACTCTACAAGGTGGAAAAGGCATTCCAAAGGAATGCTGGCCCATGTTGACTCCAACGCTTCCCACAGTTGTGTCAAGTTGGCTGGATGTCCTTTAGGGGGGTGGACTATTCTTGATACACACGGGAAACTGTTGAGCATGAAAAACCCAGCAGCATTGCAGTTCTTGACACACTCAAACCAGTGTGCCTGGCACCTACTACCATACCCCGTTCAAAGGCACTTCAATCTTTTGTCTTGCCCGTTCACCCTCTGAATGGCACACATACACAATCCATGTCTCAATTGTCTCCAGGCTTAAAAATTCTTCTTTAACATGTCTCCTCCCATTCATCTACACTGATCAATACAGGATCATACCTTTCACCTGGTTTCACCTGGTCAGTCTGTTATGGAAAGAGCAGGTTTTTCCTAGTGTTTTGTACAATCAGTGTATAATTCCTATAGCCATACAACTTTTTAATACATGAGGTGAGGTCCTCAGGACTAATCTAAACATAACAGGTTCTTTACATCAAGGACTGGAGAATGGGAATCAGACAATATCAGGATGCAACAATAATTTATTTTAATTTTCAGTATTACAAGACAGACATCTCCATAGGCCTACATGGAACTCCGTACAACTGTCCTACAAGACAGCCTTCAACAGATGGCAATATCAGATTTCTCACAGACAAATATTACTAGGTTTCATTCACATACTCAGACAATGATGATCTGTTGTAACACACACGGAGAGCGTGCCCAGGGAGGAGAGCTAGGTGGAATATGGACGCCAATGCCTAAAAACCCCACATTCACAATCATTCCTATTTCTCATACTTACTTCATTAAACCACCATCACCGCTCCCGTCCACCCAAGGCATGCCGACCAGCACATAGTAAGGGGATCCCCTGAATGACACAAACAGGAAGGCTTTTATATACAAGCCCAAGCCCTTAATTAACAATCATATACACCTGGCACAGGCAGACCAACACGGATGTGTTCAAAATAGGTTGATGGTCCTCCCCATTACAAGTATTCAAATAGTACTCATAAGTAGTACTTTTTGGGGATCTGTATTCAAATAGTTGCAGTCACTTCCAAAATAACCATTTCTTCCCACAGAAAAATAGATACTTTCCACAAAGCATAGTTCAAACTAGCTTTATCCCAGGGCTGGTTGACTGTAAAGTATTTTTCTCTGTAATACATTTTTTGTTATGTGTCGGACCCCAGTAAGACTAGCTGTTGCTGTTGGCGTTGGCTACTGTGGCGATTTTAACATGTAAATCTTGGTGGGGCAAACTTTTTTTGATGCATGCCATCAAAGCCACTACACAACACAAAAAAATACATTAATTGCACAATAACATTGGCAAATGGTGCCCACAAACTGTTAGGGCTTACATAAAGCTGTCCCAACAGCTGAGTCCCAACACCTTACCACCGCTGCACCTGGCTATCAGCGGAGCCTTGTCTGGCAGCGAAAGAGCCTAATTTACTAACTAATTCCTCATTTACTGGCTTTTTAATAAAAGCCTGCTGATATGGCAGACTTTTTCAAACAAATGTGGTTGACACTGACAATTGAGATGTTTTTTAGAAAACCCTTTACTCAGTACTTTGTTGAAGCACCTTTGGCAGCGATTACAGCCTCAAGTATTCTTGCGTATGACGCTACAAGCTGGGCACACCTGTATTGGGGAGTTTCTCCTATTCTTCTCTGTAGATCCTCTCAAGCTCTCTCAGGTTGAATGGGGAGCGTCGCTGCACAGCTATTTTCAGGTCTCTCCAGAGATGTTCGATCGGGTTCATGTCCCAAAGCCACTCCTGCGTTGTCTTGGCTGTGTGCTTAAGGTCGTTGTCCTGTTGAAAGGTGAACTTTCGCCCCAGTCGGAGATCTGGAGAAGGTTTTCATCAAGGATCTCCCTGTACTTTGCTCCGTTCATCTATCCCCTCGAACCTGACTATTCTCCTAGTCTGCCACTGAAAAACATCCCCACAACATGATGCTGCCACCACCATGCTTCACCTTGGGGATGGTGCCAGGTTTCCTCCAGACGTGAAGCTTGGCATCAGGCCAAAGAGTTCAATCTTGGTTTAATCAGACCAGGCAATCTTGTTTCTCATGGTCTGAGAGTCTTTGATTTGATTTGATTTTATTTGGATCTCTTTTAGTCCCCATTTGGACTAATCTTCCAAGAGTCCTTAAATATTAAAATACAATTTATATACGAACACATTTTCACATATAACACACTATTACAAACATACATAATATACTAACGTAATAAACTTTTAGGTGCCTTTTGGCAAACTCCAAGTGCCTTTTACTGAGGAGTGGCTTCCGTCTGGCCACTCTACCATAAAGGCCTGATTGGTGGAGTGTTGCAAAGACTGTTGTTCTTCTGGAAGGTTCTCCCATCTCCACAGAGGAACTGTCAGTCTGACCATCGGGTTCTTAGTCACCTCCCTGACCAAGGCCCTTCTCCCCCCGATTGCTCAGTTTGGCCGGCAGCCAGCTCTAGGTAGAGTCTTGGTGGTTCCAAACTCCTTCCATTTAAGAATGATGGAGGCCACTGTGTTCTTGAGGATCTTCAATGCTGCAGAAATGTTTTGGTACCCTTCCCCAGATCTTTGCCTCGACACAATCATGTCTCAGAGCTCTACGGAGAGTTCCTTCAACCTCATGGCTTGGTTTTTGCTCTGACATGCACTGTCAACTGTGGGACCTTATATAGACAGGTGTGTGCCTTTACAAATCATGTCCAATCAATTGAATTTACCACAGGTGGACTCCAATCAAGTTGTAGAAACATCTTAAGGATGATCTGGACCGGAGCTCAATTTTGAGTCTCATAGCAAAGGGTCTGAATACTTATGTAGATTTATTTTATATATATATAAATTAGCAAAATGTTCTAAACCTGTTCTAACTGTTTCATTATGGAGTATTGTGTGTAGATACAACTTTATTCTAAAATGTACAAAAAGTAAGGTAACAAACCGTGGAAAAGTCAAGGGGTCTGAATATTTTCCAAATGCACTGTAAATACATGATGGACATAGAATCCCCTCAACGTAAGATTAGACCACTTTTGCAGCTTCAAGTTGACTGACATATTTTCATGAATGAGACAATTAACAGTAACACGACATAAAGTTATTATACATGTGTAGTAACTGAGTATTACAATAGGAAAATTGTTATAGGACTTTGGAAATGACTTTAGAATTGCATAAGTGGAATAAGGAACAGTCACTAGTCCTTGTGTACAGTACTTACAAAAACTCAGCTCATTGCTATGCATTTAAAATGCAGGTATCAAAGTATTATGTAACATACTAATAAAATGTTGCGCCAAAACAATTTTTATTACACAGGCACAATAGCCATTTAATGTTAAGTGTAACTGAGAATGCTAACAGTAACTAAACATCCCGAAATTGCTTTCTGGAATCAACTACAGCCATGGTAGATGGAAAATCATGTTAGTTTGTATTCTGAGTAAGCTAGATGGTATAGTGCATGTTTGAAACACTTACCCTCAGATGGACAGAGGTTCAAAGTCGTTTTTGCTAAGCATCCAACTTGCTGTTTGCAAATGGCTTTGAATTACACTGTCTTTCCAGGTATCATGAAATTAATAGCAGCTTTCAACTTTTTCAGGGTCATTCAGTAGTTGAGCATTCAACTTATTAATACTTATCTGTACAACATATCATTGGTTAAATATCATTTGATTTAATTATGTACACCTGGGCCAATGGACATTCAGGAGAATGGAAATATACCGAATGTTCACATAGAAATGTATTGTGTAGCTCCAATGTGACTGTCAGATTGGAATAGTATAGGAGGTTGTGTGTGCTCTATTCATTCTATTTCTATCTTCAACATGTAGTTCCAGATACAGCCCTGCCGTTAGTTGAAACCAGCCAATCCAATAGTTTCAGGAAAGTAGTCACTTCCTGAGATCTGTATGTAACGTGAAGGATTTACACACATATAATTTCAGTAGCAGTACTACACCAACTTTACAATACGCGAGGTTACATCCTCAGGACTAATCTAAACATAAGATTATTTACACAAAGGACTGGAACATTGGAATCCGACAACAGTATCAGGATGCAACAATTTCTTTTCATTTTCAGCATCACAAGAAAGACATCTCCATAGGACTACATCATTCCTATACATCTGTTCCAGAAGCTCTGTACAACTGTCCTACAAGACAGACTTCAACAGATGGCAATATCAGATTTCGCACAAACAAATATCACAAAGTTTATTCACGTTTCATTCACATACTCAGACAATAACAACGTGTTGTAACACTCATCGAGCGTGCCCAGGGAGAAGAAGAGCAGGTCAAGATGGAATATGGGCGCCAACGCCTAAAAACACTACATTCACAATCATTCCTATTTCTCATACTTACTTCATTAAAACCAACATCACCGCTCCCAAGGCACGCTGACCAGCACATCGTAAGGTGATCCCCCGAATGACACAAACAGGAAGCTTTAATACACAAGGCCACGTCAGGCCATCCTGATTAAATAAAAATCAATATGACCTTTTGTCTATATTCCCGGTTCTATGAAAAGGACAAAAGAAATGTGTTCCAATAAACATGGATCTGATCTGTTATTGGTCCTTATTTATTCATTCATGCAACAGTGGATCACCTCACTAAGGGAACATAGACATGCTCCCACAACCACAAACAGACAGAGGTTTACTAAACAGCCACCCACGGTCTTCCACTCTGTCTCCCAAAACACAACCTCTCTTCTTGCGTTTCAAGGGTACGCACTTCAAGAACCAATAGGTACATATGAAAACGGAAGTAGCAACCGCAGATTTTCCCTTCATCAGCTTTTCATGACATCACTCTGTATTCAGCTTCAAAGGAGAAGGTTTTGGTTCTATTCAACCAGTAAGTGACAAATACTGCAGAGAGAAAACCATGTTCTCTGTTTATTCATTGTCCTCATTCTTTACTGGTTGGGTTATTGTTAACATCTTTGTTTTTAGTGAGAGTTCAGTAAACTTATGAATACCTTTATTTCTTTATTTTATTTCACCTTTATTTTATCATGGAGTCAAACTGAGACCAAGGTTTCTTTTACAGATGAGTCCTAAATGACAGAAATCAAAATATAAATACAAAATGCAAGCAGAAAGAAAAACACGGTCATACAAAACAACCACATTCATCAGTATTCAGGTCCTCAATCAGCTTTCTGAATTGCCCTAGTGGCACCAACACATTAGAATTAAGAACATTTTGTAGACTGTTCGGATTGCTACTCAAATATCTACATGTGGTAGGTGCTATAATGACCCATAGTTGGATCACTGGTTGTGTTATTTTAAACCCATGTGTTTATTGTGAGTACTGTCAACTTCCAACTACCTACACATGGTATTGTAGGTACTATAGTGGCAAATGGTTGGGTCACTGGTTGTGTTATTATGAACCCATTTTGTTTATTGTGAGTACCGTCAACTTCCGACAGGGATGCATCTTTATGGGGGCTCATGGTCAAAATGACCTAGCTGTACAGGTGAAGATTGGCACAGATCCAACTGCTTCTCCCCAACCCCTCCCATCCTCAGTCCCTTCTCCACACATCGGATTCATTCCTCCTGTGCACCTCCCCTTGGCCAGGTAAAGCATATAAATATTCAAAGCTCAGTTAGCTACCCAGGGAGCTCTTGGTTGCCTCGAGACGTGGAGAAAGAGGGAGAGAGACAGGTGTAGACGTGCAACAGGTGGAGTTTCTCAGGATAAGGAGGAAATAAATGATCTTCACAAAACCACTGGGATTGAGACAGCGGTGCAAGGATGGGGCTTGTAGTAAGTCTGCATTGGACTTTTGATTAACAGGATTTGAATTGACTTATTTTGTTTTGTTTTCATCTTAACTAAAAATATGTTATTTTACAGTTTATACTTGCAAAAAATATTTAGCTCTATATTTCATGTTAATTCCTGCTTCTTACGGGGATTTTATACATTTCTAAATTGAATTTCTATACCTGAATTGCAAAGAGGCACATTGATAGTTTACAGCTTCTCATCATTAACGTGTATTTTGACATACAGAAGGGGAAAGATGATTATAAACTGGCGGCGACCTCCGAGGACGATGGAAAGAAGAAGAGTGAAAAGCAGGTGAAGAAAGCGAAGGAAAAGACGGATATGGATGACCTGAAAAAGGAAGTTGACCTGGTGAGGAAAACTGATTATTTATTCATTTATTCATCTAATTTAGATGACATGGACAGTGCACATGAATCCATATGCAATTTGTTTAAAATATATACAATGACATAGCTTAAAAAATGTCTGCGTTTTCTATAAGAAAAGACAAAGGTGCACAGTACACTGTAACGAAAAAAAGTTTTTTTCCCACATGAAAAAAGACAAGTTGACTATAGAATACTACAGTTCCAACTATAGAATTCTACAGTAAACTGTAGAATACTATACTATACACTGTAGTATCCCTCGATCACGTGTATTACTTACTGTAGAATGTTGGTATATACTGTAGAATGCTATAGTAAATATGACAGTATTATTGGGGGGTTTTAAACACTGTAGAAAACACTACAGTAATGTTCACAAAAACACAACAGTGCGCAAAAACACTACACTTATTTAACTTTATTAACTACAACAGTATTTTATTTGCATATACCTTGCCAATTCCATCCCCCCATATTGCATTGTGTGCCACCCATAAGTGAGAAATTATCCGTTCAGACTTCAATCCTACAAGTTAGGAAAAAGCTTTCTTTTAGTATTTTTTCAGTAGGTTTCCTGATGGAGAAAACCTCCCCTTCTGTGTCAAAGATAATGAAACCAAAAAACTATAGTAAATAATATAGTAATGCAGTAATGTTATACGGTAATTTGGGTGGGGAAAGAATTGCTGTATTTCAAATGGTACTGTAATTCCATCCCACAGAATTCAGCACCAAAACATATTTTTGGAGCTCCTAAAACCTTTTGACCACTAGTGGGTGCATGGTATTGTTGTTTCTGGCTCATTACCATATTTTGAGGCTTGCCTTGTAAGAGGCTGTATTTGTTGCACCCGTTAGCGAGAATGTTGTACCAATTTAATTGGTGTGTGGTAGTAGTGCCCCAACAATTTCAAATGTATAGGGAACACATTGAAGTGGCAGTAAGTCTTAAACCTTTAATGGTTGAGCATTTTGCCATGTCATTTTGGTCTGTTTTGCCCTGTAGTCGCTGACAGTTTGGAAGCCTTTGTTAAGGCCTCTAGAAGTGCAAATGATATGAAACACAAAATATTAATTGATATGCTATAATGTGTAAGCACTACCTAACAGCTAACCTGCATGTACCAATCCCATGTCATGTAAAACACTGTGAAATACAAACCTCTTCTCCCCTCAATTAATTTCATTCATTCCAATTACAGTCAGTAGTGTTCACTTTTTTTCACACATTTCCAACTTTAACTGTATATATAACTGTAAAACAACACATTTCACTGAACCTGTCCAGTGTGACAATAAAATATTTTTATTTTATTTTTAACAGTATAATAGAGTAAATTCTATGATATTTTACTGTCATTACACAGTACTTGCTCTGATACTTTATTCATATTACAGTAGGCAATATGAAATACAGTAATTTACCACTAGCTGCCTGTAAGTTACTGTCAAATTCACGGCAACCCCTTTACAGTGTAAGTCTATTAATCTCTGTGGGCCAGAGAAGGTGCAGCACACAACCTATCAAGTCTGTATAAACCTCTTTGGTTTCTAGATTTGCATTTGGGCACTCATTTGCATTTCCATTTACTTACTATTACTCTGCAGTGAGTCTTGGGGGCAGTTCTAAAACCCCAATGTTTAAACTTGAGAGAAACAGTAGCCTATCGTTGGAAACTGCTTTCTTACATGTAGCGAAATAGGAAACCGATATGTGCACTGTGCAGTACTTTTTCAGGGCAGAATGTAAAATTCCGTAATGGATTCAGTCATGAATCAGAGCGATTCCATCCATCATACAGAAACAAATGACTCTTCTATGGTTTAGATTCAAATCAATGCTGCATGACCTTGTCAAACATAGAATCAGTTCAAACTATTGGAGAAATGTGTTTCATCACTATATGTTCTGTTTACTTCTGCCAATGTGGAAAGATTAAACAACAACCTAGTTCAACAAGCTCTCTCTCTCTGATTTAGGATGACCACAAGTTGACCTTGGATGAACTTAACAGGAAATATGGCACAGACTTAGCCAGGGTGAGTGAATATCTATGTGTGTTCATGTTTGTTCATGTTTGTTCATGTGTGTTCATGTGTGCCTCCGTTTGTAACATTGACAGCCAGTTGGATCAGTAGCTCCTAAGGATGAAAGCTGACTGTAATTTGGAAGAGCATTGAAGTCGTGGAGGAAACAACACAATGTCGTAGCGTTGGTAGAACTTCCTCTGCCTTCTAAGTCACGATGACATTACTATCTAACACCGAATCGTAACATATGAAACATATCTATATCTTCCTAAAGTTTACACAGAGTTTGGAGTGAAATATATATTTTCAGATTGTGTGACATCCCTTTGCTTACTTTGTGCCTTGCTCTTTCCTCCTTCCCTCCCTCCTCCTTTCCCTTCACTTTACATTTTCCCTCTCTCCTTCTTCCCCCACCTAGGGTCTATCCTCGGTTCGGGCTAAGGAGATCCTTCTTCGCGATGGCCCAAACACCCTGACTCCTCCCCGCACTACCCCTGAGTGGGTGAAGTTCTGCAAGCAGCTCTTTGGCGGGTTCTGCATGCTGCTGTGGATCGGAGCTGTGCTCTGCTTCACAGCCCACATTATCCAGGTCACCTCAGAGGAAGAGCCGACCAATGCTAATGTGAGAATCATACAATCATAGAATTCAGAGATAATTTGAGAGGAAGCCTCCAGTGCCTGAAAGGCTTTTCCTACTTAATGATAACGCAATATTCTCATAATCAGTCTGCCTCTTCTTAACAGTTGTACCTGGGTCTTGTGCTCGCTGTTGTCGTCATTATCACCGGTTGTTTCTCCTACTACCAAGAGGCCAAGAGCTCAAAGATCATGGACTCCTTCAAAAACCTGGTCCCGCAGGTTAGACTTCTGCCTTTTCAAACACCTCTGAGAAGAACTCTATCATATAGTTACGTGTACGGATGTTAATCGTGTCATCTTCCTTGCAGCAAGCCCTGGTTGTCCGTGACGGTGAGAAGAAGAACATCAACACTGAAGAAGTGGTGGTTGGCGACATAGTGGAGGTGAAAGGAGGAGATAGGATACCAGCTGATTTGCGTATCATCTCTGCCAGCGGCTGCAAGGTGGATTCTTAAAAATACATTAAGTCATGTGTCACACGCGTAAATGTAATTCATTCGTTGTTGTATTGACACAATTGTCTTTCCCCACTCAGGTGGACAACTCCTCCCTCACTGGTGAATCTGAGCCCCAAACTCGTAGTCCCGATTTTAGCAATGACAACCCCCTGGAAACCAGGAACATCGCCTTCTTCTCGACCAACTGTGTTGAAGGTAAATAAATACCTTCTGTAACTATCTGCAATTATTGAATAATTAAAATTACTTGTATGAATTCGTTATTTTAGGAGGGGATTCAGACCGGAGTTAAAAGTGCGTATATTGAACTTTATTCATTTTTTATACAGTGTTTATTTGTTTCTATTCTGTTTGTGTTCTGCCATTGAACTTACGCATGGGGGAAACGCCAGAAATGGAGGTGTGTCGGAGGTGTGTCTGACCTTGATTTAATACCCAAATAATTCCATCACCATTAATAAGGTCAAGCAAACATGTCGGTTATAAGTGGAAAAGCATCTACTTTATTTCCCCCCGATAGCAGTAACAGCATTCTCCATGCACTGTAATTTATAAATTGATCAGAGCTAATTGATAAGAGCTAGGTAAATGAGTAATCCCCACAGTGAAGTATGAAATATGTGCCGTTATGCAGATGTTTTATTGTATGGCCTTATAACTTGCAGGGATTAAATTTGGAGACACACGCCAAATGGGATGACAAGGTAAAGAGTTGCGCCAAATTTAACCTTTGTGCCCTTTAGAATGTTTTAAACATATGCTCCAACGTTTCTTGTTTCTTTATTAGCCACTATCGTTTGGTGACTGTACATAATAACCACATATATTTAGTGTTCGTTCCCTTCTCTACATTCGTATCACTCCATCACATCGTTTGATTTAGCCTACCTTTCTCTCGTTCATCTGTAAACGCTGTCACGTCTTTGTGTCTGTGGCTGAGGGTCAACTAATAGTGTATACTATTTCATGAAGGCCAAATACAAATTGTAGTAAAATACATCGGGGGCATATAGGCCTGTTAAATCATTATGGAGCTCAAACCGATACACTGATCAAGACGCACAGTGCAACACTTTGCACAGTTCCATGATCAGTGTGGGCAATTAGGGTATGTTTATGATATCATACTATTTTATACTATTCTCCATATTATAATTATAAAACTATTATTGGCTAGACTACTTTCAACGTTACCATTGATTAACTGAATGTGGCAACTTTCAAAATGAATCAAAACACCTTTATTTGTGCATAAAGGCTTTATTTTTCCATGAAGTAGGATTCATGATTATTCCCTAAACATAAATAAAGTGTAAAATCAGTGTTTTAAAATTTACCCATGGGTTCTTAAACAGCCTTGAAAACGCATATTTGTCTCTATCGTTCTATATTCTCAACACATTCTCTACAATCAAGTCTTGTGGCGATCAAATTTAAACTTAAGGTACACAGTATTTAAAGAGATTACTTTAGATAAATTAACAGAAAAACAAATTCAACAAAAACTCCCTGATTGAATTGGTAGGCCACCAAGTTGGTGTGTTTTCTGAGGTTTAATTACATATATTCAGTGCTCGCAAGGAAACCTTGTTAAGCACCTCCATAAAGTAAGTCTGAATACCAACTACTGAGAAGTGGGTAGGAAAGGGAGGCATATGAAAACTGTTCAATTGTCTGAATTGCCTCTTTGTGATTCTAAACAAGGAATCATCAAATCAGCCATTTTTTATCTTGAGCAGATGGTCAGGGGGCCGGAACATAATTGGCTGCAAGAAGCCCAAACAGATATCATATTTGACTAAAACATCGTAATTTCAAAGCTTGCTTACATTTGTATATGATCACGTGTCTCTATTATGTGTAGGAATACTTGTGAACATATTTCCCAAATTAAAATCACCTGGAGCTGATTTCCTGGGGGTTTAAATTTTTGTTTTAAATCCAACAATGAAAATGCCCCCCCCCCCCCCTCCCGCCCCCACCCAAAAAATATATACATAAAAAAAATATATATATATTATTATTAGTTTAATGTTTTTTTATATATTATTTTAACAATTTTGTTATATATATATATATATATTGCTCAGAAATCATGGGGAGGCAAAATAAAACCACCCGCGTTCCAAATTCGGCGCACGGGCGCCAGTTGGAGAACCCTGTTCTAAACCATATTCTCAATTTTTGACCCTTCCAGGAACTGCCAGAGGTATCGTCATCAACACTGGTGACCACACTATCATGGGTCGTATCGCCGCCTTGGCTATGAGTCTGGAAAGTGGGCAGACGCCTCTCGGAATTGAAATTGATCACTTCATCGAAATCATCACCGGTGTGTCCGTCTTCTTCGGTGTGACTTTCTTAATCCTCTCCGTCATTCTGGGCTATGGTTGGCTGCCATCCATCATCTTCCTCATTGGAATCATCGTCGCTAATGTGCCAGAGGGCCTTCTGGCTACTGTAACTGTGAGTGCTGATGAAAAGTCATGTTTAACAAAAACTTCATGAAACAATTTTAAAAAAAATTGACAAAATATGTTTTTTGTTATAACAACAAAACATATTTTGTCTAATTTTCTATTTTTTAACCCTCTGCTACGGATTTCCATCTTAGGTGTGTCTAACTCTGACTGCCAAGCGTATGGCCAAGAAGAACTGCCTGGTGAAGAATCTGGAAGCTGTGGAGACCCTGGGGTCCACCTCCACAATCTGCTCCGACAAGACTGGCACCCTGACCCAGAACAGAATGACTGTGGCTCACATGTGGTTCGACAACCAGATCCATGACGCTGACACGACAGAGAACCAGAGTGGTACCTCTTTCGACAAAAGCTCTGCCACCTGGGCTGCCCTGGCTAGAGTCGCTGGCCTGTGCAACCGAGCCGTCTTCCTGGCAGAACAGAACAACGTACCTATCCTCAAGAGAGATGTGAGTGGTGATGCCTCAGAGACTGCCCTGCTAAAGTGTATCGAGCTGTGCTGTGGGTCTGTCAAAGACATGAGAGAAAAGTACAGCAAAGTCGTTGAGATCCCCTTCAACTCCACCAACAAATACCAGGTAACCATGTGGGCTCTTTATACATAGTATCATTTCAAACAAATCAAATCAAGCTTTATTTACACAGTACATTTCAGACATGAAATGCAACACAATGTGCTTCAAAGGAAAAAAGCAATGGAAAAAAAAACATGGAAGTAAAAACTGAAATATTTACTACACAACCAACATAAGAGGATAAAAAAACATAATAATATTCAAAACTGAAAAACTGAACAAGTAAAATCCGTGGGTTGACAACGGGTTCAACTGAAATCTAAATGATGGTGTGATGGACTTAAAATCATGGATGGCTTTTCTCAATCAGCTTGTAACTGCCACTGGGTATCTACATCCAGTCAGCTTGTAACTGCCACTGGGTATCTACATCCAGTCAGCTTGTAACTGCCACTGGGTATCTACATCCAGTCAGCTTGTAACTGCTACTGGGTATCTACATGCAGTCAGCTTGTAACTGCTACTGGGTATCTACATCCAGTCAGATTATAATTGCTACTGGGTATCTACATCCAGTCAGATTATAACTGCTACTGGGTATCTACATCCAGTCAGCTTGTAACTGCTACTGGGTATCTACATCTAGTCAGCTTGTAACTGCCACTGGGTATCTACATCCAGTCAGCTTGTAACTGCCACTGGGTATCTACATCCAGTCAGCTTGTAACTGCCACTGGGTATCTACATCCAGTCAGTTTGTAACTGCCACTGGGTATCTACATCCAGTCAGCTTGTAACTGCCACTGGGTATCTACATCCAGTCAGCTTGTAACTGCCACTGGGTATCTACATCCAGTCATATTGTAACAGCCACTGGGTATCTACATCCAGTCAGCTTGTAACTGCCACTGGGTATCTACATCCAGTCAGCTTGTAACTGCTACTGGGTATCTACATCCAGTCAGATTGTAACTGCTACTGGGTATCTACATCCAGTCAGCTTGTAACTGCTACTGGGTATCTACATCCAGTCAGCTTGTAACTGCTACTGGGTATCTACATCCAGTCAGCTTGTAACAGCCACTGGGTATCTACATCCAATAAGTAGCCGTAACTTTACTTTACCAGGCTCACTGGTAACCTGCTAAGTTATTTAAAATAAAGTAAACCCTCTTCATTGTGTCATCTCATCTTCCACTAGCTCTCCATTCATGAGAACAACACGGCCGGCGAGTCCAATCATTTGCTGGTGATGAAGGGAGCCCCTGAGAGGATCCTGGACAGCTGCTCCACCATCTTGCTCCAAGGCAAAGAACATCCTCTGGATGACGAGATAAAGGAATCATTTCAGAAAGCCTACGAAGCGCTAGGAGGACTGGGAGAGAGAGTGCTGGGTAAGAGGGCACACCAACATGGAAACATATTCATTCAAAGGTTTGGGAGCTAATGTACAATCTTGAACATGCAGAATTTGTTCTAGGTTGTTTCTGCCTCTGCGTCCTTTCCAGGTTTCTGCCATTTCCAGCTCCCTGATGACCAGTTTCCAGAAGGCTTTGACTTTGACTGTGAAGATGTGAACTTTCCCACTGATAATCTGTGCTTCGTTGGCCTCATGTCCATGATTGACCCTCCCCGTGCTGCTGTGCCTGATGCTGTGAGCAAGTGCAGGTGTGCTGGAATCAAGGTATGGCAATATCATAGTAAACTCAAGACTCTTCGGCCATCACACATAGCAGCCACTGTGAACAGGCCACTCAACTTCCCGTCCTACCCTTAGGTTATCATGGTCACTGGGGATCATCCCATCACTGCGAAGGCCATTGCCAAGGGTGTGGGCATCATCTCTGAGGGAAACGAGACTGTTGAGGAAATTGCTGCTCGTCTGAAAATCCCAGTTTCTGAGGTCAACCCAAGGTATGTTGAAGTTTGTTCGGGAACATTTCAGTGTATGTCATCACACTGTCTACACTTAAAGAGGAGTGACAGAAACCTATATTTTGCAGTTTTGTGAAAAATACAATCCAGTTATATTTAGCATATATTTTTACTTTCCGTCTTTGTGCCATGCAGAGATGCCAAGGCCTGTGTTGTCCACGGTGGAGAGCTGAAGGACATGACCGCCGAAGAGTTGGATGACATCCTGAAGTATCACACTGAGATTGTGTTTGCCAGAACTTCTCCTCAGCAGAAGCTGATTATTGTGGAGGGTTGCCAGCGTCAGGTACTATTTAGTTAATGAATCCATGATTATGAGTCAGTCAGGATCATTGCATCCTTCGTTGCTAAGATCTTTAAGGAGAGTGCACAGTTATGAACTTGAAAGTTATTAATAAACCATTATTAGGTACATTTGGGCAGTCTTATACAACATTTTTAACAGAAATGCAATGGTTCATTGGATCAGTCTAAAATGTTACACATACACTGCTGCCATCTAGGCGCCAAAATCTAAATTGTGCCTGTGCTGGAATAATACATTATGGCCTTTCTCTTCCATTTAAAAGATGATGGTACAAAAAAATACAAAAGAACGCATGTTTTTTTTCTTTGTATTATCTTTTACCAGATCTAATGTGTTGTTTTCTCCTACATTCATTTCACATTTCCACAAACTTCAAAGTGTTTCCTTTCAAATGGTATCAAGAATATGCATATCCTTGCTTCCGGTCCTGAGCTACAGGCAGTTAGATTGGGGTATGTCATTTTAGGTGAAAATCCTACTAAACACCTCTCTTACTTATCCACAGGGGGCCATTGTGGCTGTGACAGGTGACGGTGTGAACGATTCCCCTGCTCTGAGGAAGGCTGACATCGGTGTTGCTATGGGTATCGCTGGATCTGACGTCTCCAAGCAGGCTGCAGACATGATCCTCCTGGATGACAACTTTGCCTCCATCGTGACTGGTGTTGAAGAGGGTATGAGGAGCTCTGCCGATGATTATCAATCTGCTGTGTCTTTCCATCCTTCTGTCATCACTCTGACTATCCCTTCCATCCTCTATTTCCCCCCAGGCCGTCTGATCTTTGACAACTTGAAGAAGTCCATCACCTACACCTTGTCAAGTAAAATTCCAGAGATGACCCCCTTCCTCTTCTTGCTCCTCGCCAACATTCCACTGGCCCTAGGGACCGTCACCATCCTCTGCATCGACCTGGGAACTGACATGGTGGGTCTTTCAGATGGGGATATTCCTCCTTAGTGAACAATCTGATCATGTGTTCTGGTGCATCACCACGAACAATGTCCGTGATCATTTCAGAGGTTTTTCAGAAGATATTTTCACAAACATCGAAGTGACCAACGATATGTTTCTAATTCGGGTGATCTTTTCCCATCGTTACCTTCAAGATCCCCGCTATCTCCCTGGCCTATGAACAAGCTGAGAACGACATCATGAAGAGACAGCCACGGAACCCCAAAACAGACCGACTGGTGAACGAGAGACTCATTAGTGTGGCCTATGGTCAATTTGGTAAGGCTTCTGATTTGCCTTCCCTCATAGCAGGTCTTTTTGAGTTGTATGTTGACCAGTCTGTTTCATAGCACATTTACAATCTGATCAATGTCTCTTCACTGACAAAATACTTGGTCACACTTTATTAGGATAGTCCATCTGTATTATCAACAAAACATCATACTATCAACAGACTATCAGTTGATTAGCAACTGCTTGCCATGGTTAGGATAAGGTAAAGTTATGGTTAGGACTAGGGTTAGTAGATAGTTAGTTGAAATGTTACTGATGTTAGTCTGTAGATAGTCCATCTGTGGATGCTCTACAGACTATCCAAATAAAGTGTTATTAAATGCACTCCTCCTTTTTCCTCTTCACAGGAGTGATGCTGGCCGCAGCCGGCTTCTTCACATACTTTGTAATCATGGCTGAGAACGGGTTCTATCCCATGGATCTGCTAGGAATCCGTTTGGACTGGGAAAACCAGTATATCAACGACTTGGAGGACAGCTACGGCCAGCAGTGGGTGAGTACACAAACGCTGCTCTGCCTTTTTGCTGTCACTTTACTAACGGATTCATAGAAATAGAAGGAATAGAAAGGGCATCTCCATTCAAGTCAATGATGGCATAACGGATGGGCTGGCATGAGTTTACCAGTGAAATTGGCAGGTTTATAGCTCCTAGCCTGTTCTATTCATTATGTTTCTATGAAGGGATTAGCATTTGCCTTGTTTTTGAGTACCTTCTTGTGTGATGAGTTCTCCATTTGAACTTTTTCAGTCTCTCTCCCATTTTTTTTATTTTGTTCATTCCAGTAAGTTTATTCCATCAGGAAATTCAAGAAAACTAAATAAATCAATAAATGTGATATAGTATAACAAAAAGTTTGGAAGTCATGGCTGGGATTATGGATTAGGGTTGTTGCACAGTTTGCATTTCGGATAGTCAGTGGACGAATAGTCACTGCCAGAGAGACAGGTCTGTAGCCTCGGCACTGCACCTCACAACCCCCAACGTCCTCTCCGTGCTTTGGGCTTCGCAGACAGCTGGCTACTATTCCTCCATCTGTGCACTTGTGGATGCCACTGCTGTCGCTGGCTCACATTCTCACCACACATTTAGTAACATTGTAATTAACATGTTCCCCCTTCTCCCCTCTGTTTCCCCATCTACCCACATCTCTTCCCCTCTCTCTCGCTCTCTTGCTCTCTCTCTCTTGCTCGGTCTCTCTCTCCCTCTCCCTCTCTCTCTCTCTCTCTCCCCCCTCTCTCTTTCTCCCCATCTCTCTCTCCCCTTATCCTTCAGACATATGAGAGCAGAAAGATTATTGAGTTCACCTGCCACACAGCGTACTTCGCCGCTGTCGTGATTGCTCAGTGGGCCGTTTTGATCGTCTGTAAGACCAGGAAGAACTCCTTCTTTCAGCAGGGACTAATGAAGTAAGTACACACATCGATCTCCGTGGTCTGGGTCCTAAGACACACACACACGTTCATACAGCCCTGCGACTCACTTCAAAAATCAATATCCACCCTGTTGGTTTTAAATCCATGAAAATAAATTTTTCCTCCCACCTCAGGAACCGTGTTCTCATCTTCGGACTTTGTTCGGAATCCGCCCTGGCTCTCTTCCTGTCCTACTGTCCTGGAATGGACATTGCCATCAGAATGTATCCACTCAAGTGAGCAATAGACCCTTCAGATTATCTTATGCTCTTCTGTATACCAACTTGGAACAAAGGTCACCCTCTTTTTAAAAAGATGAGTGGTAAAATGGGTGGATATTATAAAGGGCGGAAACTACTGCGGTCTCACAGGATCAGTTAGGGCTCACTAGCTAGCTGAAGTGTAATGGGCTTTGCTGCCCAACCAAGGGAGAAAACACAGCTCCAGTGTAATGGGGTTTACTGCCAAACCAAGAGAGAAAACACAGCTCCAGTGTAATGGGGTTTACTACCCAACCAAGAGAGAAAACACAGCTCCAGTGTAATGGGGTTTACTACCCAACCAAGAGAGAAAACACAGCTCCAGTGTAATGGGGTTTACTACCCAACCAAGAGAGAAAACACAGCTCCAGTGTAATGGGGTTTACTACCCAACCAAGAGAGAAAACACAGCTCCAGTGTAATGGGGTTTGCTACCCAACCAAGAGAGAAAACACAGCTCCAGTGTAATGGGGTTTACTACCCAACCAAGAGAGAAAACACAGCTCCAGTGTAATGGGGTTTACTACCCAACCAAGAGAGAAAACACAGCTCCAGTGTAATGGGGTTTACTACCCAACCAAGAGAGAAAACACAGCTCCAGTGTAATGGGGTTTACTGCCCAACCAAGAGAGAAAACACAGCTCCAGTGTAATGGGGTTTACTGCCCAACCAAGAGAGAAAACGCAGCTCCAGTGTAATGGGGTTTACTGCCCAACCAAGAGAGAAAACACAGCTCCAGTGTAATGGGGTTTACTACCCAACCAAGAGAGAAAACACAGCTCCAGTGTAATGGGGTTTACTACCCAACCAAGAGAGAAAACACAGCTCCAGTGTAATGGGGTTTACTACCCAACCAAGAGAGAAAACACAGCTCCAGTGTAATGGGGTTTGCTACCCAACCAAGAGAGAAAACACAGCTCCAGTGTAATGGGGTTTACTGCCCAACCAAGAGAGAAAACACAGCTCCAGTGTAATGGGGTTTACTGCCCAACCAAGAGAGAAAACACAGCTCCAGTGTAATGGGGTTTACTACCCAACCAAGAGAGAAAACACAGCTCCAGTGTAATGGGGTTTACTGCCCAACCAAGAGAGAAAACACAGCTCCAGTGTAATGGGGTTTACTGCCCAACCAAGAGAGAAAACACAGCTCCAGTGTAATGGGGTTTACTGCCCAACCAAGAGAGAAAACACAGCTCCAGTGTAATGGGGTTTACTACCCAACCAAGAGAGAAAACACAGCTCCAGTGTAATGGGGTTTACTACCCAACCAAGAGAGAAAACACAGCTCCAGTGTAATGGGGTTTACTGCCCAACCAAGGGAGAAAACACAGCTCCAGTGTAATGGGGTTTACTGCCCAACCAAGAGAGAAAACACAGCTCCAGTGTTTATTTTACTAGGCAAGTCAGTTAAGAACAAATTCTTATTTACAATGACAGCCTAGGAACAGTGGGTTGTTCAGGGGCAGAATGACAGATATTTACCTTATCAGCTCAGGGATTCGATTTAGCAACCTTTCGGTTACTGACCCAACGCTCTAACCACTAGGCTACCTGCCGCCCCAATGGGGTTTACTGCCCAACCAAGAGAGAAAATGCAGCTCCAGTGTAATGGGGTTTACTGCCCAACCAAGAGAGAAAATGCAGCTCCAGTGTAATGGGGTTTACTGCCCAACCAAGAGAGAAAATGCAGCTCCAGTGTAATGGGGTTTACTGCCCAATCAAGAGAGACAATGCAGTTCCCAGATTTACGCTCAATTTATTATTATTTTTATTCTCCTTCCCTCTTTCCACTTGTCTTTCATTCACTTTTACCTCAAATCTTTTATTTTCTATTTCCTTGTCTTTTTCCTCAGGCCTTTCTGGTGGGTATGTGCATTTCCCTACACCCTGCTCATCTTCATCTATGATGAGGTTAGAAAATACATCATGCGACGGAGCCCAGGAGGTAAGTGCTCAGGGACTAGCCGACAACACGTTTTTAAGTTAACGCCGACAATTGGCCGTCACTGTCAATTATTGTACAATAACATGACAATGACATGTAGGATTAGGAGTGCAGGATTATATAATTTGTCTCATGGAGATTTGCAGTGTGGCAAGATGAAATCGAACTAATTTGTTTCTTCTCTCGGGAATTGTCTCTTCTTTCAGGTTGGGTGTACCAAGAGACATACTATTGAGACAAAGAGGCTGTCCCAGGATCACTCAATGTCACTCTGCTGCAGTATTGCCTTATAATGTAATCGTTCATTTTTACAATGATATTAAACCCATTTGCCTTTGATAGACAATTCTCAGACCTTTCTTGATAGTTTATTCCTGTAGCTCTTTAAGAGTCTCGGTTGCACTTTACTATTCATCTTTATGGAGTCAGATTGTATAGTCTTATTACGGGGTATCATCAAACATGAAAGAGCAGCATTACGCATCCAATACCCGATCACCCTAAAAAACTTTGGAGATCTCATTCCAGATCCAACATGGATCGATCTGAAATGAGCAGCAAAAACAACAGGTCACAATGTCAACAGTAGCCTATACCTGGGAAATGTGTTTAGGCCTACCTTTACTTGTAAATGAAGTCCATTCGTCTGTCCTTACATTAGAAAATGTTTTAATCAAATCATTCTGTATTTTGTTTGATGTAGGCCTATCCGAAATCACGGTGGAAGTGTCTGGGTTCATCGTTACTCCTAAATGCTTAATCTTTTTTTCCTAAGCTTGTCTTTCTTCAAAATGTCACTGATTTCCTTTAGGCTACCTAAACATGAGAATAACTGTTTATTAGCCTATACGAACTTGTAAAATGTAGTCAGAGTGTGTGAAACAAACAGTGAAAAAGAGTGTCACCATGTGGTGGTCTCTGATAAAGGTGCTGGTTTAGATTGTAGGTGCAACTGTCCCAGCGTCCCGGTTAGAGGACGGAAATGACCAGTAGTTTCACGTTTTTAATGTCACATGCACAAGTACATTAAAATGCCTTTTTTTCAAGCTCTAACCCCAGCAATGCAGTGATCAATAACAATGTAATACTACAAATAACAAGGTAGAACAAAAACACACAAGATATAAAAGAAGAAAGAACACAAAGTAAGTAAGCATACTATATACAGGGTCAGTTCCAGTACCATATGTGTAGGGATACTGGATCAATAGAGACAGATACACAGTTCACACGTTTATTACTACACTAAAGACACACACACACATCAGCCAGGAAGTGGACTAGTGAAAGTCTAAGTGATAGTTGTTTCAAGAACAGAGAGAGAAATACACAAATCAAATAAAAAAATCTAATTTTATTTGTCACATGCTTTGTAAACAACAGGTGTAGACAGTGAAATGCTTACTTAGGGGCCCTTCCAAACAATGCAGAGAGAAAAATAGAGAAATAATAGAAAAACAATACTACCAGAATAAATACACAATGAGTTGGGGGATATGAGGTAATTGAGGTAGATATGTACATATAGGTAGGGATAAAGTGACTAGGCAACAGGATAGATCATAAACAGTAACAGCAGCATATGTGATAAGTCAAAAGAGTTCAAAAGGCTCAATACAGAGAGTAGGACAGGATAGGGTATTACAATGTGTTATATAGCAGTAAGGCTATAGCAACACAGTGCTATGGTAGCAAATAGCAGGAATGTAGAAAATGAAAGGTAATGGCGTAAACATGTAGCACTAAGTAATTAGCAAAGGCCTAACAGGCTAAGCATAGCACAGGTTGTAAACACACTATGTACAGGGGGCTAGGCTAACCTAACACACAATAGGAACCAGGCAGACTAGCATAGGCATCAGCAGTTAGAATACTAGGCTAATATGTCAAAGGCTATGGGTTACTGTACACAGTACAGCTAATAGCATTAACATACAGCACAGTAGTGTAAACAATAGTATCTAGAAGTAGCATGCTAAGCTACCGATGCTAAGCTAGCATGTAAACAACAGTACGGCCATGGGGGCAGCCATCTTGGGTTGCATAACACAAACACGGCGGCCATCTTAAGGCCTTAGCAAACGATGGACCAAGGCTGTACTGCCTGGCTGAAGCACACAGGACTGGATAAATGGACTATACAACATGATATACTACACCAGGACTTGACAAAAAGACATAAACATCGAAGGTGGATATAGAAATGTAGTTACATAGTTATACACACGGCATAAGTTCTAGCAGAAGATCCCTGACTCGGCAAAGTCCACAGTAAGGTTGAGCAAGGTTCATGAGGGAGAGGTCCACCGGTGACGCCCTCTCTGTTGGTGCAGCCAGGAGGTTTGTCAACTTGCTTGCCCTCTCAGAAGGTGCCATAAGGCGTCCACCCTCTTAGCAACCGCCCCTAGTAACCAAACAGAGTGATCAGGGGTGGCGGTGTGAACAGACAGTTTATAACCTGGGGTAACCTCTGCTGGGGCTGGAGTCTCAAAGTGTGTGCCTCTATCTCCCAAGGTCAGAGAAAAGGGTTTGCGAGAGAGTTTTGTACACTCTGTGCCCACATATCGTCTCCTGGCCTGTCCAAAAACTGGAAGAATTATAGTCTAAACAGAGGTGCTGTCCGTGTAGCACAACAGAGTTAAACTGCCCTGAGGCGCTGTCCATTCAGCAGTGCTGAATCCTGGCCTCGCCCTAAGCTACAGAATTTATGGAGACTGTTTAGTACCAAAAATTAAATATATATAAACAATAATAATAATAATAATGTTTCCTGATCTTTCTTATCTCTCAGATATATAGCCCTACAATAGAGGTGTCATAATAACACATTAAACCTAGCGGTCAAACAGGGAAATGGTTCCAAACGTTTTTTCCAAAAAGATTTGCCATGGATCCTCAGATCCTCAAAAGGTTCTACAGCTGCAACATCGAGGGCATCCTGACTGGTTGCATCACTGCCTGGTACGGCAATTGCTCAGCCTCCGACCGCAAGGCACTTCAGAGCGTAGTGCGTACGGCCCAGTACATCACTGGGGCAAAGCTGCCTGCCATCCAGGACCTCTACACCAGGCGGTGTCAGAGGAAGGCCCTAAAAATGGTCAAAGACCCCAGCCACCCTAGTCATAGACTGTTCTCTCTACTACCGCATGGCAAGCGGTACCGGAGTGCCAAGTCTAGGACAAAAGGCTTCGCAACAGTTTTTACCCCCAAGCCATAAGACTCTTGAACAGGTAATCAAATGGCTACCTGGTCTATTTGCATTGTGTGCCCCCCCCCAAACCCTCTTTTTACGCTGCTGCTACTCTCTGTTTATCATATATGCATAGTCACTTTAACTATATATTCATGTACATACTACCTCAATTGGCCCGACCAACCAGTGCAACCGCACATTGGCTGACCGGGCTATCCGCATTGTGTCCCACCACCTACCACATGCCAACCCCTCTTTTACGCTACTGCTACTCTCTGTTCATCATATATGCATAGTCACTTTAACCATATCTACATGTACATACTACCTCAATCAGCCCGTCTAACCAGTGCCTGTATGTAGCCTCGCTACTGCTATAGCCTCGCTACTCTATATAGCATTGCTACTGTTATTTTTCACTTTCTGTTAACTGTTGTTTTTATTTCTTTACTTACCTATTGTTCACCTAATACCTTTTTTGTACTCTTAGTTAGAGCCTGTAAGTTAGCATTTCACTGTAAGGTCTACACCTGTTGTATTCGGCGCACGTGACAAATAAACTTTGATTTGATTTGATGTGTCTGTATATTGTTTATTTTATGCCACTTATCGGTTCTAACTGTTGATCGCTAGGGTCATTGTCCTGTTGGAAGGTGAATCTCCATCCCAGTCTCAAATCTCTTGAAGACTGAAACAGGTATCGCTCAAGAATTTCCATGTATTTAGCGCCATCCATCATTCCTTCAAATTCTGACCAGTTTCCCAGTCCCTGCCGATGAAAAACATCCCCATAGCATGATGCTGCCACCACCATGCTTCACTGTGGGGATGGTGTTCTCTGGGTGATGAGAGGTGTTGGGTTTGCGCCAGACATAGCGGTTTCCTAAAAAAGCCAATCAGAGAAGGGGGTTCAGGTACCGTCCAGTAGCATTGCACTCCATCCCTCCTGGCTAGCTCACCAAATGTTGGTTCCGTTTTTCTGTGTTCCTTATTTGTTAAGTAAATAAAATGGAGCAGAGAAAAGCGGAACCAAAACTTATCAAGAATATATTAATTAAACCGTATTGCTGTATTATATTGTGATTCACAGTAGCACCATTATGTATTGTGATTTACTGATATGTATGCATTGAATTATTCTACACTTTCTCTGTCCTTGTGTGGTAACTGCACAGGACAGCTTGGTTGTAACCAGCAGTGCAACCTTGTAGCCTTGTCCATCTTCTTAAAGCAGGAGAAGAGAGAGCAGTAAAAGGACATCATCTTCTGCAACATCAACTGTATCAACCTACCATATTATTTCACACTAGGCTTTATTACTAAAAGCTACACATTTAAATGGATTAAAAAGATACCTGTTTAATATGGATTAAAGGAGAGCAATGAGACCTGAGATGTCTACACGGTGAGGGTATGACCTTTGACCCGCTGAAACATTATCACTCAACATTAGTTCATTATCCGGATTATCCGTAATCATGGTAGCACCCACATGAATGTAGAAGTATTTAGAAACATATTTTATTCTTATTTGCAATAAAAGTCACTCCAAAATGACACAATACGTTATTTACCATTCATTTCTATTGGGCACAAAATAGTCTAAAACACAACCTAAACTAACTGAAAATGCTTCCAACAAGTTCGTAGAGTCACAAGCTTGATGTAGTCATTGCATGCTAAGAATATGGTACCAAATACTATAAAGTAGTCCAAAATACTTTGGACCATGGACTGCATAGAAGGCCAGCATCCCAGAGTCGCCTCTTCACTGTTGACGTTGAGGCTGGTGTTTTGCGGGTACCATTTAATGAAGCTGCCAGTTGAGGACTTGTGAGGCATCTGTTTCTCAAAGCAGACACTCTAATGTAAATTCTCCTCTTGCCCAGTTGTGCACCGGGGCCTCTCACTCCTCTTTCTATTCTGGTTAGAGACAGTTTGCACTCTTCTGTGAAGAGAGTAGTACACAACGTTGTATGAGATCTTCAGTTTCTTGGCAATTTCTCGCATGGAATAGCCTTCATTTCTCAGAACAAGAATAGACTGGCGAGTTTCAGAAGAAAGTGGTTTGTTTCTGGCCATTTTGAGCCTGTAATCAAACCCACAAATGCTGATGCTCCAGACTCTCAACTATTATAAAGAGAGCCAGATGTATTGCTTTAATCAGAACAACATTTTTCAGCTGTGCTAACATAATTTCATAATGGTTTTCTAATGATCAGTTAGCCTTTTGAAATTATTAACTTGGATTAGCTAGCCCAACGTGCCATTGGGACACAGGAGTGATTGTTGCTGATAATGGGCCTCTGTACGCCTATGTAGATATTCCATAAAAATATGCCGTTTCCTGGTACGATAGTCATTTACAACATTAACAATGTCTACACTGTATTTCTGATCAATTTGATGTTATTTTAATGGACAAAAAATTTGCTTTTCTTTCAAAAACAAGGACATTTCTAAGTGACCCCAAACTTTTGAACAGTAGTGTATATATTTTATATTTGAGATTCTTGCCAACAGTGTGCAAAGCTGTCATCAAGGCAAAGGGTGGCTACTTTTTAACACTTTTTTTGGTTAGTACATGATTCCATGTGTTATTTCATAGTTTTGATGTATGTAGAAAATAGTAAACATAAAAACCCTTGAATGAGTACGTGTCCAAACTTTTGACTGGTGTTATATATCTTTCTCAACAAAGGTATTTCTCACTAGATTTGATCGATGGATCTGGATCGGTCTGACAGACAGAGACACAGGGAACCTGGAAATGGGTGGACGGCACACCACTGACCAAAGCGTAATATATATAACTACTCTTATAAAAAGGCTCTGAACAATTAAAGTTGAAAACATCAATATTTTTCAGGATGATGTTTTTACCACAGAGTCTAACTGTATGACTGGTGTTTACCCTGTAGGTTCTGGTGGTGGTCAGAACCTGATTCTGCCACTGGAGCGAAGGACTGTGCTATGATGTATGGAGGTGTACAAAATATTCCTCTACACGCATGGAATTACTTTAGGTGTGACTTGAAATTGGAATGGATTTGTGAGGTGTTTTTTTCTTAACAATACCATAACAACATTGTGTACTCTCAAACACACATACACACACACACCTTAAACTTGTCACGCCATATTATGCTTGTGATATAGTCACAATAAAGTTTTATCAGTTTTATAGCAGCTTCTAGTGGTCAATATGAGTAATGGTTATTCTTCTGTATTTATCTATGCCAGGGCTGGCCAACCCTGTTCCTGGAGAGCTATTCCTTCCTGTAAGTTTTCGTTTCAACCCCAGTTGTAACTACACTGATTCAGTTTATCAACCAGCTAATTAATAGAACCACGTGTACTACATTAGGGTTGGAGTGAAAACCTACAGGACAGCTGGCCAGCCAGTTTTAGAGGAATGATTCCATACATTTTTCAAATGAACTGCCAAAATGGCAACATTCCATTCAAACAATACAGTCAACCCACAGCAAGACGCTGGCTGAAATCAGTTGATGATAGGACTTAGACAAGTTGTAAATGCAACAAGTACTGATATTGTATCATATAACAACACTCACAGCTTTTCAAGAAAACTAAATCTTATACATTTATGGTCTGTTTACATATATTTGGGAGGCTATAAATTCAGAAAATTGGTATTAAACCTGTATTAAATGTATTTATAATTATATTGCAATATTTTAGATTGACTATAATTCCATTACACAACTTCTGAGATGCCTTACTTTTATTTTCTTGCTAAAGTAAAAGCAGGAAATGCATCACCTACTGTATGCCTCTACTGCAATTAATTTCAATTTGACTGGTTTTGGATTTGTCACTGACCAAGATGGCTGCCATTTGGCCCCAGTATGGAACTTTGCAGTATTATGACAGATCCCATCTAGTAATTTCATAGGATAACTATATATACAGTCAAGTAGAAATCTTAGGTCCCGTTTCACAGCTAAGGCAAGGCGACACAACAACCAATGGTTGCGTGCCACGTCATCGAATGTGTCGTCGACTGACACATTTCTGTAACATACCGTATGATGTGGTTAGATGATACTTCAAATACCTTTCCAGGCGTTTTAAGATCTGTCAAGCATCAGCAGCTTCTAAACTCTTGAACACGTACATTATTTTTCCAAGAGATATACATTACACTGTACATTTCTCATGACAACTAAAAACGTATTAACAATGTTATATTTACCAGTAGTAATAAAAGAGATTACCTTTAACGTAATACTGTGGACACAAACAACACAATCAGCATTGTCCAGGAGAGGTCTGTTTGCAGGACCAGAGGTAGTAGTCTCTTTAAATGCCTGTTTATGAATCCAAAATGGTGCCCTATCTATCACCAATATAGTGCACTACATTTGACCAGAGCCCTATGGGCCCTGGTCAGTGAAATAGCACCCTATCCCCTACTTTTGACCAGAAAAGTAGAATACCAGTATACCACTACACCAGGGAAGAATATATTCCCGACACAGTACTGAATCAAATAAATGACAGAAATCAGACACAAAATAACACGCTTGACTGCTTTAATTTGGATTTCAAAACCACAAACAAATCCTAGGCCTATATCTAGTTTAGTCAAAAACTATTTCTTCAGTCACCCCATTTACTTATAAAATAAAACTATTGTATCCATCCCTTGTATGTTATAGTTCCAATGCGAACAGTGCATAGCTATGATTTTGATTTCACAATACAACCATGCTGTATGTTCTCATAAAATCTTTGTTCATAAAGATGTATTTTGTTTTTAATCCACTTAGTTCAATCTACTGTGCCGCGCCCAAACAGCATACAAAACCAATCTCCATTCACAAGCAATATTGACCTTATTCACTCAGCAGCCATTGTTCATTGACCAAGGTAAAATGTTTTATGTTACATTTTATAGGGTATACATATTCGATTACATGTTTTATAGGCCTACATTTGATTTGGGACACTCACAAGAACATGGATAGAGCATTGTCATGTGCTCAGATTTTAAAAGACAAGCGTTTATTAGCTACCACACTATCCATCTATGGTAGAACATTCATCTGAGAACTAGGTCTAGAGAAACTTCAATTCACTTATAGAAATGTAAATGACTATACATTATTACAAAAACTGTAGACAACACCATGGGGGAAAACACAGCTCATCTATCCTACATCATGTCTAACTTCATATCAACAGTGTTGATATAAAGGAATAACAAACTATATACTATTTATGCAATAACATGGGTCAAATTAACAACCAACACCCCTGGCACACCCTCCTCCCCACACCCACTCCTACCCACACCCACTCCACCCACACACACACTCCTCCCCACCCATACACTCCGCCCCACACCCACATTCCTTCCCACACCCACACACTCCTCCCCGCCCACATCATATATCGTTCTCCATGTGAATCCTCTGGTGCCTCTTAAGGTTGCACTTCTGTGTGAAGCGTTTGCCGCAGTCCGAGCAGCTGTAGGGTCTCTCCCCAGTGTGAACGCGCCGGTGGGCCTTCAGGTTGCTTAACTTAGTGAAGCTCCGGCCACACAGGGCGCAGATGAACGGCCTCTCCCCCGTGTGGGTCTGCTGGTGGGCCTTAAGGCTACTGGGATGGGGGAAGACCTTACCACACACTGGGCAGCGGAGGGCCAGCCTCCCAGGGTGGTGATGCTGGTGGTTCCCTTGTTGTTGGGTTGGGGTTTGGGAGGAGGTGAGCCCTCCCTGGGCGGTCCCCCTGTTGTACATCGGGTAGCCGCCCCGCTTGGCAGCATCCCTGTATACTCTCATGCGCGGCAGGGTTTGAGTGCTGGGCTTATATTTGGAAGGAATCCTGTAGTTTAGAGAGCTGAAGACATGACAGCCTGATGATGAGGAGGAGACAGAGGCCCCCGCTGTGCTGGGATTGGTTGGGGGAGCGAAATCTCTAGCTAGCTGCTTCGCCTCTGCCGATTCAGAGGACGACAGAGGCTCTCTTACCAGTCGTAGGTTCGACTGAGCTTGTCTGTGAACGTCAGTATCCGTGTCTAATATTCTACGGCCTATCCACACCGGTGAGGCTGTACTCCTCGTTCTGTCACCGTCATTGCTGGGTCCTCTGCTCTGGTTCTGAGATGGCCCTGCTAGTCTGGGTGTCTGGGTGACCTGTTGGGCCTCTGGGTCCACAGAGGGAAACCCAATAGAGTCTCCTGTACTCTGAACGAGTGTGTGTGAGTCCCGCTGCTCCTCTGTGTAGGTGTGAGCTGCAGACGGCTGTATGGCCACCTTGATTCTCCATGGTTCTATGTCCTCCTCCCCATCCTCCTCCTTAACACTGCCTACCAGCGAAGGACTGGGAGCTGGAGGAGTGGGAGGAGTGGGAGGAGTTGGATTAGCTGCTACCTGTGATGACTCCACTGTTTCCTGTCCACAGCTTCTCCACCTGACCTCTGGCTCCTCCTCCAGCTTCAAGTCACACCCGTTCAGCAGAAGCACACCTGGGGAGACAGGTGCAAAACGTTTTGCTACGGTGTGCAACTCATGAAAGCACTACTAATGAGACAACAACATAACATACACCCCCTGAACTCAAAGTATGTCTCAAAAGGTATAGGCTAATTGGTTATATTGTGGTTGTGGGAGCCAACCTTAGGCTGGGAAAGAACAGTGGTAGATGAGCATAGCTATTTATAAACTGTCATAGGGAGAAGCAACCAATTTTGGAAACAGCTGCAATACCTACACATTCACCATTTAACCCTTGGTTATACCTAAAAGTATTTTGTGACTCAAAGGAAGCCCCCACTTACTGTCCTGTATTCCTGGAGGTCTGTCGTCTGTTTCCTCGTTGTAGACATCTGTCCTGCCACAGTCTCCACACCTGGCCCTCTGACTGACATCCTTCAGCTGACTCTCTGCCCGCTGCAGCAAGGTCCGCAGAGACTCCACTTCCTGGTGGCTCCGTGTCACTTCCTGTTGACCACGTCTTACTTCCTCCAGGAAGCCATCCTCCACCAGTCTGGTGATCTCATACATGGCTGACTTTAGGACCGTCTCCATGACTCCTGAGAGCTGGGTCTGAAAGGTGAGAACTAGGTTCTCCGACATACTGCTTGTGTGTGTGTGTCTTTTTCACAGATCAATTCACAGTGGGATCTGTCCCAAACATCTGTACTTGTGGGAGCAAGTCAGGACTGTGTGTGTGTGATCCTAAAGTGAATCTCTTCAGATAGCCCTATTATTCATAATAAGTGGGTAGAAATATGCCATGTCTATCACGTATCTGTTTCTCTAACCAATAAGAGTGACAGCTCCTCCAGCTAGCTAGCAACCAAGTGGCAAAGACCGTCCAGCGCAGAAGAGTGCAACATAGGTTCAATAAAACGGTCACATCGCAAAATTCGACTTGGTAACAAACAAGGTATCAGACAAAAATGGGGTCGTATCAGGCTTGGTAAAAAAAGAAAAGAAAAGCTAGCTAGCTAACATGACACTGGTACTAGCCTTGTTACAAGTCAATAATGGGATATTTTGCAACATACAGTACTATTGATTAAAAACGTTATTACCAAAAGGCTGACATCACTTCATGAGCATGGGGTAGTTGTCTCCAGATCTTTGTTTTAATTGAAGAAATCGAAAAAAACATGCTAATCGACGATGGATTCCGGAAATTCGATTGTTTTCAATCGCACGTCACCCTTCTGCTGTACGGTGGCCCTACGTGATCAACGTGCGCATGGTAAGGAAACGTTTTAAGGAACGCGTTAATAGAACAAGTGAAACCTTTTGTTTGCGCCAAATTATACATATGTGTGGGGTAGAGAATTACTTCTATAATTACTTTACTTCGTCTATCTATGGTGAAAATATAGTTCACTATATTTGTAAGCTATAAACTATACAAATAGTTAAAAACATATTTACCAATAGAATTAAAGGGATTATCTGGTACTTTTGTACACTTTAGCAAGAAGTTCTGAAAGTTGCCCTCACGAGCCAAAAGTGGATCCGATAATTGCGTACTACATCACATGTGCAGATATGTCACCATGTCATTGATCTCTCGCTTTGCTGTGTGTGCATCTTGCTAGCTGTCACTCAAATGACAGGGGGACTGAAGCTCATTGGCTAAACTGTAATTACTATGTGGCTAATGCATGTGTGGAGAATGTTAGGGAAAATGGCCCAGCACAGCTTCCAGAAAAACAGTCACTTTCAAACTAGGGATTTCGTGGCTAATTGAGGTTAGACAGTAATTCCGATCATAAATTTTGCATGTATGAACTACAGATTGACACATCCAGCCCAAAGCGGGAGGTTTAAAAAATACTTAGTAGTCGCCAAAGGTCAGAAGCATGTCTTTAAGGAATGATATATTCACCGACTACATGGGGAGCAAAATATTTAATGTACATACAAGACAATTACGGCAATTCAGGTTAAATTCATTCAGTTAACAAAGTATTATGTACAGGAAGAAAATGCATGGTTACAGTATGGTTAGTGACTGGGGTAGAAAACAAGCTTGATGAACAGAAAATATGAGGCATATGCTGCATTCGTGACATGTCGGAACTAAGAAACTCAGAAATGTACAACTTGAAACTCGTTGTAGGAAGATGATACCCAAGTTTCCCACTTGGAAAGTATCCAAATCAACAAATAGGAAGCTCTATGCAAATAACTTAATTTTAACTCTGAGGTTCTCAGTTTCCGACTTGCAGTGGTGGAAAAAGTACTCAAAAGTCCTACTGTAGCAAAAGTAAAGATACCTTAATAGAAAATGACTCAAGTAAAACTGAAAGTCACCCAGTAAAATACTACTTGAGTAAAAGTATTTGGTTTTAAATATACTTATGTTTTTACAAGTAAATGGAATTAAGTATCAAAAGTAAAAGTATTAATAATTTTAAATTCCTTATATTTGCAAACCAGACAGCACAATTTTTTTTTTTTAACAGATAGCCAGGGGCACACTACAACACTCTGCCATTAATTTACAAACAAAGCATTTGTGTTTAGTGAGTCTGTCAGATCAGAGGCAGTAGGGATGACCAGGGATGTTCTCTTGATAAGTGTGTGAATTGGACCATTTTTCTGTCAAAATGTAACAAGTACTTTTGGGTGTCAGGGAAAATGTATGGAGTAAAAAGTACATTATTTTCTTTAAGAATGTAGTGAAGTAAAAGTAAAAGTTGTAAAAAACAAATAGTAAAGTACAGATACACCAAAAAACTACTTAAGTAGTACTTTAAAGTATTTTTCCTTAAGTACTTTACACCACTGCAGACTTGTCATGAAAGCACTATTATTCTAATGTTTGGTAGGTTGGCATGGTCATTATGACAGACAATCTATCATTTAAGGCATACATTCTTATTCAACACATGGTTAGATTTCCAACAGCTCATATTTTCAATGTCCATATTAATAAACAAATGATCAAAAACATTGTTTTTTCTCAATGTCAAATAAAATAATAACGAACCAACCTATCCTAAGATGAATGCATTAAAGTAAGTCGCTTTGGATAAAAGCATATGCTAAAGAACAAAAATCGAAGTTTTTTGTTTTCAGTTCAGGAGTTCCGGCCTGTGTTTGCGCTGGTGCAACTTCAGATGGTCCAGTCGTTTGAAGCGGAGTCCACACACAGCGCAGCAGTAAGGTCTCTCCCCGGTGTGGATGCGCAGGTGCACTTTCAAAATGTCTGCGCGTGTGAAGCTCTTGTCGCACATAGTGCAGCGGTGGGGTTTCTCCTGCGTGTGTATCCGCTGATGCAGCTTGAGGTTCCAGAGCCGACTGAATTTGTTCCCACAGATGGAGCAGCAGTAGGGCTTGTCTGTCGTCTGGCTGCACTTGTGCCTCTTCAGGTCGGAGAAGGAGGTGAAGCCCTTGCCGCAGTGGCTGCAGAGGTGGAGTCCCTCTGCCTGGTGGACCCGCTGGTGGACCTTGAGGTTGCAGGCCTGGGTGAAAGTCTTACCGCACTGGGTGCAGGAGTATGGAGGCCCAGATCCTGACTGTCTACCAATTTTGTGTGTCTGCTTGTGGGCCTTGAGGGAACCAAAGTCTGGGAAGGTCATGGTACATTGATTGCAGGCATGACGCCTCCCCCCTCCTCCTGTTACCTGCTCTTGTGAATGATCTCTGAGGTTTAGAGAGTGTCCAAAGTCGTCAGCGGCATCATACAGGCTCTCTGTATTGTTGTTGTGGGCTGAGCTTCCAGAGTGGATGGAGGTTAGCCCCCTGTGGCCAGCTCTGTTACCTGACTCTGGGACACCGTGTTCTGGGTACAAGACACTGGAGTCCTGTAGGTACCCCTCCTCGTTGATCAACAGGCAGTTCCGGTCTCCCACCTCCGGGTGGGGGGGTGGCGTTGGCGACCCCACCTGCTCTCTCCGGCTCTGATGGGGGCGAGGCATGTGGGAGCGATGGTGATGGTCTCCCCCCTCAGACCCCCCCAGGTTCACTTGGTAGTGACCCACAGCTCCGTAGCTCAGCGCCCCCAGACGAGACGGAGAACCAGGAAGCCTATCCAGCCCTTCCATGTCTAGAAGATGGTCGCTACCACCATCACCGCTGTAACCAGACTTCTCAAAGGTGCCCCCAAGGTCCTCCATGCTGTAACGAGGGCGGTAGAGAGGGTCAGTGGGGTCCTCTTGCTCTCCCTCGGGGCCCAGTGGTTCAGGCCCCTGGTTTAGACCGGACCCCCAGTCATCCTGGCACCGCTGTAGATCCTGCTGAATAAAACTCTTACTGGGCCCCGAGATGTCTGAACCATCGGCCTCTGAAGAACACAGGAGACATGAGGCATTAGAAGCATTAATATTTAAGACATTAGAAATAGTAGAAATGGTAGTAGAGTAACTGTAATGTTAAATGTCTACTTACAGTTTCAAGTTGACTTTCCATGTATAATAATGAATACATTTGAAATGACACAGCATACTATAAAAGTTACTCTTGTTATCATTCTCATCATCATAAAAGGTAGGCAATTGTCTGTGTTATGTTTGTTGTAAACTCCTGACTCACCATCCAGGCAGAACTCCCATCTCTCCTGTAGTTCAGTGTTGTGGAGAGGCTCCTCTTTCAGCAGACTGTCCAGCTTCTGACCTCCGACCTCTGTGGACTGGAAGAGCAAATGATTCTGACTAAATGATGGATAAACTGACAGTGACTGAATAGAGCTGACATGATGGTTTTCTATTCAGAACTCTCCTCTGGGACCCCAGACATCTCACAACTTTGTCATAGCCCTGAACTAGCATACTTGATTCAAGTAGTGAAGGGCTTGAGGATTCGTTGACAAGTTGAATCAAGTGTTTAAGTTCTGGAACAGTTCAAATATGAGGAGAGGTTTGAAAAAGGCTGCCCAATTCTTCCCCACAATTCTAATATGTTTTTTAAAATATATTTCTAACTGAGCATTTTGTAACACTGCACCCTCCACTCTTCACAGGTGTTTAGTCCCCTAGATACAAGAGGTTCTCCTAGGGGTGGTGGCCTCAGCCTCCATGAGTTTAGTCAGTCCCCTACCTACCTCAGAGGTTCTCCTAGGGGTGGTGGCCTCAGCCTCCTCCAGATCATTGAAGGTTGTTTCCCCAGCCACGCCCCCACAGCTGCTCCACTCCTCCCCTGGTACCTTCTCCTGCTTCAAGCCACGCCCCCTCTCCACACCTGGCCACAGGTAAACAAAGAGAACATTTCATTTGGAGTAAAAGGCAAGTAACATTGTGGATAATGGAGTCTCCTCACATCAGATGAAGGAAACATCTTATTAAGATGCCACCACCAGCCATGACTTTGACTCTTTTCTTAAACCAAAACTGTCTGATCAGTGATCACCAAAGTATGAAAGGTACACAATACAGCAGCCCATCTTCAGAGTGATTCCTCCATATGGCCATTTCCATGTAAAAGTACCCATGAGCACCAACATGTAAAGTTCATAGGAGCATGTCAAATGAAAGTTAGGAGACTACATTTGGGGGAAATGAAAGCCTAGATTCTTTTCAACCATTTTCCATAAAAAAATTAGGCCTGAGTAAAGGCTTTGATTTCTGGTTAAAAAGACAGAAAAGGGGTCTTAGAAAACATCTAGCAGGAAAAAGTCTTAAGGTATCAGAAATACATCAGAACACAATAATGTTGAAGTAAAGACCCCTGTCAAGTAATAAACACATATTTTGTTTTGGAGAAATGATTTGCCTTCTGTAAGTTTAAGAAACTTTGCCTTTAATTCCGTAACCAAAACCCACATATGTTTAAGATATTTTCTCATTTCTGTCCCTCATGAGGGAGGATAATGAAAGTTCACAGAAGTTACAAGTAATGGTATACCTACCAATTAGTTAGTGTTTTTACTGATATCAATTTGTTTCTGAATTATTAAGTGATTAAAACTCGTTATTCTGCTACCAAATCAGTATCAGAATGACTGATACTCCAATTGAATTGGCTACATTGAGAAATCATAGTCTGTCCTCCCTTCTACTGGCATACTGTTATGTTCAGCTCATAACTGTTTTCTTTCTTTCTGTCGTCTGGTGGTCAAAGCAAGAGTGTGTAAACAGTCTGGTCAACCCCTCCCTCTCAGTCGCTGCCTCTTCTCTCTCCAGTTTCTGTTACCTCTCTTGCTCTTACTGACACCTACCCATGAGCCCCCTCTCTTTCCATTTACTGTAACCAACATCCTCACCCACTGAACACCGATCGACACCGGACGTCCATGGATTTTGAAAAGTAGTTGAAATTTGGTCAGTCCACCCTGGCCTTGATTTTAACGTCCACAGACGTCGTTTTGGGTGCTGGTCCGGCCATGATTTCAACATCTACAGCCTTGATTTGGCCCAAACATAGACGCCCATGATTGGTGGCTATTATTCTAATGACCAAATCTACAACCAATCATAGACATTTATGTTTCACAAGTTTGGACAGTACAGTAAAGAGCATAGTTCAGTACAGTACATTTCACTACAGTAGAGCAGACTAGAGTAGTATAATGTACTATACTGTACAATAAAAAAGTAACAATCGCTAGCTAACAACCTCCTTTTCCACATGGAAAAGACGGAGAGAGACTTGCTAGCTACGTTAGCTAGCTAGCTGGGATTTTCTACAAGGAATCTGCCTCCCGAAAAAAGCTTCTCTCAAGTGGGTGTGACACTTACTCCCATTGCCCGCTGTGCTGCTGCTTGGATTCCACCTGGCGATCTGTTCACCGTCTGCCCTGCCCTGTCTCCCAGTCTGGTATAGGTACCCCCGCCACACTCCCCCCTCTCTCCAGAGCTTTCGCTCGCCTCCAGCACACATGCACTGTGAGGCGAGTGACTCTGAACTTACAATAGCTAGCCCCAAGTTGTTATATTTTTCGCCTGTGCTTTGTGCCATTTGCCTCATGACTCCTGCGTGCTTTGTTGACTATGAACTTGCTTATTTACCCAACCGTGGGACAGTCTGTTTGTTCCCACACTCGGGACTCTGACTCTCTATTGGTTACACGGACTCTTGGCCTCCCATCCTATTCTAACTTACTGTACTAAATTTACTGTACTATTCTAACCACCTCTCGCCAGCTTTGTATTCATGTTACCTGATGAAATTGCTGTACAATATGATCTTGTTGCCATCTAATCCACATTCAAATGTTATGAAATCAACACTGAAGAGCTCTCCCTGTCCTCTGCCGTGCCCTGATTGTATTATTGCTGATTATATCTGGAAATGTGCATGTACAGTACATCCTGACCCATCTACTGTTGCTAGCCCCAATTCTGATATCTGCCTCATCGATTTCTGCTCTCGTAAAAGCCTGGGTTTTCTGCACGTTAACACTAGAAGCTTATTACCTAAAATGTATCAATTGAAAGTGTGGGTTCACAGCTCCAATCCAGATGTGTTGGTCATTACTGAGACGTGGTTAAGAAAGAATGTTTTGAACACTGATGTTAACCTTTCTGGTTAGAACCTTTTTCAGCAAGACAGATCTTCCAAAGGTGGTGGAGTGGCAATCTTTACCAAGGAACACCTTCAGTGCTCAGTTGTCTCCACCAAGTCTGTACCCAAACAATTTGATTTGCTGTTTTTACGCATTAAAAACGTTCAAATAGCTCTTTGTTGACTGTTGCTGGGTGTTATCGTCCACCATCAGCACCGGCCTGTACCCTAAATGCCCTAAGCTCTCTCCTTGCCCCTTACACTAAGTCTGAATTTGTCCTGCTAGGTGACCTAAACTGGGACTTGCTTAAACCACCTGACCAAGTTCTAAAGCAATGGGACTCCCTAAATATTTCTCAGATTATTACCAATCCCACCAGGTATGACTCCAAACACCCAGAAAACATACTCTCCTTGATGTTATCCTTACAGATAATCCTGGTCTGTTTTTTTTCTGTAATGACCTTAGTAATGACTGTTTTACAGCCTGTGTTCGTAATGGCTGCTCAGTGAAACGACCTGTCCTGACTTGTCATAGACGCTTGCTAAAAAACTTTAATGAGCAAGCCTTCCTTCATGATCTGGCCTCTGTAATTTGGTGTAGAATCAGCTTGATCCCCTCTGTCGAGGACGTTTGGACTTTCTTTTTTTATATTTTCCAGTGGTACCGTTAACAAATACGTGCCCATAAAGAATATAAGAATTAAAAACAGGTTCAGCCCCTGGTCTGACCGTGATCTGGCAGAGTTACTCCACCTCAAGAATTCCATTTGGTAAATCGCTCAGCACACGCATACTCAGGCTGACTGGCTCCCGTTCAGGCAAATTAGAAATAAGTGCACTCAGGCTATCAGGAAGGCCAAAGTTAGTTACTTTAAGGAGCAGTTCTCTCTCTGTGGGTCTAACCCCAATAAATTCTGGCAAATTAAGACCTGGATAATAAACCCCCCTCCTCACAGCTGCCCATGTCCCTTAATGTTGATGATGTGGTTGTTACTGACAAGGAACACATGGCTGAGCTCTTTAATCCCCGCTTCATTAAGTCAGGATTCATATTTGACTCTGTCATGCCTCCTTGCCCGTCCAACATTTCCTCATCTCCCACCCCTTCTAATGTGACTATCCCTGATGCTCCTCCCTGATTTTCCCCTGCCCTGCTACAAAATTTCTCCCTGCAGGCTGACCGCGGTGCTAAAGGATCTCCTTAAACTTGACCCCAGAAAAACATCTGGTTCAGATGGTTTAGACCCTTTCTTCTTTAAGGTCGATGCCCCTATCATCGCCAAGAATATCTCTGACCTTTTTAACCTCACTCTCCTCTCTGGGTAGGTTCCCATTGCTTGGATGGCAGCCACCGTGCGTACTTTAAAGGGGGAGATCTAGCTGATCCTAACTGTTATAGGCCAATTTCTATTTTGCCCTGTTTATCAAAAATGTTGGGGAAAACTTGTCAATAATCAACTGACTGGCTTCCTTGATGTCTATAATATTCTATATGCTCAGGTTATGGATGTGTCACTGCATCCTTAAAGGTTGTAAATGATGTCAACAGTGCCCTTGATTCTAAGCAATGTTGTACTGCTATTTTTTATTGACTTGGCCAAAGCTTTTAATACAGTAGACCATTCCATTCCTTTGGGCTGGCTATGGAGTATTGGTGTCTCGGAGGGGTCTTTGTCCTGGTGCGCTAACTACCTCTCTCAAAAAGTGCAGTGTATAAAGTCAGAACATTTGCGGTCTCAGCCACTGTCACCAAGGGAGTACCCCAAGGCCCAACACTCTTCTCAATTTACATCAACAACATAGCTCAAGCAGTAGGAAGCGCTCTCATCCATTTATATGCAGATGATACAGTCTTATACTTAGCTGGCCCCTCCCTGGATTTTGTGTTAAATGCTCTACAACAAAGCTTTCTTAGTGTCCAACAAGCTTTCTCTGCCCTTAACCTTGTTCTGAACACTTCCAAAACAAAGGTCATGTGGTTTGGCAAGAAGAATGCCCCTCTTCCCACAGGTGTTATTACTACCTCTGAGGGTTTAGAGCTTGAGGTAGTCACCTCATACAAGTACTTGGGAGTATGGCTAGACAGTACACTGTCCTTCTCTCAGCACATATCACACCTGCAGGCAAAGGTTAAATCTAGACTTGGATTCCTCTATCATAACCGCTCCTCTTTCATCACAGCTGCCAAACTAACCCTGATTCAGATGACCACCCTAACCATGGTAGATTACGGAGACATAATTTATAGATCGGCAGGTAAGGGTTCTCTCGAGTGGCTAGATGTTCTTTACAATTCGGCCATCAGATTTGCCACCAATGCTCCTTATAGGACACATCACTGCGCCTATCTATTCCATAAAAAAATCAGCTGTTTCCAGCTACAGTAGTCATTTACAACATTACCAATATCCATACTGTATTTCTGATCAATTTGATGTTATTTTAATGGACTAAAAACTTGCGTTTCTTTCAAAAACAAGGACATTTCTAAGTGACCCCGAACTTTTGAACGGTAGTGTACATGCAATGGATGATATTACATATTTCTACCTTTGTGTACCTATTCAGGATACATCATGAAGAGAATGACATTCAAATCCATAATTATGCATTTCTGTGTAGTACACATCAGCGACCGATTATGTATTTCCATTACCGTAAATCTGTTATCGGGTGTAAATCCATTTAACTTACTGTAGTTCAATAAGCAATATATTACTGTATACAGTGCCTTCAGAAAGTATTCACACCCCTTGACTTTTTCCACATTTTGTGTTGCAGCATACATTTAAAATTGATTAAATATAGATTTTCTTTTGTCAATAACCCATCATGTCAAAATGAAATTGTTTTTCTAAATGTTTACAAATTAATACAAAATGTAAAGCTGAAATGTCTTGAGTCAATAAGCATTCAACCCCTTTGTCATGGCAAGCCTAAATAAGTTCTGGAGTAAAAATGTGCTTAAGTCACATAATAAGTTGCATGGACTCACTCTGTGTGCAATAACAGTGTTAAGTATTTTTTTAATGACTACCTCCTCTCTGTACCCAACACATAAAATCATCTGTTTGGTCCCTCAGTCGAGCAGTGAATTTCAAACACAAATTGAACCCCAAAGACCAGGGAGGTTTTCCAATGCCTCGCAAAGAAAAGCACCTATTGATAGATGGGGAAAATAAACAAAGCAGACATTGAATATCCCTTTCAGCATGGTGAAGTAATTAATTCAACTTTGGATGGTGTAACAATACACCTGTAGTGGAATTTTACTGTCTCTTTCTGCTTACAGTCTCTCACACTTATTATACATGTTTTACCTGCTGCATACTTAGAAATGTGGCCGCCATCGACAGACAGGGTATTTGAGGTTTGCTCTTATAAGAATATTTTGAAGATAAATACACAATGCAGGGGATGAGAGGACGAGAGGACTAGACTTAATAGGGAATTGTCAATAGAAAGAGTTGGTTTTCACTTCAACAGCTGTTTAGAATCTGTTGAATATCTGTCCTGAACTCAGAGCTACGTGTGCCATGTTTTCATTGGTCTGTACATTGAGTCTGGAGCAGGATACTTGTTATTTGGCCATTGGCCCAGTTGTACTGCAAGGACTTCTGATTGGTCAACCCCAGGCTAGGCTGGAGGGTTATAAGTGGCATCCTGTTTCTTTGTTCTGTGGAGAAAAGCTGAGGACAGGGGAGACTGAACATCTACCTCCCAGCATAACATCTATGATTTGTCCTTCTCAAAAAAATCTATTTTTCTCCCCGATTTGCTTTGGAGTTAGTGTTACTGAAGAATAACATCAATTGCTAACACTCTCACAAGGTCAGCTCAGCGGGAGTGGAATTATTGGCTGAATACCCAGACTCTGTGGTTGCTAGGTGTTTTCTTCCTGAGCAGCCGGTCTCTGGGAGAAAACACTTTGCTGAGAAATGATGTACTTGGCTATCTTTGTGTAACAAGTAGTGATAGTATAAATATGCTGAGGGGGAAATACCTCATCAGAGCTTCTGACTAACTTCCACACAAAGTGCTGTTTGTCTGTAATCTCTCCGCTGACGTGAATAAACATAAATTCATTTAAGCTTGACTTTGGGGTCCTTAGTGGTAATTTCCACAACACACCCAAAGATACAGGCGTCCTTCCTAACTCATTTGCCTGAGAGGAAGGAAACCACTCAGGGAATTCACCATGAGGCCAATGGTGACTTTAAAACAGTTACAGAGTTCAATGGCTGTGATAAAAGAAAACTGAGGATGGACCAAGAACATTGGAGTTACTCCACAATACTAACCTCATTGACAGAGTGAAAAGGAAGCAAACCTGTACAGAATAAAAATATTCCACAACATGCATCCTGTTTGCAACAAGGCACTGTACGGAACAAAAATATTCCAAAGCATGCATCCTGTTTGCAACAAGGCACTAAAGTAATACTTCAAAAAAATTGTCAAAGCAATTCACTTTTTGTCCTGAATACAAAGGGTTATGTTTTGGGCAAATCCAACACATCACATTACTGAGTACCACTTTACATATTTTCAAGGATAGTGGCATCATGCTATGGGTATACTTGTAATTGTTCAGGACTGGGGAGTTTTTCAGGATAAAAACTAAACGGAGCTAAGCACAGGCATAATCCTAGAGGAAAACGTGGTTCAGTCTGCTTTCCACCAGACACTGGAAGATTAATTCACTTTTTATTAGGACAATAACCTAAAACACGGCCAAATCAACAATGGAGTTGTTTACCAAGACAGTGAATGTCTCTGTGGACAAGTTACAGTTTTGACTTAAATCTACTTGAAAATCTATGGCAACACCTGAAAATTGTTGTCTAGCAATGATCAACAACCAATTTGACAGAGCTTGAAGAACTTTTTAAAATAATAAATGGGCAAATGTTGCACAATCCAGGTGTGGAAAGCTCTTAGAAACGTACCCACAAAGACTCACAGCTGTAAATGCTGCCAAAGGTGCTTCTACAAAGCATTGACTCAAGGGTGTGACTGCGTACGTAAATTGGATATTTCTGTATTTGCAACCATTTTTTAAAAACATGTTTTCACTTTGTCATGGAGTATTGTGTGTAGATGGGTGAGAAAAATATGAACGTAATCCATTAATTCAGGATGTAACACAGCAAAATGTGGAATAAGTCAAGGGGTATGAAAGCACTGTATACTGTCTTCAGATTTCTCTCTCTCTTCACCTGTCTGTGAGGTTCCAGAGCTTCTCTCCTCGGCTTCTTCGTCAGCTCTCCCACAGTCCGCACACTTTCCCGTACGGCCTACCTCTCTGTCCCTCTCCCTGCGTCTGTTCTCCGACCACTGCAGCCTCTTCTTCAGCGACTCGACCTGCTCCCTGCTGCGGGACATCTCCTTCAGGAAGCTATCCTCCACCAGCCTGGTGATCTCGTACATGGCAGCCTTGAATACCGTCTCCATGACTCCGGAGAGCTGAGACTGGAAGGTTACGATGGCTTCAGACATCATGGAAAACTGTCTATGAGTAGCTAGCTACAGTTAACAGTTGGTAACGTTTACTTTTGTTCAGGTGAGTCAGTGTTACGATCCAGTCTAGCAAAAGGCTAGGAATCTATCTAGCTTACGTTAGCAGGCTAGCAAAGCTAGCTACTGTTGGAAGTTGTCTCTCTCCATGACGGTCCTAATAACATTTTTTATCACTCCGTGATTTAAGTTGAAGCATTTACTGTATATGAAGCTATTCGAATACATATAAATGCCAGAGGTATTGAGAGAAAACAAGGTTATGGTAGTTAGCTAACTAGCTACAGAGTCAACACAAAAAGCATCCACAAAACAACAGCACTTCCGGAAACAAACCTACGAATCGGGTAGTGGGACAATCTACATTGGAACGCTCCTTACTGGAGAGAGAAGACGACATTTATTTTAAGAAAAACTGGGTTTGTTCTTACGTTTACTGTAAATAATGTTCAAAATATAATATTGCTATTATTATAAAATTCGGATACTGATTAGTAGGCTATTTATCGTGGAAATTATTTACAGGAAATCTACACGGAAGCGATTCATCCCGCCCACCAGACCGTATATTATCTGGAAAAAACAACCAACCCCATGCTCAGCAAGTGATTTCAGCCTTTTGGTAATAACGATTTGAATCAACAATACCTTATGGTGCAAAATATCCCTTTATTGACTAGCAACACGGCTAGTAGTCGCATGTTAGCTAGCTAGCTATTTTTCTTTAGCAACCTGGACACGACCCCAGACAACTGTTACATTGTGAACCTTGCAATTTGACCGTCTTGTTGAACATTTGTTGCACTCTTTTAAGCTGGACTGTCTTCGCTACTTGGTTGTTAGCGAGCTGGGAGGAGCTGTCACTCTTGTTGGACAGAGAAACAGATACGCGATGTCTCAGTGATGGACATGGCATATTTCTACCCACTTATTCTGAATAATAGGGCTCTCTGAAGAGATTCACTTTAGGATCACACACACGCAGTCCTAACTAGCTCCTACAAGTACAGATGCTTGGTGCAGATCCCACTGTGAATTGATCTGTGAAAAAGACACACACACACAAGCAGTATGTCGGAGAACCTTGTCCTCACATTCCAGACCCAGCTCTCGGGAGTCATGGAGACGGTCCTAAAGTCAGCCATATATGAGATCACCAGGCTGGTGGAGGATGGCTTCCTGGAGGAGGTGTCCCGGAGCCGTGAGCAGGTCGAGTCGCTGAAGAAGAGGCTGCAGCGGTCGGAGAACAGAGGAAGAGAGAGGGACAGAGAGGGAGGCCAGAGGGGGAAGTGTGCAGACTGTGGGAGAGCTGATGAGGAAGGTGGAAGCTCTGGAAACTCACCGACAGGTGAGGAGAGACATCTAAAGACAATATGGAGGAATCACTCTGAAGTGTGACTGATGTAATCTGTACCTTTAATACTTTGGTGATGAGGCAGTATTGGTTTAAGAAAGGAGTTAGTGGTATCTCAATAAGAGGCCTCCTTTCCTTCATCTGCACTGATGCAAAAAAGACTTCACAGCATCCACAATGTTGCTTTCGCCTTACCTTTTACGTAAATAAAATGTTCTCTTTGTTTACCTGTGGCCAGGTGTGGAGAGGGGGTGTGGCTTGAAGCAGGAGAAGGTACCAGGGGAGGAGTGGAGCAGCTGTGGGGGCGTGGCTGGGGAAACAACCTTCAATGATCTGGAGGCAGAGGCCACCAGCCCTAGGAGAACCTCTGAGGTAGGTAGGGGACTGACTAAACACATGGAGGCTGAGGCCACCACCCCTAGGAGAACCTCTGAGGTAGGTAGGGGACTGACTAAACGTATGTGGAGGGTGCAGTGTTACAGGAAATTCAGGTAGAAATATATTTCAGAAAACATATTAGAACAGATAGTCTGTCAGGAATAATAGGGCAGCCTTTGTCCAACCTCTCCTCATATTTCAACTGTTCCAGAACTAGCCCACTTGATTCAAATTGTCAACGAATCATCAAGGCTTTCACTACTCTAATCAGGTATGCTAGTTCAGGGCTTAGACAAAGTTGTGAGATGTCTGGGGGTCCCAGAGGAGAGTTCTGAATAGAGAACCATCATGTCAGCTCTTTTCAGTCACTGTCAGTTTATCCATCATTTAGTTAGAATCAACTCATTCATTTGCTCTTCCAGTCCACAGAGGTCACAGGTCAGAAGCTGGACAGCCTGCTGAAAGAGGAGCCTCTCCACAACACTGAGCTACGGGAGAGATGGGACGTCTGCCTGGACGGTGAGTTGTTTACAACAAACATAACATAGACAATTGCCTACCTTTTAGGTTTAAGAGAATGATAAGAAGAGTAACTTATATTATGCTGTGTCATTCCAAATGTATTTGTTATTACACATGTAAAGTCAACTTGAAGCTGTAAGTATAGATTTAACATTACAGTTACTACTGTTTCTACTAGTTCTAATGTCTTAAATATTAATGCTTATAATGCCTCATGTCCCCTGTGTTTTCAGGGGCCGATGGTTCAGACATCTCAGGGCCCAGTAAGACTTTCAGTGAGCAGGAGCTACAGCAGTGCCAGGCTGACTGGGGATCTGGTCTAGACCAGGGGCCTGAACCACCAGGCCCAGAGGGAAACCCAGCGGACCCCAGCCAACCTCTCTTCCAACCCCGTTACAGCATGGAGGAACTAGGGGGTGGCTTTGAGAAGTCTCGTTACGGCGGTGCTGGTGGTGGAAGAGGCCATCGTCTAGACGTGGAAGGGCTGGATAGGCTTCCTGGTTCTCCGTCTCATCTGGGGGGGCTGAGCTACGGAGCTGTGGGTCACTACCAGGTGGACCTGGGGGGGTCTGAGGGGGGAGACCATCACCATCGCTCCCACATGCCTCACCCCCATCAGAGCCGGAGGGTGCAGGTGGGGTCGCAAACGCCATCCCCCCACCCAGAGGTGGGTGTCCGGAACTGCCTGTTGATCAACGAGGAGGGGTACCTGCAGGACTCCAGTGTCTTGTACCCAGACCACGGTGTCCCAGAGTCAGGTAGCAGAGCTGGCCACAGGGGGCTAACCTCCATCCACTCTAGAAGCTCAGCCCACAACAACAACACAGAGAGCCTGTATGGTGCCCCTGACAACTTTGGACACTCTCTAAACCTCAGAGATTGTTCACAAGGGCAGGTAACAGCAGGAGGAGTAATGGGAGGAGGGGGGAAGCGTCACGCCTGCAATCAATGCACCATGACATTCTCAGACTCTGGCTCCCTTGAGGCCCACAAGCAGACACACAAAACGGGTATAGTCTCAGAGTCAGGATCTGGGCCTCCATACTCCTGCACTCAGTGCAGTAAGACCTTCACCCAGGCTTGCAACCTCAAGGTCCACCAGCGGGTCCACCAGGCAGAGGGACTCCACCTCTGCAGCCACTGCTCCAAGGGCTTCACCTCCTTCCCTGACCTGAAGAGGCACAAGTGCAGCCAGATGACAGACAAGCCCTACTGCTGCTCCATCTGTGGGAACAAATTCAGTCGGCTCTGGAACCTCAAGCTGCACCGGCGTATTCACACGCAGGAGAAACCCCACCGCTGCACTATGTGTGACAAGAGCTTCGCTCGGGCAGACAATTTGAAGGTGCACCAGCGCACTCACACTGGGGAGAGACCGTACTGCTGCGCTGTGTGTGGACTCAGCTTCAAACAACTGAACCATCTGAAGTGGCACCAGCGCAAACACAGGCTGGATCTCCTGGCCTGAGCAGTGGTCTAGAAAACATTTTTTTTGAGAAATTGTTTATTAATAAGGACATTGAAAATATGAACTGTTGGAAATCTAACCATGTGTTGAATAAGAATTAATGTCTTACATTATAGACTGTCTATAAATTGTCTGTCATAATGATCATGCGTAACCTATGAAACATTTGAATGATGGGGCATTCATGTGCTCGTGGGAAGTCGTAAGTCTGACATGATTGTGTTCAAGTGCATTTGAAGTCAGACCAATTCTTTATTAACCAATAAGATTTTTGCTAGCTTGTTTGCTAGCTAACGTTGCTCATAATAAAGTTATCTAGTTTGCTTAACATTGACAGTATGGTAAAACTAGCTACATTATCCAAATTGATACGTTTGTAATTGTCAAAATTGAATTTGTTGTCATGTTTTGGTTGAAAAGGTATAAGTGGTTTCCCACTTGTAATTACGACTTAGAGGGTTGTTCAAGTGAAACTTTCCAATCCAGCCCAGATTTTTACATACAAATAAAACAAAATAAAACACATTTTAAAATAACTAGTTTCATCCCGCAGAACATAAAAACCATGGCATGAGACATGAACACAGTACACCTATATTTAAACTTGTTTTTAGGCTTCTAACTTTCCTAATAAATAGAGTTAAAAACAAATTAGGACAAATAACCAGAATATGTTTTAAATACAATTATTCAAGTCTCAATTCAAATTCCCTGTGCTCAAGTATGCCAAGGTAACCTGTCTAAATGACTATCATCCTGTAGTACTCACATCTGTAGCCAAAAATGCTTTGAAAGCCTGTTCATGGCTCACATCAACACCATCATCCCAGACAACCTGTACCCACTACAATTTGCATACAGCCCCAACAGATCCACAGATGACACAATCTCTAGTGCACTCCACTGCATTTTCTACTTGGACAAAAGGAACAGCAACAGTACATGAGGATGCTGTTCATTGGCTACAGCTCAGCGTTCACCACATAGTGCCCTCCAACCTCATCACTAAGCTAAGGACCCTGGGACTAAACCATGGACTTAAGGGCCGAGCACACACCCATTCACATTGGTGGGGCTTTAGTGGGTCGAGAGCTTCAAGTTCCTCAGTGTCCACATCACTAAGCATCTATTGGCGGCAGGTAGCCTAGTGATTATAGCATTGGGCCTGTAACCGAAAGGTTGCTGGATCGAATCCCTGAGCTGACAAGGTAAAAATCTGTAGTTCTGCCCCTGAACAAGGCAGTTAACCCACTGTTCCCCGGTAGGCTGTCATTGTAAATAAGAATATGTTCTTAACTGACTTGCATAGTTAAATAAAGGTTAAATAAAAAAATCTATCATGGTCCAAACACACAATTACTTTTATTATTATGTTTTACTTTTCTATTATTTCGGTATTTTCTTTCTCTCTGCATTGTTGGGAAGGCTCGTAAGTAATCATTTCACTGTTAGTCCACACCTGTTGTTTACGAAGCATGTGACAAATAAAATTTGATTATGAATTCAAAATTGTTCTTTTCTTTTGTGCACTTTGCTATGTCATTCTCACGAAGCATAATTATTCCAAACAACAAAAGCACCACAAATGTTTACACAACAAAAGCTTACATTTTAGTAATTTAGCAGATGCGCTTATCCAAAGTGACTTACAGTGGCTTGCGAAAGTATTCACCCCTATTGGCATTTTTCCTATTTTGTTGCCTTACAACCTGGAATTAAAATATATTTTGGGGGGGTTTGTATCATTTGATTTACACAACATGCCTACCACTCTGAAGATGCTAAATATTTTTTATTGTGAAACAAACAAGAAATAAGACAAAAAAAACAGAACACTTGAGCATGCATAAGTATTCACCCCCCCAAAGTCAATACTTTGTAGAGCCACATTTTGCAGCAATTACAGCTGCAAGTCTCTTGGGGTATGTCTCTGTAAGCTTGGCACATCTAGCCACTGGGATTTTTTCCCATTCTTCAAGGCTAAACTGCTCCAGCTCCTTCAAGTTGGATGGGTTTAAGTCATACCATAGATTCTCAATTGGATTGAGGTCTGGACTTTGACTAGGCTATTCCAAGACATTTAAATGTTTCCCCTTAAACCACTCAAGTGTTGCTTTAGCAGTATGCTTTGGGTCATTGTCCTGCTGGAAGGTGAACCTCCGTCCCAGTCTCAAATCTCTGGAAGACTGAAACAGGTTTCCCCTCAAAAAATTCCCTGTATTTAGCGCCATCCGTCATTCCTTCAATTCTGACCAGTTTCACAGTCCCTGCCGTTGAAAGACATCCCCAAATCATGATGCTGCCACCACCATGCTTCACTGTGGGGATGGTGTTCTCGGGGTGATGAGAGGTGTTGGATTTGCGCTAGACATAGCGTTTTCCTTGATGGCCAAAAAGCTCCCACATGCCTTTTGGCGAACACCAAACGCGTTTGCTTATTTCTTTCTTTAAGCAATGACTTTTTTATGGCCACTCTTCCGTAAAGCCCAACTGTGTAATGTATGGCTTAAAGTGGTCCTATGGACAGATACTCCAATCTCTGCTGTGGAGCTTTGCAGCTCCTTCAGGGTTATCTTTGGTCTCTTTGTTGCCTCTCTGAACCTCTTTGGGCTAGGCGTGCCGCTAGCACCCCACCTCGACAACATCCGGTGAAATTGCAGAGCGCGAAATTCAAAATACAAAATTTGTAATATTAATGCCCTACTAGCCTGATCCGTGAGTTTTGGTGGGCGGCCCTCCATTGGCAGGTTTGTTGTGGTGCCATATTCTTTTCATTTTTTAACAATGGATTTAATGGTGTTCCGTAGGTTTTTCAAAGTTTTGGTTATTTTTTTATAACCCAACCCTGATCTGTAATTCTCCACAACTTTCTCCCTGACCTGTTTGGAGAGCTCCTTGGTCTTCATGGTGCCACTTGCTTGGTGGTGCCCCTTGCTTAAGGGTGTTGCAGACTCTGGGGCCATTCGGAACAGGTGTATATATACTAAGATCATGTGACACTTAGATTGCACACAGGTGGACTTTATTTAACTAATTATGTGACTTCTGAAGGTAATTGGTTCCACCAGATCTTATTTAGGAGCTTCATAGCAAGTTGCAGTTTCAGGCCTTGAAGTTGGGGAAGTCCTTGTCGCAGGCAGAGCAGGAGGGAGGAGTGGCTCTCTAAAGCGGCGGTGCTGCTCAAGACACGACCGCAGTCTGCACACTGGTTCTTATCTGTGGAAACTGGGGAGACTTGGAGCTGAAGCGGCAACTACATCAGTTGTGGTTGGCGGTACTGCCACGCCTCCTGGAATGTCAGCGGGCACTGGGAGGACATGAAGCCGGAGCAAGGGCTGGCGGTGACAATGAAGGGGGTAGGTTTGTGGCCTGCTGGAGGTCATTTTGCAGGGCTCTGGCAGTGCTCCTCCTGCTCCTCCTTGCACAAAGGCGGAGGTAGCGGTCCTGCTGCTGGGTTGTTGCCCTCCTACGGCCTCCTCCACGTCTCCTGATGTACTGGCCTGTCTCCTGGTAGCGCCTCCATGCTCTGGACACTACGCTGACAGACACAGCAAACCTTCTTGCCACAGCTCGCATTGATGTGCCATCCTGGATGAGCTGCACTACCTGAGCCACTTGTGTGGGTTGTAGACTCCGTCTCATGCTACCACTAGAGTGAAAGCACCGCCAGCATTCAAAAGTGACCAAAACATCAGCCAGGAAGCATAGGAACTGAGAAGTAGTCTGTGGTCCCCACCTGCAGAACCACTCCTTTATTGGGGGTGTCTTGCTAATTGCCTATAATTTCCACCTGTTGTCTATTCCATTTGCACAACAGCATGTGAAATTTATTGTCAATCAGTGTTGCTTCCTAAGTGGACAGTTTGATTTCACAGAAGTGTGATTGACTTGGAGTTACATTGTGTTGTTTAAGTGTTCCCTTTATTTTTTTGAGCAGTGTATATTGTATTACTCTTTTTATTCAATTAGCTACATACTTGTTCTATTGTTGTTGCATTGTCGAGAGGTTAACCTGCAAGTCAACATATTCCATGTATATGACAAATAAACAAACCTGAACTTGCTCTGCGAATGACACTACTACTTTTCTCCTTCCCCCCCTTCTGACACCCAGGTGGCGACACGCATCTCTGTATGCCTGGCAGATATCTCAACTTGGATGTCAGCCCACCACCTCAAGCTCTACAAGACGGAACTGCTCTTCCTCCCGGTTGACAACTCCAAAGTGTCGCAAAGAACATTGGCGTGACCCTGGACAACACCCTGTAGTTCTCTGCAAACATCAAAGCAGTGACCACCTCCTGCAGGTTCATGCTCTACAACATCCATAGAGTATGACCCTACCTCAAACAGGAAGTGGCGCAGGTCCTAATCCAGGCACTTGTCATGTCCTGTCTGCACTACTGCAACTCGCTGTTGGCTGGGCTTCCCGCTTGTGCCATCAAACCCCTGCAACTTATCCAGAACACAGCAGCTCACCTGGTTTTCAACCTTCCAAAGTTCTCACGTCACCCCGCTCCTCCGCACACTCCAATGGCTTCCAGTTGAAGCTCGCATACACTACAAGACCATGGTGCTTACCTACGGAACAGCAAGAGGAACTGCCCCTCCCTACATTTAGGCTATGCTCAAACCCTACATCCCAACCTGAGCCCTCCGTTCTGCCACCTCAGGTCTCTTGGCTGCCGCTCAGCCCAGTCCATGCTCGACTCTTTCCTGGCACCCCAATGGTAAAACCATCTTCCCCCTGAAGCTAGGACAACAGAGTCCCTGCCCATCTTCCAAAAACATCTGAAACACTCCCTCTTCAAACAGTATCTTAAATAATCCTCCTCCTCACCTCGACCCCCCCCCCCCCCACCCCTTAAATGTTTTAAATAAAAACTTAACCTGAACTTGGTCATAAAGTCAGTCTCGTCCAAAAGAGTTTTGTGAGTGTTGTAGTCATGATTGTATCACAAAGTAAATTAAGCTTGGGTTTGCTTCAATCCTGCCCACAGTTGTCAGCACACAAGTTATCATCAATTCAGAGTGCAGCTGCATGCAACCCAATTGTAATGCCCGTGGTAAATTTGGGAGGACTTTGGATATTGGTAAATTACATAGTACAATTTAAGTTACAATTCCAATAGCTTAAAAACCTAGAATCAACTATAAATTGTTGAAATTAATCTACAAATATTGAAAGCATTTAATGAATTTATTGTCTCATTTAAATTGTGTAATTTATTGACGGTCCCTAACTAGCCCCGGAGATAGGATATCCAATGTCAAAGTCAGGTCGCACACCAACCGGCTGAAGCTAATTTGCTAAATAATTTGTCTAACTCTTCGCACTTGTGAACATACACACAAGACACCCACATCAAACCGTACCAAAGAGGATGATTTAGGTGACTCAGGAAACATGCCCAAAACAAGTTAAGCTATCCCAGTATCTCCTTGACCGTTTTGGATTGAAAAACTAAAGAGACACACCAGACAATACACAGAGACAGCAACCAAAGAATAGGATTGGATGGAAAGAGACACCAGAAGAACAGAACAGGCCATAACAGAAGAGGATAGGCAAAGGAGACCGTAACAAACAAGACAGCAACCGACCACACACAGACAAGACACAGAAAGTGACAGAAGAGGGCAGATGGAGAGAGAACAGAGGTGGGATGAGCACACAATAGACTGTATCACTTCAAGATGCACTATAGATTCTAATCAGTTTGATTTAATTACACAAAGTATAACGGGTTAAATATAGCCAGTGAAAAAGTACAACTTTGTTTACAAAGAATTTGCTGGTGAGGTGAAAAGGCCTGTGAAATTACTATAAAACAATTGTTTACTTTTACACTTTTAACAACCATGACAGGACGAGAACGGCTTGACAAGAGACAGCAACATAGAATACTAAGAGACAGTAACATAGAATTCTAGATTTTGCTCGCCTGAAGTAGAGTATCTTGTCATAAATTGCAGACTACGCTATCTGCCTAGAGAGTTCTCAGCTATACTTTTCATGGCTGTTTATTTACCACCACAGACAGATGCTGGCAATAAGACCGCACTCAGTCAGCTGTATAAGGAAATAAGCAAACAGGAAACCATTCACCCAGAGGTGGCGCTCCTAGTGGCCGGAGACTTTAATGCAGGGAAACTTAAATCAGTTCTACCTCATTTCTATCAACATGTTAAATGTGCAACCACAGGGAAAAAAATTCTAGATTACCTGTACTCCACACACAGAGACGCGTACAAAGCTCTCCCTCGCCCTCCATTTGGTAAATCTGACCACAATTCTATCATCCTGATTCCTGCTTACAAGCAAAAATAAAAGCAGGAAGCACCAGTGACTCGGTCTATAAAAAAGTGGCCAGATGAAGCAGATGCTAAACTACAGGACTGTTTTGCTATCACAGACTGGAACATGTTCCGGGATTCTTCCGATGGCATTGAGGAGTACACCACATCAGTCACTGGCTTTATCAATCAGTGCATCGAGGACGTCGTCCCCACATTGACTATACGTACATACCCCAACCAGAAGCCATGGATTACAGGCAACATTCGCACTGAGCTAAAGGGTAGAGCTGCCACTTTCAAGGTGCGGGACTCTAACCCGGAAGCTTATAAGAAATCCTGCTATGCCCTCCGAAGAAACCATCTAACAGGCAAAGCATCAATACAGGGCTAAGATTGAAACGTACTACACCGGCTCCGACGCTTGTCTTATGTGGCAGGGCTTGCAAACTATTACAGACTACAAAGGGACACAGCCGCGAGCTGCCCAGTGACACGAGCCTAACAGATGAGCTAAATCACTTCTATGCTCGCTTCGAGGCAAGAAACACCAAGGCATGCATGAGAGCATCAGCTGTTCTGGACAACTGTGTGATCACGCTCTCCATAGCCGACGTGAGTAAGACCTTTAAACAGGTCAACATACACAAGGCCGCGGGGCCAGACGGATTACCAGGACATGTGCTCCGGGAATGTACTGACCAACTGGCAGGTGTCTTCACTGACATTTTCAACGTGTCCCTGATTGAGTCTGTAATACCAACATGTTTCAAGCAGACCACCATAGTCCCTGTGCCCAAGAACACGAAGGCAACCTGCCTAAATTACTACAGACCCGTAGCACTCATGTCCGTAGCCATGAAGTGCTTTGAAAGGCTGGTAATGGGTCACAACAACACCATTATCCCAGAAACCCTAGACCTGTTCCAATTTGAATACCACCCAAACAGATCTACAGATGATGCAATCTCTATTGCACTCCACACTGCCCTTTCCCACCTGGACAAAAAGAACACCTATGTGAGAATGCTATTCATTGACTACAGTTCAGCGTTCAACACCATAGTATCCTCAAAGCTCATCACTAAGCTAAGGTTCCTGGGACTAAACATCTCCCTCTGCAACTGGATCCTGGACTTCCTGACGGGCCGCCCCAGGTGTTGAGGGTAGGTAGCAACACATCTGCCATGCTGATCCTCAACACTGGAGCCCCCCAGGGGTGTGTGCCTAGTCCCTTCCTGTACTCCCTGTTCACCCACGACTGCATGGCCAGGCACAACTCCAACACCATCATTAAGTTTGCGGACAACACAACAGTGGTAGGCCTAATCAACGATGAGACCGCCTATAGGGAGGAGGTCAGAGACCTGGCCAGGTGGTGCCAGAATAACAACCTATTCCTCAACGTAATCAAGGCTAAGGAGATGATTGTGGACTACAGGAAAAGGAGGACCAAGCATGCCCCCATTCTCATCGACAGGGCTGTAGTGGAGCAGGTTGAGAGCTTCAAGTTCCTTGCTGTCCACATCACCAACAAACTAGAATGGTCCAAACACAACAAGACAGTCGTGAAGAGGGCATGACAAAGCCTATTCCCCCTCAGGAAACTAAAAAGATTTGGCATGGGTCCTCAGATCCTCAAAAGGTTCTACAGCAGCAACATCGAGAGCATCCTGACTGGTTGCATCACTGCCCGGTACGGCAATTGTTTGGCCTCCGACCGCAAGGCACTACAGAGGGTAGTGCGTACGGCCCAGTACATCACTGGGGCTAAGCTGCCTGCCATCCAGGACCTCTACACCAGGCGATGTCAGAGGAAGGCCCTAAAAATTGTCAAAGACCCCAGCCACCCCAGTCATAGACTGTTCTCTCTACTACCGCATGGCAAGCGGTACCGGAGTGCCAAGTCTAGGTCAAAATGGCTTCTCAACAGTTTTTACCCCCAAGCCATAAGACTCCTGAACAGGTAATCAAATGGCTACCTGGACTATTTGCATTGTGCCCCCCCCCCTTTTACACTGCTGCTACTCTCTGTTTATCATATATGTATAGTCACTTTAACTATACATTCATGTACATACTACCTCAATTGGCCCGACTAACAGGTGCCTGTATATAGCCTCGCTACTGTTTAGCCTCGCTACTGTATATAGCCTCGCTACTGCTATTTTTCAATGTCTTTTAACTGTTTATTTCTTTACTTACCTATTGTTCACCTAATACCTTTTTTGCACTGTTGGTTAGAGCCTGTAAGTAAGCATTTCACTGTAAGGTCTACACCTGTTGTATTCGGCGCACGTGACAAATAAAATTTGATTTGATTTGAGAATACTAAGAGACAGTAACATAGAATACTAAGCGACAGTAACATAGAATACTAAGCGACAGTAACATAGAATACTAAGCGACAGTAACATAGAATACTAAGCGACAGTAACATAGAATACTAAGAGACAGCAACAGAAGAGGGCAGACAAGAGATACCAACAGATGACACAGAGAAAGTAATGGAGAGAGGCAGAGGAGTGGTGAGCATAGTAGACTGTATCACTTAAAGCTGTTCTGTGCATTCTAATTTGTGTGTGTGTGTGTGTGTGTGTGTGTGTGTGTGTGTGTGTGTGTGTGTGTGTGTGTGTGTGTGTGTGTGTGTGTGTGTGTGTGTGTGTGTGAGAGAGACAGAGAGTGTGTGAGAGAGAGAGGGTGATTGAGTACTGTGGGATTCTTTAATCAGTTTGGCTTAATACACAGGTCAGAGTCTATGGTTGAAGTTGTTGAGTGGTTTTTGGCAAAACACTATAGATGTACAGTACCGGTCAAAAGTTTGAACACACCGACTCATTCAGGATTTTTCTTAGTTTTTCTTATTTTCTGATGATTGTGGAGGCCAGGTCTTCTGAAGCAGCACTCCATCACTCACCATCTTGGACAAATAGCCCTTACATAGCCTGGAGGTGTGTTGGGTCATTGTCCTGTTGAAAAAACAAATTATAGTCGCACTAAGCGCAAACCAGATGGGATGGCATATCGCTGCAGAATGTGGTGGTCGCCATGCTGGTTAAGTGTGCCATGAATTCAAAATAAATCATTGACAGTGTCACCAGCAAAGCACCCCCACACCATCACACCTCCTCCTCGATGTGTCACGGTAGGAATCACACATGCAGAGATCATCTGTTCACCTACTCTGCATCTCACAAAGACACACAGCGGTTGGAACCAAAAATCGCACATTTGGACTCATCAGACCAAAGGACAGATTTCCACTGGTCTACTGTCCATTGCTCCTGTTTCTTGGCCCAAGCAAGTCCCTTGTTCTTATTGGTGTCCTTTAGTAGTGGTTTCTTTGCAGCAATTAGACCATGAAAGCCTGATTTACACAGTCTCCTCTGAACAGTTGATGTTGAGATGTGTCTGTTACTTGAACTCTGTGAAGCATTTATTTGGGCTGCGATTTCTAAGGCTGGTAACTCTAATGAACTTATTCTCTGCAGCAGAGGTAACTCTGGGTCTTCCTTTCTGTGGCGGTCCTCATGAGAGCCAGTTTCATCACAGCACTTGATGGTTTTGCGACTGCACTTGAAGAAACTTTCAAAGTTCTTGACATTTTCTAGATTGACTGACCTTCATGTCTTAAAGTATTGATGGACTGTCATTTATCTTTGCTTATTTGAGCTGTTCTTGCCATAATATGGACTTGGTCTTTTACCAAATAGGACTATCGTCTGTATACCCCACCTACTTTGTCACAACACAACTGTGTTGTGACAAATGTCTCAAACGCATTAATGTCTCAAACGCATTAACAAGGAAAGAAATTCCACAAATTAACTTTTAAGAAGGCACACTTGTTAATTAAAATGCATTCCAGGTGACAACCTCATGTAGTTGGTTGTGAGAATGCAAACAGTGTACAAACTGTCATCAAGGCAAAGGGTGGCTACATTGAATAATCTCAGATATAAAATATATCTTGATTTGTTTAACAACTTTTGGGTTACTAAATGATTCCATATGTGTTATTTCATCATTTTGATGTCTACACTATTATTCTACAATGTGGAAAATAGTCCAAATAAAGAAAAGCCCTTGAATGACTAGGTGTGTCTAAACTGTTGACTGGTACTGTATGTGTTCCAGAGTAGAGGGTGTTCCAGAGTAGAGAGTGTTCCAGAGGAGACTGTTCCAAAGGAGACTGTTCCAAAGGAGACTGTTCCAGAGTTTTCCAGAGTAGAGAGACCCACAGCAGTAACTGTACTTGAATACTGGCAATGTCTGCTGTTGCAGGTGGGAAGATGCAAGTTAGTTACCTGAAAAATATTTAATCTCTCAATGTTCATCTTAAAGTGCACCAAATTCATGCATTTAGCTGTTGATATTACTTTTTTGTTGGCAGCTGTTCTTTTCAACCCACACTTTCATTTGAATCTACAATCGATTATTATTATTTTTTTAATTTACAGGATTGATCAGAATTGGCCTATGTTGGTGATATGACTTCTTCTTTTATGGACTCGTCGCACAGTGCTTTGTGTGACGCATTGAGTGATGGCTGCGATAAATTGCTTCCCGTGTACATTTCCTGTCAATTTATACACAATAAATAAAGGTCGTCTTTTTTTAACTCGAATAAGGTAACGTTCCGACGTAGAATGTCCCACAACCCGACCCGTTGGTTTGTTTCCGGAAGTACATTTTTGGGGGGTGATGCTTATTGTGTTGACTGGCTAGTAAAGTAAGTGCCGAGACAAATACCATAGCCTTGCTTTCTATCAATACCTCTGGTATTTGTATTTATTCGAATAGCCTCATATACAGTAAATGCTACATCTTATATCTCGAAATTATATTTAAAAAATTGCATTAGGTAGAGACCACAACTTCCAACACTAACGTTTGCTAGCATACTAACACAGACTAAAGTGGTTTAGTTACCTGTGTCTTTGCTGCTAACTTTAGCGATCTTTCCTTTTGATATACGGAATCGTAACACTGACCAACCTGAACAAAAGTAGCTAAAATTTACGATCTCTTAACTGTAGCTAGCTGCTCATAGACACTTTGCCATGATGTCCGCAGCCATCATAACTTTCCAGTCTCAGCTCTCCGGAGTCATGGAGACGGTCCTTAAGTCAGCCATGTACGAGATCACCAGGCTGGTGGAGGATAGTTTCCTGGAGGAGGTGTCCCGGAGCAGGGAGCAGGTCGAGTCACTGAAGACGCGGCTGCAGTGGTCGGAGAACAGGGAGAGGAACAGAGCAGGAGGCCAGAGGGGAAAATGTGGGGACTGTGGGAGAGCTGGCAAGGAATGTGAAGAGATAAGCTTAGGAACTTCACAGACAGGTGAGAAGAGACATCTAACGACACAGTACCAGTCAAAAGTTTGGACACACCTACTCATTCAAGGGTTTTTCTTTATTTGTTTATTATTTTCTACATTGTAGAATAATAGTGAAGACATCAAAACTATGAAATGACACATGGAATCATATAGTAACCCAAAAAGTGTTAAATAACAAATACATTTTTACATTTTAGATTCTTCAATCTAGCCGCTTTTAACAGCTTTGCACACGCTTGGCATTCTCTCAACCAGCTTCACCTGGAATGCTTTTCCAACAGTCTTGAAGGAGTTTCCACAAATGCTGAGCACTTGTCAGCTGCTTTTCCTTCACTCTGTGGTCCAACTCATCCTAAACCATCTCAATTGGGTTGAGGTCGGGTGTTTGTGGAGGCCAGGCCATCTGATGCAGCACTCCACTGGTCAAATAGCCCATACACAGCCTGGAGGTGTGTTGGGTCATTGTCCTTTTGAAAACAAATGATAGGCCCACTAAGCGCAAACCAGATGGGATGGCATATCGCTGCAGAATGCTGTGTTAGCCATGCTGATTAAGTGTGCCTTGAATTCTAAATAAATCACATACAGTGTCACCAGCAAAGCACCATCACACCGCTTCCTCCATGCTTCACTTTGGGACCCACACATGCGGAGATCATCCGTTCACCTACTCCACGCCTCACAAAGCTACGGCGGTTAGAACCAAAAATCTCAAATTTGGACTCATCAGACCGAAGGACAGATTTCCACCAGTCTTTTGTCCATTGCTCGTGTTTCTTGGCCCAAGCAAGTCTCTTCTTATTGGTGTCCTTTTAGTAGTGGTTTCTTTGCAGCAATTTGACCATGAAGACCTGATTCATGCAGTCTCCTCTAAACTGTTGATTTTGAGATGTGTCTGTTACTTGAACTCTGTAAAGCATTTATTTGGGCTGCAATTTCTGAGGCTGGTAACTCTAATGAACTTATTCTCTGCAGTAGAGGTAACTCTGGGTTTTGCGACTGCACTTGAAGAAACTTTCAAAGTTCTCGAAATTTTCTGGATTGACTGACCTTCATGTCGTACAGTAATAATTGACTGTCATTTCTCTTTCCTTATTTGAGCTGTTCTTGCCATAATATGAACTTGGTCTTTCACCAAATAGGGCTGTCTTTTGTATACCTCCCCTACCTTGTCACAACACAACTGATAGGCTCAAACGCATTAAGAAGAAAATCAATTCCACAAATTAACTTTTAATAAGGCACACCTGTTAATTGAAACCCAACTTCAACTGGAATTAGGTGTGTCCAACCTTTTGACTGGTTTTATATATATATATATATATATATATATATATATATATATATATATATATAAAACCAGTCAAAAAAATAAAGGGAACACTTAAACAACACAATGTAACTCCAAGTCAATCACACTTCTGTGAAATCAAACTGTCCACTTAGGAAGCAACACTGATTGACAATAAATTTCACATGCTGTTGTGCAAATGGAATATACAACAGGTGGAAATTCTAGGCAATTAGCAAGACACCCCCAATAAAGGAGTGGTTCTGCAGGTGGGGACCACAGACCACTTCTCAGTTCCTATGCTTCCTGGCTGATGTTTTGGTCACTTTTGAATGCTGCCGGTGCTTTCACTCTAGTGGTAGCATGAGACAGAGTCTACAACCCACACAAGTGGCTCAGGTAGTGCAGCTCATCCAGGATGGCACATCAATGCGAGCTGTGGCAAGAAGGTTTGCTGTGTCTGTCAGCGTAGTGTCCAGAGCATGGAGGCGCTACCAGGAGACAGGCCAGTACATCAGGAGACGTGGAGGAGGCCGTAGGAGGGCAACAACCCAGCAGCAGGACCGCTACCTCCGCATTTGTGCAAGGAGGAGCAGGAGGAGCACTGCCAGAGCCCTGCAAAATGACCTCCAGCAGGCCACAAATGTGCATGTGTCTGCTCAAACGGTCAGAAACAGACTCCATGAGGGTGGTATGAGGGCCCGACGTCCACAGGTGGGGGTTGTGCTTACAGCCCAACACCGTGCAGGACGTTTGGCATTTGCCAGAGAACACCACGATTGTCAAATTCGCCACTGGCGCTCTGTGCTCTTCACAGATGAAAGCAGGTTCACACTGAGCACGTGACAGACGTGACAGAGTCTGGAGACTTCGTGGAGAACGTTCTGCTGCCTGCAACATCCTCCAGCATGACCGGTTTGGCGGTGGGTCAGTCATGGTGTGGGGTGGCATTTCTTTGGGGGGCCGCACAGCCCTCCATGTGCTCGCCAGAGGTAGCCTGACTGCCATTAGGTACCGAGATGAGATCCTCAGACCCCTTGTGAGACCATATGCTGGTGCGGTTGGCCTTGGGTTCCTCCTAATGCAAGACAATGCTAGACCTCATGTGGCTGGAGTGTGTCAGCAGTTCCTGCAAGAGGAAGGCATTGATGCTATGGACTGGCCCGCCCGTTCCCCAGACCTGAGTCCAATTGAGCACATCTGGGACATCATGTCTCGCTCCATCCACCAACGCCACGTTGCACCACAGACTGTCCAGGAGTTGGCGGATGCTTTAGTCCAGGTCTGGGAGGAGATCCCTCATCAGGAGCCTGAGGCCACACACACTACTGAGCCTCATTTTGACTTGTTTTAAGGACATTACATCAAAGTTGGATCAGCCTGTAGTGTGGTTTTCCATTTTAATTTTGAGTGTGACTCCAAATCCAGACATCCATGGGTTGATAAATTGGATTTCCATTGATTATTTTTGTGTGATTTTGTTGTCAGCACATTCAACTATGTAAAGAAAAAAGTATTTAATAAGATTATTTCTTTCATTCAGATCTCATCTCGGTACCATGTATATATATAATATGGAGGAATCACTGAAGTGGGGCTGCTGTATTGTGTACCTTTCATACTTTGGTGATCACTGATCAGACAGTATTGGTTTAAGAAAGGAGTCAAAATCATGGTGTTGTTTCATAGTTTTGATGTCTTCACTATTATTCTACAATGTAGAAAACTATACAAATAAAAAAAAAACCTTGAATGAGTAGGTGTGTCCAAACTTTTGACTGGTACTGTACATACAATCAGTGGAGGCTGCTGAGGTATGGAAGGCTCGTAATAATGGCTGGAACGGAGAAAATGGAATGATATCGAACTCATGGAAACCATGTTTGAAGTTTTTGATACCATTCCATTGATTCTGCTCCAGCCATTACTATGAGTCCGTCCTCCCCAATTAAGGTGCCACCAACCTCCTGTGATATATATAGAATCACTCTGAAGTGGGGCTACTGTAATGTGTACCTTCATACTTTAGTGATCAGACAGTATTGGTTTAAGAAAGGAGTCAAAGTCATGGCTGGTGGTGGCATCTTAATAAGATGTTTCCTTTATCTGATGTGAGGAGACTCCATTATCCACAATGTTACTTACCTTTTACTCCAAATGAAATGTTCTCTTTGTTTACCTGTGGCCAGGTGTGGAGAGGGGGTGTGGCTTGAAGCAGGAGAAGGTACCAGGGGAGGAGTGGAGCAGCTGTGGGGGCGTGGCCAGGGAAACAACCTACAGTGATCTGGAGGAGGCTGAGGCCACCACCCCTAGGAGAACCTCTGAGGTAGGTAGAGGACTGACTAAACACATGGAGGCTGAGGCCACCAGCCCGAGGAGAACCTCTTGTATCTAGGGGACTAAACACCTGTGAAGGGTGGAGGGTGCAGTGTTACAGAAAGTTCAGTTAGAAATGTCATTTTAAAGGATATATTAGAACAGATAGTCTGTGAGGAAGAATTGGGCAGCCTTCTTCAAACCTCTCCTCATATTTGAACTGTTCCAGTTCTGGGCTGCAGCAAAGTTGTGAGATGTCTGGGGGTCCCAGAGGAGAGTTCTGAATAGAGAACCATCATGTCAGCTCTATTCAGTCACTGTCAGTTTATCCAGAATTTAGTCAGAATTGACTCATTAATTTCGTCTTCCAGTCCACAGAGGTCGGAGGTCAGAAGTTGGACAGTCTGCTGAAAGAGGAGGCTCTCCACAACACTGAGCTACGGGAGAGATGGGAGTTCTGCCTGGACGGTGAGTTGAGTTTACCACCAACATAACAGACAATAGCCAACCTTTATGATGATGAGAATGATAACAAGAGTAACTTATAGTATGCTGTGTCATTTCAAATGTATTCATTATTACACATGTCAACTTGAAACTGTAAGTACACATTTAACATTACAGTTACTCTACCACTGTTTCTATATTCTACCACTGTTTCTATATTCAATGCCTTAAATCACGTGTCAAACTCATTCCACGGAGTGTCTGTGGGTTTCGCTCCTTCCTTGTACTTGACTGATGAATGAAGGCACTAATTATTAAGGAACTCCCCTCACCTGGTTGTCTAGGTCTTTATTGAAAGGGAAAATCAAAAACCAGCAGACACTAGGCCCTCTATGGAATGAGTTTAACACCCCTGTCTTAAATGTTAATGCTTCTAATGCCTCATGTCTCCTGTGTTCTTCAGAGGCTGATGGTTCAGACGTCTCTGGGCCCAGTAAGAGTTTTATTCAGCAGGAGCTACAGCAGTGCCAGGATGAGTGGGGATCCAGTCTAGACCAGAGGCCTGAACCACCAGGCCCCGAGAGAGACCAAGGGAAACCCATCGACCCTCTCTACCGTCCCCACTACAGCATGGAGGAACTAGGGGGTGACTTTGAGAAGTCTGGTTATGGCAGTCCTAGTAGTGGAGGCCATCTTCTAGACATGGAAGGGCTGGATAGGCTTTCTGGTTCTCCGTCTCGTCTGGGGGCGCTGAGCTACGGAGCTGCGGGTCACTACCAGGTGAACCTGGGGGGGTCTGAGGGGGGAGACCATCACCATCGCTCCAACATGCCTGGCCCCCATCGGAGCCGGAGGGAGCAGGTGGGGTCGCCAACTCCATCCCCCCACCCAGAGGTGGGAGAACAGAACTGCCTGTTGATAAACGAGGAGGGGTACCTGCAGGACTCCAGTGTCTTGTACCCTGAACATGATGTGCCGGAGTCGGGTAGCAGAGCAGGCCACAGGGTGCTAATATCCATCCACTCTGGAAGCTCAGCCCACAACAACAACACAGAGAGCCTGTATGATGCCGCTGACGACTTTGGACACTCTCTAAACCTCAGAGATTGTTCACAAGAGCAGGTAACAGGAAGAGTGGGAGGAGGGGGGAGGCGTCATGCCTGCAATCAATGTACCATGAGCTTCCCAGACTCTGGTTCCCTCAAGGCCCACAAGCAGACACACAAAACGGTGAGAGGGTTGAGTTCAGGGTCTGGGCCTCCATACTCCTGCACCCAGTGCGGTAAGACCTTCACCCAGGCCTGCAACCTCAAGGTCCACCAGCGGGTCCACCAGGCAGAGGGACTCCACCTCTGCAGCCACTGCTCCAAGGGATTCACCTCCTTCTCCGACCTGAAGAGGCACAAGTGCAGCCAGACGACAGACAAGCCCTACTGCTGCTCCGTCTGTGGGAACAAGTTCAGTCGGCTCTGGAACCTCAAGCTGCATCAGCGCATACACACGCAGGAGAAACCCCACCGCTGCACTATGTGCGACAAGAGCTTCACGCGGGTGGACATTTTGAAGGTACACCAGCGCACACACACTGGGGAGAGGCCGTACTGCTGTGCTGTGTGTGGACTCTGCTTCAAACGACTGGCCCATCTAAAGTTACACCAGCACGAACACAGGCCGGATTTCCTGGCCTGAGCGGTGGTCTAGAACAGTGGTTTCCAAACTGGGAGGATCGGGGTCCCCCCCAATTGTTTTTATATATATATACATACAATACCATTCAAAAGTTTGGACACACCTACTCATTCAAGGATTTTTCTTTATTTTTACAATTTTCTACATTGTAGAATAATAGTGAAGACATCAAAACTATGAAATAACACATATGGCATCATGTTGTAACCAATAAAGTGTTAAACAAATAAAAATATAATGATTTATTTTTTCAATATACATTTTGAAAGTTAATCTAAGTGCAGTCGCAAAACCATCAATCGCTATGATGAAACTGAATCTCATGAGGACCAACACTGAAAAGGAAAACGCAGAGTTACCTCTGCTGCAGAGAATAAGTTCATAAGAGATACATGCCTCAGAAATTGCAACCCAAATAAATCAAGTAACAGACCCATCTCAACATCAACTGTTCAGAGGAGACTGTGTGAATCAGGCCGTCGTAGTCGATGACATTAGATGGATTGAACATTAGACCGGTGGAAATCTGTCCTTTACTCTGATGAGTCCAAATTTGAGGTTTTTGGTTCTAACCGCCGTAGCTTTGTGAGGTGCGGAGTAGGTGAACGGATGATCTCCGCATGTGTGGGTCCCACCGTGAAGCATGGAGGAAGTGGTGTGATGATGTGGTGGTGCTTTGCTGGTGACTCTATGTGATTTATTTTGAAATCAAGGCACACTTAACCAGCATGGCTACCACCGCATTCTGCAGTGATATGCCATCCCATCTGGTTTGCGCTTAGTGGGACTATCATTTGTTTTTCAACAGGACAATGACCCAACACACCTCCAGGCTGCATAAGGGTTATTTGACCAAGAAGGAGAGTAATGGAGTGCTGCATCAGATGACCTGGCCTCCACAAACACCCGAACTCAACCCAATTGAGATGGTTTGGGATGAGTTGGACCACAGAGTGAAGGAAAAGCAGCCAACAAGTGCTCAGCATATGTGGGAACTCCTTCAAGATTGTTGGAAAAGCATTCCAGGTGAAGCTGGTTCAGAGATTGCCAAGAGTGTGCAGAGCTGTAATCAAGGCAAAGGGTGGCTATTTGAAGAATCTCAAATATAAAATATATTTTGATTTGTTTAACACTTTTTTTTGGTTACTACATGATTCCATATGTGTTATTTCCTAATTATAATGTCTTCACTATTATTCCACAATGTAGAAAAATAGTAAAAATAAAGAAAAACCCTTGATGTGTAGGTGTTCTCAAACTTTTGACTGGTAGTGTGTGTATGTATATACATATATACATAAGAGTGACTTCGGAAAGTATTCAGACCTCTGACTTTTTCCACATTTTGTTACTTACAGCCTTATAAAATTGATTATAGTTTTTTTCCCTCATCAATCTACACACAATACCCCATAATGATGGGGAGCATTGCTGCACAGCTATTTTTAGGTCTCTCCAGAGATGTTTGATCAGGTTCAAGTCTTGTCTTGGCTGTGTGCTTCGGGTCGTTGTTCTGTTGGAAGGTGAAACTTCGCCCCAGTCTGAGGTCCGGAGCGCTCGGGAGCAGGTTTACATTAAGGATTGCTATATACTTTGCTCCGTTCCTCTTTCCCTCAGCATGATGCTTCCACCACAGTGCTTCACCGTATGGATGGTGCCAGCTTTTTCTAGATGTGAAGCTTGGCTTTTAAAATTTTTTTATTTAACCTTTATTTAACCAGGTAGGCCAGTTGAGAAGAAGAACCCATTTACAGTTGTGACCTGGCCAAGATAAAGCAAAGCACATGAACAGACGTACAGTCAATAACACAATAGAAAAAGCTGTGCACAGTGTGTGCAAATGTAGAAGAGCAGGGAGGTAAGGCAATAAATAGGCCATAGAGGCGAAATGATTACAATTTAGCATTAACACTGGAGTGATAAATGTGCAGATGATGATGTGCAAGTAGAGATACTGGGGTGCAAAAGAGAGGATAAATTACAATATGGGGATGCGGTAGTTGGGTGTGCTATTTACAGATTGGCTGTGTACAGCTACAGTGATCTGGCATTCAGGCCAGAGTTTCATTAGATCAGAGAATATTGTTTCTCATGGTCTGAGAGTCTTTAGGTGCCTTTTGGCAAACTCCAAGCGGGCTGACGTGCCTTTTACTGAGGAATGGCTTCCGTCTGGCCACTCTACCATAAAGGCCTATTGGTGGAGTGCTGCAGAGACGGCTGTCCTTCTGGAATGTTCTCCCATCTCCACAGAGGAACTCTGGAGCTCTGTCAGAGTGACCATCAGGTTCTTGGTCACCTCCCTGACCAAGGCCCTTCTCACCCGATTGCTGTTTGGCCGGGCGGCCAACTCTAGGAAGAATGTTGGAGGCCACTGTGTTCTTGTGGACCTTCAATGCTGCAGAAATGTTTTGGTACCCTTCCCCAGATCTGAGTCTCGACACAATCCTGTCTCGGAGCTCTACGGACAATTCCTTCAACCTCCATGGCTTGGTTTTTGCTCTGACATGCACTGTCAACTATGGGACCTTATATAGACAGGTGTGTGCCTTTTCCAAATCATGTCCGATCAATTGAATTTACCACAGGTGGACTCCAATCAAGTTGTAGACACATCTCAAGGATGACCAATGGAAACAGGATGCACCTGAGCTCAATTTCGAGTCTCATAGCAAATGGTCTGAATACTATTTCTTTATACATTTGCACAAATGTTGTCATTATGGGGTATTCTGTGTAGATTGCTGTGGATTTTAATTTATTTAATCAAGGCTGTAACGTAACAAATTTGGAAAAGTCAAGGGGTCTGAATACTTTCCGAAGGCACTGTATATACTCAGTCCAGCTCTGAAATGTGTAATAGTAGAATGCACAAGGTGCAATTTGGAAATTGGGTAGTGCATCATCAGTTCCTCTCGTCATGTCAGTCATTATATACCTTTAGAGAGCTATTTATAACTTGCCAGAAATGTCCATATCCAGCCCATGTAAACTGTTTTTTTTAATTTAAACTGAACAAAAATATAAACAACATGCAACAATTTTACTGAGTTACAGTTCATATAAGGAAATCAGTCATTTGAAATAAATTCATTAGGCCCTAATCTATGGATTTCACATGAATGGGCAGGGGAGCAGCCATGGGTTGGCCTGGGAGGGCATAGGCCCACCCATTGGGAGCCAGGCCCAGCCAAACAGAATGAGTTTCTCCACACAAAAGAGCTTTATTCCAGACATAAACACTCAGTTTCAACAGCTGTCTGGGTGGCTGGTCTCAGACAATCCCGCAGGTGAAGAAGTCAGATGTTGAGGTCTTGGGCTGGCATGGTTACACTTTCAGTTGTGAAGCTAGTTGGATGTACTGCCAAACTCTTGAAAATTATGTTGGAGGTGGCTTATGGTAGAGAAATCAACATTCAATTATCTGGCAACAGCTCTGGTGGACATTCTTGCAGTCAGCATTCCAATTACACGCTCCCTCAATCTGTGGCATTGTGTGACAAAACTGCACATTTTAGAGGCCTTTTATTGTCCCCAGCTCAAGGTGCACCTGTGTAATGCTTATGCTGTTTAATCAGCTTCTTGATATGCCACACCTGTCAGGTGGATGGATTATCTTGGCAAAAGAGAAATGCTCACTAACAGGGATGTAAACACATTTGTATCCAACATTTGAGAGAAGTAAGCTTTTTGTGTGAATGGAACATTTCTGGGATCTTTTATTTCAGCTCAAGAAACATGCGATCAACTCTACATGTTGTAGTTAAATTTTTGTTCAGTATAAGTTTGTCACTCAAATAACACATGAATACACATTAGACATGGCCAAATGTATAGAATTGCAAGAAAATTTGCTTTAAAACGGCAGAATTTCCTTTGCACCCCATGACAAAATGTGTAGAATTGCAGGAAATAAGCTTTGAACCCGGCAACATTCTCTCCACCAACAAGAGCGGTGTGAACAGTTCGTGTCATGAACAGTGCTAGTGCCAATAGAAATAGATGAGTTATATTCTGGGTTAAACTTGGAACATTGTTATACTCAGAAGGATAGTATCTAACAGTGAAAGAGACTGTTTTTTTACATCAGCAGTTAGATGGCTTTGGAATATGTAGGGGAGACGGGTGGAGATCTTAGAACCTAACAATGTCACTGAGGGAGAGAGGGTAATGTATAACGTTTACATTATGTCAGGATATGTTGTTAGCCATCAGGGATCCTCTGGGAGGAGAAGAGACACCGTCTGATATCAATCACCATGACAGCCTTGAGTTGAGGAGACTCAGCCTTGGAGAAAGGGTTAAATATCAGTGCTTGTGTGAAATGTTGTTTGTCTGAATGCAGCTCTATGGACCCTTTGGGAAGAATTAAACTTGGTTAAGCTTTCCTAGTGTCCGTGGAGTCATTAACTCAAAGAATTAGAACCTAACATGTGGTACGCGTTCCCCAATGCTGGAAGGGGGGGGGGGCCCTGCGTGAAAAGATTTGGGATCCCTTGGTCACGATTTGTTTTTGACATTGAACAATATTTTTGTGATCAATCGTTTATTAATAAGGACATTGAAAATTTAAACTGTTGGAAACCTAACCATGTTTTGAATGTATGCCTTTTATATCAGGATTTCCCAAACTCTGTCCCCACGTTTTGGTTTTTGCCATAGTGTAAAGGACATCATGCTGCTTGCTAAGCGAGTACCACATCCTCCTGATTCAGCCCATACCAGTCTTGAACTCGGGACCTCAGCCTCCCAAACACACGTGACCGCCCTCAAGCGCCTTAGCCGATCGCACCACCTCAACAGTTAGCTAATGAGGCGATGCAAGCAGGACACTCTTCAGGCTGAGAGGGAAAAGTTTGGGAAACACTGCCGTAGATTAGACTGTCTAGGAATTGTCTGTCATAATGATCATGCCAACCTACCAAACATTTCAAAAGCACTTAAACACGATCATGGCAGACTTACGACTTCCCACAAGCACATGAATGCCCCATATTCAAGTCTGACCAATTCTCTTCAACCAATAAGATTTTAGCTAGCTTGATTGCTAGCTAACTTTACTAATAATAAAATTAGCTGGTTTGCTTAACATTGACTATATGATAAAACTAGCGACATTATCCGCGTTTGTAATTGTCAAATTGATTTGTCATGTTTTGGAGGAAAATGTATAAGGTCAGTGGTGAAATGTAACAACCCCCTCCACAAGAAAAATTACGACTTCGACGGATGTTCAAGTGAAACTTCCTAAGCCAGACCAGATTTTTACTTACAAATAAAATGGAATAAACACATTTTAAAGCAACGACTTCAAACCCGCAAAACATAAAAAAGCATGATGTGAACACAGTACACCAAAATTTAAACTTAGTTTTAGGCTTCTAACTTTCCAAATAAATAGAATGAAAAACAAATGACAACCAGAATTAGTTTTAATTAAATTAATCAACTCAATTCAAAAAATGTCTTTTTAACATTTTGCTACATTCTCTCGTGGCATGATTCTTCCAAACAAAAGCGAATTCACAGCAAATAGAGAGAACTATTCCCTCATCACCATCTGACACCCTATTCCCTATATAGTGCTATATTTCTAGTCCAAAGTAGTGCACTATATAGGGAATAGGGTGTCATTTAAGACTCGTACCCTGCCCTCTATCTGTCTTTGTGTATTGTCTTCAGGTGTTTCTTCAGATGGCCAGTCTGTTTGAAGTGCTTGCCACACTCAGAGCAGGTGTAAGGTTTCTCCCCAGTGTGGACAAATTTGTGCCTCTTCAGATTATTGTAATCCAGAAAGCCCTTCCCGCAGTACGAGCACCAGTGTCTCTTCTCCCCATTGTGCCACCTCAGGTGAACATTCAGCTCCACACGCCTCTTGAACCGCTTCACACAGAGGGAACAGGCAAATGGTTTCTCTCCGGTGTGAACGCGGAGATGCGTTTCCATGTCGCGCCGGATGACGAAGCGTTTGTCACAGATCGGGCAGATGAATGGGCGCACGCCGCTGTGGACCATCTGCTCATGCTTGGTCAGGCCGAAGCGGTAGACAAAGGTCTTGTCGCACTTGGGACACTGGTGGCCACGCTGTTCACCGTGGACGCGGGCGTGGCGGTTGAGGCCCTTGAGGTTGGGGAAGTCCTTGCCGCAGGTGGAGCAGGCGAACGGGCGCTTCCCCGTGTGGAGGGATGCGTGGCTCTCTAAAGCAGCGGCGCTGCTCAGAACACGACCGCAGTCTGCGCACTGGTTCTTGGTAAAACGTTTCCGTGGAGACTTGGGAGACTGTTGGAGCTGGAACGGTCCTGGCGGCGACCACATCGTTTGTGACTTGTGATACCGCTGCGCCTGCTGGAACGTCAGCGTGCATGGGGGGGACTTTTTGAATCCGGAGTGAGGGCTGACGGTGACAATGAAGGGGATAGGTTGAGGGGTGGAGGGAGAACGTTTCAAATTCAAAACCGCCGCGGCCGCCGAACGAGGTCTGCCGCGACGAGGGGTGGCGGAAATTATCTTGAACTGTTGAGGCTGAGGAGGGGTGGTAGGAGCAGGGTTCACATTCGCCCCCGTATCCTGGTGTGGGTTGGCACCGTGAGGGCTGGTGCAACGCGGGCTGGTGCGGCGTGGGCTGAGGCTTGAGGTAGATGCAGCATGAGGGCTGGGGCTGTACGACCGGCGGCGCTGTGGGGTGGAAGGCAGAAACGGTGTCTGTGTGACCAGACCTCTAAGCTCTGACCTCTGACCTCGCTGTGAGGTCTTAGTGACCTTCGACCTACTCCTCTTAGCCTGGGCTAGAGCCAAACCTCTCTGAGCTTGCACCCAGGTCATGCTTCTCTTCTTGGATTTGGACACACCTCCAACAATAGCTGACTGTCTGGTCGGAGAGGTCACATCAGTGTTAGCTCCTCCCTCTTCCTCACTGATGTGGTTACTACTTCCTTGTCCACTAGACTTGTCATCAGCCGTCTCACCGTTAGAGGTGTCCTCAACTACATCCTGGTCAATGTGTGATTCCCTGGACTTTTCTCCTCTGTTCTGCATCACCTTTGAGTAGTCATGGTCTAGAGGGGCAGTTCTCTCTCCTCTGGGTTTCTTAGCAACCACGGGAGATGGAGTACTGTCCCGGGGGCGGGGCCTTAAGCGGAGGCGGAGACCAGAGAGGATCGATTCGCGTCGACTCGACTTTCTGCCACCACCTGCATGGACAACAATCTCCTCTTTATTCTCGCTGGCGGGGGTCGTCTCCGTAGCGACAGACCTTGTCATCACAGCTTCCGTAGATGTGGCAGGGAGGGGGGAAAGCCTCTCCCCCTCATCTTCCTGCCCCTCTTTTTCCTCCTCGTCTTCCTCCAGCCTCGGTGGGGAGCGTACTTGGGATACTACTGACAACTGAGCTAAAAACGGTGTCTTAAACATCTGACAGGGGCCAGAGGGTGTGGTTACAGCAGGGGCTGACAGCTGTACAGGGGCTTCATCAGACGTCCTCTCTGGGACAGCAGGGGACTTCGGTGATGGCAGAGTGGGGGAGGGTTGCACATGCTCAGTGACCAATGACACCTGCTCCTCAGGGGGGCCGGCAGGTTCTTCAGACAAAGTCAGCAACTGAGCGGACTGGACCGGCGTTGGCGGAGTTGCCGTGGCAACACCCGGCTGCTCCAAAACTGTAGGCGGTTGCGGTTGTGTTGGTGGTGGGGCGGCCGGTGGTCCATCAGGTACAGCTGTAGGCCTAGCTGGTTGTGTTGAGGGCACTGCTATTGGACGAGCTATAGGTAGAACGTCTGTGTGGGACTGTGCTGGTGATGGTTGAGGAGATGGGGGTGGATGAGGGGGTACGGGGCTGGGCTGTGTATCCTGAAGAGGGGTACTGGGTAACCCGGAGAGGACAGGTGGCGGGCGCTCTGACGCTGCTGCTGTCGACTTCACCGCTACAGTCGACTGGACCGCTGTGGTCGTTTGGACAGTTTCTTTTGACAGAGTAGTTACCGTGGACTGGGCCATTACAGTAGACAGAACAGTTGATGTAGACTGGATAGTGGCTGCTGATTGAGGAGATGCTGTCAGGTCTAATGTTGGAGACTCTGCTGCTGGTATTACCAGTGACTGCTGTTCTGCTCCAGGGGCCTGGCCTGCACTGCCACTGTTAACCTCTCTGGTCCTGGGCTGGGATGGGCTGAGAGCCTGGGGGGCCTCCTGGGTGTCTGGATCTCCCTGGAGGGGGGCCTCTGCTGAGGTAGGCTGGGTGGTGGGAGGCCTTTCCTGGCTGTAATGGTTGACCAGGGCACTGACAGCTCCAGGTGGGACCAGGGCTACAGAGGGAGGGAGATTGACAGGACAGAGAAAGTAAGAGGGGAAAGTTGAAAGGGAGAGCCAGAAAGAACAAAAGACAGAGAGAATAACAGTGGAGAGATTATTATAGATATTATTAGAGCCTGGTTCTTATCCCAATATTGATTATTACATTGTAATAAGATGTGTGATTCAGAAGCAGGTCTCCCTAGTTCCTACCTCTGCCTGGTAACTCTCTGAGAGGTTGTCTGCGGACCAGAGTCGGGGGCTCTCCCCCCTCCTGCTTCAGCAGTATGTACCCGGGGGAGTAGTCATCAGAATAGTCTGCCTCCTGGGGGGGGGGGGGGGGGGGGGGGGGGGGTGAATGGGAAAGTCAACCACAATAGGGTCAACAGAAACTCTGACGAAGGCTGTGAGGTCAATATGAACGCTTAAATGCACAAGTGACTCTAGGGAGAGCAGTGTTAAGGTTTTTTTTCACTGTGGTGACAACAACAAGTTGAGTATAGAGGTAGATTAATTGGCAAGACAGCACCCACAGATCTGGGACAGCTAGAAGCCCTGTCTTACCCAGTCCACCTCCTGTTTGATCAGTACAAAGGCCATCTGTGGGTTGTCCTCCTTGTCGTAGGCCCCACGGTGCAGCTCCGTCCACTGGTCCTCCTCACGCAGGTGCTGTTCCACAGACCGAGGCAAAGCTTGCACTGTCAGAACTGGAAATACCAGATTAGGAGAGAGTGGTTAGGAGACAAGGAAATCTAGAAATGTAGAGGTGAAGATTACAAACCAGCTGATGACATGACAACATCCTGTGTTGCAATGTGACTAGCATTATTACGGTTATCAGTAATTTATGAATGCATAATATAGGCTACACCTCTCAAACATGTTCTGTTTAATATTGTAGTCTATTAAACATAGGTACATGAAGCAGTTTTGTTAAATATTGTCAACTTCGAGCCTTCATATGCTCAGCTAAATAGCTAGCTATCAGGATGTGTGATCACTTGAACGTAGTTTAGCTAGCTTGTCCAAAGGTGTATTCATTCCACCAATTCTGTTGCAAACCTGCATTTGTACAATATTTACTCATTTTAAATCCAAAACAAAACAGTTTGGAGGGAACAAATAACCCGTTTTCTACTCACCACATTGGACACCAATGTCACGTTTGCCGATATGCGAGTTTGTTCTTTGACTCGTTCCAGGCTCTGCGGTTTGTCTTTCACTTTCACCCGTCGATTTCTTCGCATTTTCAGGGGATCGAATCCTCGATTTGAGGTCCTTGTTCTCTTCTTTAATTCTGCATATTTCAGATCGCAGCTCCTCAATAGTTGTTTCGAAAAGTTGCGTTGTCTCCATGACTGCCGTCTTCAGCACCTTCTCCATTACAGAGGCGAACTGGGTTTGAAAACCTTCTTTCGCCATGTTAGCGGCGGCCATCTTCATCCCACACACACGCATATAAAATATCTTCTTCTATGGTATATTGGCGATCGCACAATTGAATCTGCATCCCGCCACCTACTGTGCGGGATGGAAACAGGATTCCCAAAAAGCGTAACAAACTACCAAACATAAAAAATAATAATAAAGATGTAAAATCCTTAAGTCCAAAAAACGTTTCTGTCGCAGCCACAATAATGTCCAGTTTCTTAGACTTCTTTGAGACTTGAGCAGCACAATTTATAACTGTGGCAATGAACGCCACAAAATCCACCTTTTTTCCACACACAGCATCTTTTGACTGGCAGCACACATTTACTACAGGCTGTGGTGCTTCCACTATCATATCTCCACTACCATCAATTGTTCTCAATTATTTTAATTGTCTCCGCATAGGAGATTGATAACTTTTGCAACCTCAACCTATTTCACTCTGTATACAGGGCAGTCGGGATCATGATCCCCACCACAATTGCAACACCATCCTTCTACACACCGTTGAAACATGGCCAAATCCTTTACAATTCTTAAGCTGCAGTGGTTTGGGGACAAAAGCTCCTACAGCACATCTTACATAACCAACCTTCACATGCATAGGTAGGTGTTCTTTATCAAAAAAACAACAGTACCGACAGACTTTCTTCTTTTTCTCCATTCACCCAGCGGGTCAGACGCCGGGCACAAACCACACCAGGAATTCTCTTCAGGTATTCAACCTGAACATATGTCGTCACCCGAAGTTTAAAGCACAAAATGTATGTTGTCCGAATTCATTTGAGGCCCACTGCAATCTTCTTCTGTTCTTCATAAATACAGTTAATCATAATAAGACCACTCTTGGTCACTCATAGGCCTACTTCACAATTTGTTCACCTCAAACGGGTCTCCCACATATACATCCTTGCTTAACAAACGCATCCCAACAAGAAGCGATTCAATATCATTCATACACGTGTCCTCCACTCCAATTTTAGACCATTTCCTTTTTGTTCCAGTTCGACAGTACTGTTATCCATTCAGAACATTCATCTTCACCAACTTTGATCGACGCGCTGCTTGATTCGAACTCGGCATCCACTTCCGCCATCTTACATATTTTAATGTTAACAATAATAACAATATTACACATCAATACAGGGACATTCCTGTTAATACAATTTAAAAAATGTAATTATAGAACACCAGCCCCCCCCCCCCCCACACAAAAAAATATATAATAATTTGTAATTTGTGGCTGTGATAACTAGTGAAAACCGAAGACGTGTTCTGATCAATCATGTCCATTATATTCGAAACAATAGTATAGTTACCACAAACACAAAGTCAGAAGGCCAAACTACTCAAACCCGACCAAACAGATGCACAGTCTTTGGCAGGAAAAAAAACCTCAGTTGGGAGTGTAGAAGTCTCCCATTCAATGGTGTTCCATTTCAAGATGTGGGCACAAAGACGTCTGAATGGCACCAGGGGAAAGAGGGACAAACAAAAGCCAAAGAGAAAAATGCTGCTGAAATGGCAGAAAGTTCAAAGACAGATCATTGTAATTTATACCGTACACTTTTACATACATTTCATTTTAATACTGTACTAACTGTCAAAATAAAGAAAGTCGCACACTCCATGTGTAATCTCCCCGCAATTTAATGGGTATTTACTAACGTTTCGGCATCCCTGTGATGCCTCACCCTGGGGAAGGCACAGTGATGCCGAAACGTTGGTAAATACCCATTAAATTGCGGGGAGATTACACATGGAGTGTGCGACTTTATTTTGATAGCTTATAGTTTATTCGCCGTTAGTCAGCACCTCCACACAAACTATTATTCTGGGTGTGCGCCAGTTCATATAATTATTATTTTTTAAATACTGTACTAACTAACAACGGAATGTTACTCAATAAAATTGAAGAAAGTGGGACTTTAGACGGGTGGCCTAACTATGTGGTCACTAAAGATCCAACGGCACTTATTGCCAGAGCACGTCATGATGAGTACCATTGTAGGTGTACTGTGTTTATCAAACTGTATTCCTATCAGTAGCATGTATGTAAAGTGTATGAATAATGTATATTAAAACTAAATATCTGTAAAAAAATAAATAAAAAAATACTCATGTAAAATAGTTAATTTTGTGGATGGGAGGAGGTGGATGGGACAATACAATAAGGTTAGGATGGTGTGTTCCCCCTTAAACTGTTAAGAGCTTTGGGTGTCTAGAAAAGTGCTATGTAAGCCCAATCAATTATTATTATTAATAAATGTTTTGCCATCTTCTGTAGCTTGAAGACCATGCCTTAACCTATTTTGGGTTAAGACACGACTCCAACACCATCACTAAGTTTGCCGACGACACAACAGTGGTAGGCCTGATCACTGACAACCATGAGACAGCCTATAGGGAGGAGGTCCGAGACCAGGCAGTGTGGTGCCAGGACAACAAGCTCTCCCTCAACATGATCAAGACAAAGGAGATGATTGCTGACTACAGAAAAAGGAGGACCGAGCACGCCCCCATTCTCATCGACGGGGCACGCCAATGCCTATTCCCCCTCAGGAGACTGAAAAGTTTGGCATGGGTCCTCAGATCCTCAAAAAGTTCTACAGCTGCAGCATCGAGACCATCCTGTGACTGGTTGCATCACCGCCTGATATGCCAACTGCTCGGCCTCCGACCGCAAGGCATTACAGAGGGTAGTGCATATGGCCCAGTACATCACTGGGGCCAAGCTTTTTGCCATTCAGGACCTCTATACCAGGCCGTGTCAGTGGAAGGTGCCTGATGGGGGCCCCCCTGAGGGGTCCCCGTGTTGAGGGTCAGTGTGGTAGATGTTGTTGCCTACCTGGGAACCTGGCGGTGTCCCGTCAGGAAATCCAGGATCCAGTTGCAGAGGGAGGTGTTCAGTCCCAAGGTCCTTAGTTTAGTGATGACCTTGGAGGGCACTATGGTGTTGAACACTGAACTGTAGTCAATGAACAGCATTCTAACATAGGTGTTCCTCTTGTCCAGGTGGGAGAGGGTAGTGTGAAGTGCAATAGAGATTGCGTCATCTGTGGATCTGTTGGGGCTGTATGCAAATTGGAGTGGGTCTAGGGTTTCTGGGATGATAGTGTTGATGTGAGCCATGACCAGCCTTTCAAAGCATTTCATGGCTACAGATGTGAGTGCTGCGGGGCAATAGTCATTTATACAGGTTACCTTGGCGTTCTGGTACAAGTTAAACCCTTTGTTTGTGCCAACTTGTACATAAGTGTGGGAAAGAGAATTATTACTTCACTTCATCTAAGGTAAAACATATAGAGGTAAGATATAGAAATGGTTAAAAACCTATTTACCAATGGAATTCATGAATTAGATATTAACTGAATACATGGGGAGTATAATGCTTATTGTACAAAAAGACCAACCATAGAACTCCATGAAACACAATGATGACAGTTCAGGTAAGATTTTCCATTCAGTTAACATAAAGTATTATGTACAGTAAGAAAATGTATGGTTATAATATGGTGAGTGATTGGGGGAGAAAGCAAGCATGATGCTTGATGAACAGAAAATATACTTATTCTAGTTTGGTCGGTTGGCTTTAGTCTGCCTACCCATACACATCACTCCAGCCAAAAGACACACCCACTAACATTTTTTCTGGAGCGATCATTAGAGCAGCAGAACTGAATTCAGGATGAGAGTCGTTTAATAATCAAGATTAGACTAAACTAGAGCCTGCAGAACTTGCTTTTTGGAGTGTGGTGTCAAAAAAGCAGAGCATCTCTTTATTACGGCCAGACCTCTCCCCATCTTTACAACCATTGAATCTATACGTTTTGACCATGACAGTTTACAATCTAAGGTAACGCCAAGTAATTTAGTCTCCTCAACTTGTTCAACAGCCACACCATTCATTACCAGATTCAGCTGAGCACTTAAGGAATGATTTGTACCAAATACAATGCTTTTAGTTTTCGAGATGATCAGGACCAGTGTATTACTGGCCACCCATTCCAAAACAGACTGCAACTCTTTTTAAGGGTTTCAGTGACTTCATTAGCTGTGGTTGCTGATGCATATATGGTTGAATCATCAGCATACAGTGAGGGAAAAAAGTATTTGATCCCCTGCTGATTTTGTACGTTTGCCCACTGACAAAGAAATGATCAGTCTATAATTTTAAATGGAAGGTTTATTTGAACAGTGAGAGACAGAATCACAACAAAACAATCCAGAAAAAAGCATTTCAAAAATGTTATAAATTGATTTGCATTTTAATGAGGGAAATAAGTATTTGACCCGCTCTCACTCAGAAAGATTTCTGGCTCCCAGGTGTCTTTCATACAGGAAAAGAGCTGAGATTAGGAGCACACTCTTAAAGGGAGTGCACCTAATCTCAGTTTGTTACCTGTATAAAAGACACCTGTCCACAGAAGCAATCAATCAATCAATCAATCAATCAGATTCCAAACTCTCCACCATGGCTAAGACCAAAGAGCTCTCCAAGGATGTCAGGGACAAGATTGTAGACCTACACAAGGCTGGAATGGGCTACAAGACCATCGCCAAGCAGCTTGGTGAGAAGGTGACAACAGTTGGTGCGATTATTCGCAAATGGAAGAAACACAAAAGAACTGTCAATCTCCCTCGGCCTGGGGCTCCATGCAAGATCTCACCTCGTGGAGTTGCAATGATCATGAGAACGGTGAGGAATCAGCCCAGAACTACACGGGAGGATCTTGTCAATGATCTCAAGGCAGCTGGGACCATAGTCACCAAGAAAACAATTGGTAACACACTACGCCGTGAAAGACTAAAATCCTGCAGCGCCCGCAAGGTCCCCCTGCTCAAGAAAGCACATATATCTGCCCGTCTGAAGTTTGCCAATGAACATCTGAATGATTCAGAGGACAACTGGGTGAAAGTGTTGTGGTCAGATGAGACCAAAATGGAGCTCTTGGGCATCAACTCAACTCGTCGTGTTTGGAGGAGGAGGAATGCTGCCTATGACCCCAAGAATACCATCCCCACCGTCAAACATGGAGGTGGAAACATTATGCTTTGGGGGTGTTTTTCTGCTAAGGGGACAGGACAACTTCACCGCATCAAAGGGACGATGGACGGGGCCATGTGCCGTCAAATCTTGGGTGAGAACCTCCTTTCCTCAGCCAGGGCATTGAAAATAGGTCATGGATGGGTATTCCAGCATGACAATGACCCAAAACACACGGCCAAGGCAACAAAGGAGTGGCTCAAGAAGAAGCACATTAAGGTCCTGGAGTGGCCTAGCCAGTCTCCAGACCTTAATCCCATAGAAAATCTGTGGAGGGAGCTGAAGGTTCGAGTTGCCAAACGTCAGCCTCAAAACCTTAATGACTTGGAGAAGATCTGCAAAGAGGAGTGGGACAAAATCCCTCCTGAGATGTGTGCAAACCTGGTGGCCAACTACAAGAAACGTCTGACCTCTGTGATTGCCAACATGGGTTTTGCCACCAAGTACTAAGTCATGTTTTGCAGAGGGGTCAAATACTTATTTCCCTCATTAAAATGCAAATCAATTTATAACATTTTTGACATGTGTTTTTCTGGATTTTTTTGTTGTTATTTTGTCTCTCACTGTTCAAATAAACCTACCATTAAAATTATAGACTGATAATTTCTTTGTCAGTGGGCAAACGTACAAAATCAGCAGGGGATCAAATACTTTCTTCCCTCACAGATATATGTGCATTACCGTTCTTATATATATATATATATATATATATATAAAATGACGCTTTGCCTGTTCATATATATAATGTTTTGTACACTAATATATGTATGTATGTATGTATGTATGTATGTATGTATGTATGTATGTATGTATGTATGTATGTATATATATATATATACACACACATATACATATATATATATACACACACACACACACACACACACACACACACACACTACCAGTCAAAAGTTTGGACACACCTACTCATTTAAGGGTTTTTCTTTATTTCTTTTACTATTTTCAACATTTTAGAATGATAGTGAAGACATCAAAACTATGAAATAATACATATGGGATCATGTAGTAACCAAAAAAGTGTTAAACAAATCTAAAAATATTTTATATTTGAGATTCTTCAATGTAGCCACCCTTTGCCTTGATGACAGCTTTGCACACTCTTGGCATTCTCTCAACCAGCTTCACCTGGAATGTTTTCCCAACAGTCTTGAAGGAGTTCCCACGTGTGGTGAGCACTTGTTGGCTGCTTTACCTTCACTCTACGGTCCAACTCATCCCAAACCATCTCAACTGGGTTGAGGTCGGGTGATTGTGTAGGCCAGGTTATCTGATGCAGCGCTCCATCACCCTCCTTCTTGGTCAAATAGCCCTTTCTAAATAAATCACACACAGTATCACCAGCAAAGCACCATCATACCACCTCCTCCGTGCTTCATGGTGGGAAGCACACATGCAGAGATCATCCGTTCACCTACTCTGTGTCTCACAAAGACACTGCAGTTGGAACCAAAACTCTCAAATTTGGACTTATCAGACCATAGGACAGATTTCCACCTTTCTAATGTCCATTGCTCGTGTTTCTTTGCCCAAGCAAGTCTCTTCTTATTATTGGTGTCCTTTAGTACTGTTTATTTTGCAGCAATTTGACCATGAATTCTGATTTTTGTTGTTGTTATTCTGTCTCTCACTGTTCAAATAAACCTACCATTAAAATTATAGACTGATCATTTCTTTGCCAGTGGGCAAATGTACAAAATCAGCAGGGGATCAAATACTTTTTTCCCCTCACTGTACATGGACACACATGCTTTGTTTAATGCCAGTGGCAGGTCATTGGTAAAAATAGAAAAGAGTAGAGGGCCTAGAGAGCTGCCCTGCGGTACATCATACTTCACATGGTTGACATTAGAGAAGCTTCCATTAACCTGTTATGGACAGGAGTTCCGCTAGCGGAACCCCTAGCCAACAGCCAATGTGATAGCAGGGCGCGAAATACAAAACAGCAAAAATCTCATAATTCAATTTTCTCAAACATACAACTATTATACACCATTTTAAAGATAAGATTCTCCTTAATCCAACCACAGTCTCCAATTTCAAAAAGGCTTTACGGCAAAGCAAAACATTAGATTATGTTAGGACATCAACTTCACAAGAAAAACCACAGAGCCATTTTCCAAGCAAGGAGAGGCATCACAAAAACCAGAAATACAGCTAAAATTAATCACTAACCTTTGACGATCTTCATCAGATGACACTCCCAGGACTCAATGTTAGACAATACATGTATGTTTTGTTAGATAAAGTTCATATTTACATAAAAAAAAAACATTTTACATTGGCGCGTGATGTTCAGAAAATGTATTGCCACCCAAAACTTCCGGTGAATGAGCACATCAATTTACAAAAATACTCATCATAAACGTTGATAAACTTTAAAACAGTTATTGAAAGAATTATAGATACACTTCTCCTTAATGCAACCGCTGTGTCAGATTTTAAAATAGCTTTACGGCAAAAGCACATTTTTCAATATTCTGAGTACAGGGCTCAGCCATCAAAGCAAGCTATACAGTTACCCACGAAGTTCTGGAGTCAACTAAAATCAGAATTAGTATTATAAATCTTCCCTTACCTTTACTGATCTTCGTCGGGATGCACTCCCAGGACTCCCACAACAAATGTTCTTTTTGTTCAAAATACCCCATATTTATGTCCAAATATCTCCTTTTGTTCGCGCGTTCAGATCACTATCCAAAGGCAAAATGCACGAGCATAAAACCAGAGACAAAAAGTCAAAAAGTTTCATTACCGTTCTTAGAAACATGTCAAACGATGTTTACAATCAATCCTTAGGGTCTTTTTAACATAAAACGTCAATAATATTCCAACCGGACAATAGCGTATTCATTACAGAAGAAAAAGAAGGAGCGGCGCGCCAACGTGCCCGCACAGTAAACAACTCACTGCTCCCAGGCAGTCCACTGATTGACTGAGCTCCTATTCTCTGCCCAGTAACAGTAGATGGATGAAACACGTTTCTAAAGGCTGTTGACAGCCAATGGAAGCCTTAGGAAGTGCAATGTGACCCCACAGACACTGTAGTTTCGATAGGGATTAGAAAGAAAAACTACAAGCCTCAGATTTCCCACTTCCTGGTTGGATTTCTCTCAGGTTTTTGCCTGCCATATGAGTTCTGTTATACTCACAGACATCATTCAAACAGTTTTAGAAACCTCTGAGTGTTTTCTATCGAAATCTACTAATTATATGCAAATAATTGACTCTGGGCCCGTGTATTAGGCAGTTTACTCTGGGCACACTTTTCATCCGAAAGTGAAAATACTGCCCCCATACCTAAAAAAGTTAAAGAAAACCCTTGGAGTTCTATTAGATACATAGCTCTGAATCCATGATATGGCAGAAGTTGAAAAGCCACAGCACATACGTTTTTTCAGCAACAGGTTATGGTCAATAATATCAAAGGCTGCACTGAAATCTAACAATACAGCTCCCACAATCTTTTTATCAATTTCTTTCAACCAATCATTAGTCATTTGTGTCAGTGCAGTACATGTTGAGTGCCCTCTATAAGCATGCTGAAAGTCTGTTGTTTATTTGTTTACAGAGAAATAGCATTGTATTTGGTCAAACAATTTTTTCCAACAGTTTGCTAAGAGCTGGCAGAAAGCTTATAGGTCTGCTGTTAGAACCACTAAAGGCCGCTTTACCACTCTTGGGTAGCAGAATGACTTTGGCTTCCCTCCAGGCCTGAGGACAAAGACTTTCCTCTAGGCTCAGATTAAAATATGGCAGAAAGGAGTGGCTATAGTCAGCTACCATCCTCAGTAGCTTTCCATCTAAATTGTCAATGCCAGGAGGTTTATCATCATTGATCGATAACAATAATTTTTCCACCTCTCCCACACTAACTTTACAAATTTCAAACTAGCACTGCTTTTCTTTCATTATTAGTTTTTTATGCATGAATACAATTGCTCACTATTTGTTGTAGGCATTTCCTGCCTAAGTTTGCCCACTTTGCCAATGAAATAATCATTAAAATAATTGGCAACATCAAATGGTTTTGTGATGAATAAGCCATCTGATTCGATGAAAGATGGAGTTGAATTTGTCTTTCTGCCCATAATTTCATTTAAAGTACTCCAAAGTTTTTTTTACATAATTCTTTTTATCATTGATCTTGGCCTCATAATGAAGTTTATTTTTCTTTTTGTTGAGTTTAGTCACATAATTTCTCAATTTGCAGAAAGCAAGCCTGTCAGATGTGCAGCCAGACTTATTAGCCACTCCTTTTGCCCCATCTCTTTCAACCATACAGTTTTTAAATTCCTCATCAATCCATGGAGCCTTAACAGTTCTAACAGTCTTAACAGGTGCATGTTTATCAATAATTGGAAGAAGCAATTTCATATATTCATCAAGTTCAGTGTCTGGATGCTCCTCATTAATCACATCAGACCAACAAGTATTTTTAACATCATCCACATAAGAGTCACAGCAAAATATTTTGTATTATTTCTTATACACTATTTTAGGCCCAGCTGTTGAAACTTTGGCTTTCCTGGATATAGCCACTATACAGTGGACTGCAGCAATTACAGCTGCAAGTCTCTTGGGGTATGTCTCTATAAGCTTGGCACATCTAGCCACTGGGATACTTGCCCATTCTTCAAGGCAAAACTGCTTCAGCTCCTTCAAGTTGGATGGGTTCCACTGGTGTACAGCAATCTTTAAGTCATACCACAGATTCTCAATTGGATTGAGGTCTAGGATTTGACTAGGCCATTCCAAGACATATAAATGTTTCTTCTTAAACCACTCGAGTGTTGCTTTAGCAATATGCATAGGGACATTGTCCTGCTCGAAGGTGAACCTCCGTCCCAGTCTCAAATATCTGGAAGACTGAAACAGGTTTCCCTCGAGAATTTTGTTGTATTTAGCGCCATCCATCATTCCTTCAATTCTGACCAGTTTCCCAGTCCCTGCCGATAAAAAACATCCCCAGAGCATGATGCTGCCACCCCCATGCTTCACTGTGGGGATGGTATTCTCAGGGTGATGAGAGGTGTTGGGTTTGTGCCAGACATAGCGTTTTCCTTGATGGCCAAATAGCTACATTTTTGTCTCATCTGACCAGGGTACCTTCTTTCATATGTTTGGGGAGTCTCCCACATGCCTTTGGCGAACACCAAACATGTTTGCTTATTTTTTTCTTTAAGCAATGGCTTTCTTCTGGCCACTCTTCCGTAAAGTCCAGCTCTGTGGAGTGTACAACTTAAAGTGGTCCTATGGACAGATACTCCCATCTCTGCTGTGGAGCTTTGCAGTTCCTTCAGGTTATCTTTGGTCTCTTTGTTGCCTCTCTGATTAATGCCCTTCTTGCCTGGTCCGTGAGTTTTGGTGGGCGGCCCTCTCTTGGCAGGTTTGTTGTGGTGCCATATTCTTTCCATTTTTTAATAATGGATTTAATGGTTCTCTGTGGGATGTTCAAAGTTTGATATTGTTTTATAACCCAACCCTGATCTGTAGTTCTCCACAACTTTGTTCTTGACCTGTTTGGAGAGCTCCTTGGTCTTCATGGTGCCGCTTGGTTGGTGGTGCCCCTTGCTTCGTGGTGTTGCAGACTCTGGGACTCTTTCTGAACAGGTGTATATATACTGAGACCATGTGACACTTAAATAAAGTCCACTGGTGTGCAATCTAACTAATTATGTGACTTTGAAGGTAATTGATTGCACCAGATCTCATTTAGGCTTTCATAGCAAAAGATGGTGAATACATATGCACGTACCACTTTTCTGTTTTGAATTTTTTGAATTTTCTTTTAAACATGTTATTTTTTTCATTTCACTTTACCAATTTGGACTATTTTGTGTATGTCCATTACACGAAATCCAAATAAAAATCTATCTAAGGCTATATATATTAATATGGGCTATTTTCAGCCCTTTCCTGGGTAGCTTATCAGAGATAGACAAAATAATGAAAAGAGCAGACAAAGCAAGAAAAAAAATATATACAATCAGCAGTCCATTAATCAATTGGTGTGTGTGTGCGCGCTGCGTGGTTGAGGCTTTGAACCATAGGCTTGGCTCTCTCATCCCTTCCAGGCTTCTGGGAGGGAGGGTGGACAATGAGCCTGTCATAGCGGATGTACGCAATGTCCCCACGCGCTCTTGCAGCTTTCATGGCTGGGATCATTTCTTTCCTCTTCTGGCACACAGCTTCAGGACAGTCCTCATTAAGGAAGATGTACGTTCCTCTCAAGTTCTTGGCTCTTTCCAGAACAGCTACCTTGTCCTTGAACCTCAGGAACTTGACCACTATCGGCCTGGGCCTATCACCTGGGCCGGTGGTGGGTTTTCCAGTCCTGTGGGCGCACTCCACCTCAATCTTCCTGTGATCCATCTTAAATTTCTCAGAGATCATTTCCCTCACTTTGTCCTCAGACTCTGTCCACGTCTCATGTGGAGATTCTGCAATTCCGTCCACAACCATGTTGTTCTGCCTTGATTTATCTGTCATTGCTATTATGGATTCACACACAGAACTGATGTCCTCTCTCAATGACTTACAGATTGCTGTCATCTTGCCTTTCTCCTGTTTCAACCCATCGAGCTGACCCTGGGAGAACTGTAAACTGTTCTTCAGGTCCTGGACCTTTCTGGTCAGGTCGTCCATTCTATTATTAGTATTTGGACAAAACACTTGAAACTATTTTCTTGTTGTTGTAACAACTGCTTGTAGGTCTCTTTTTGTTCGTTTAAAAGATCCTTCACGTGTGATAGAGAGACACCGCTCTCTTCAACGGTACTCCCACCGGCTTTGGTCTTTGTCATGGTAGCTAGCAACGTCTGTTACCCTGTTACTCCTCGCAGTTCCAGACAGGGCAGGTTATGGGGAAAACAACAAACAGCTGAATGTACACTAACATTTAAACTACTGGTTACACTTATGATAATTCAGACAATCTCAATTGATTGGATATCGTCGCCTCATTCAATTTAATAAGTTAAATTGTCGAACATACCTTTTCAGGTTCTTCCAAGTAAATAAGACATTTTAACCTTTTCATATTAACCTAGATGAAGCAACACTTTCAGGTTAATCAAAGTTGAATTCCCAGATAGCCTATCCAGGTATGGTTAATCATTATCGATTAATCAATTACATTTGCTTTTGCAAATTAATTCACGTTCAACTCCCACATTACGGATACAGTAGTGATGGTTCATTAACGCCTACAAATAGATTCAATCGATTTTGCAGCTTCCAACGAATTCCAAACCCAAACTTTGAAAATAAAACAGGAACAGTTCTCTCAATTTTTTCAAATAATGTGCAAGCTATCAGAGGGGGTGGTCCCCACTCCCCCGCTAATTAGTGAACACTCACAAAGGTTTGACTTCTGACCTCAGCAGCGATACCAACCCTAACTATGCCATTAGCGGAAAAACAGTAGAAATCACTACAAATGCTCTCCAAAAATCAACCATCGGGCGCAGGCCTTGTAAAGGTTCTCTCCAGTTCAGTCCTGATGTCTTGCCATCCAAGATTGGCATCAGTCCAATATTGCAGTGCTTAGTTGAAGCACGAGCAGGAAACGATAGACAATGACAAAAGCAGAAAAAAAACAAACATTCTGCTAGCTATGGAACTGCGTTTGAAAACTGAACAATTAAATGTAATTGCTAAAACTTATGACGACGAACGAGCACAAACTCTTCAACAAAATCGTTTTCTACAGGAACAACTCGATTTAGCCAAAACTAAATATGACGATGTCCACACCAAACTAGATAAATCCGACAAGTAATCTACTAACAGGAGTGAGCAAATTGATAACATGCATGCAGTTTGGTTGAACGTTACTCAAAGTAACAATGTTCTACTCCAAATGCTGCAGACCAAAGACGATCAGTTAATGAACACAATGACTATGTTGGATGACAAATCAGCAGAACTCATTGATGTTGCTGACCTAATGAATGATGAGAGAACTCAGGTGATGAAGATGGAAAGTGATTTCTAGACTAGAGAAGTCTGCAAACCATGACAGATAAGCATGAGACCAAAAGGAGCAAGTGCGACACTCATGTGTCCAATATCAGTACTCTAAGCGCTCAAGTGGACTCTGCAATGCAGCAGAATACCACCCTTAGGTACAATCTGGTGGAATTCCAGAACGGTCACGCGCTACAATGTCACTACCCAACCAAGCAACCGTAGCCCGGTACTCAAAGGAGTGAAGACGATAGTAGGTTTCAGACTTTGCCTCCCTCATGTGTCCCTCAGTCTTCTCCTCTTGGCCATTCAGCACTGAATAATATGGCGCCTCTTCGCCAACAAAGGCAAGCTTCTCCTCTTGGCCTTTCGCCCACGATTTCCCCAAAGGATGAAGCCAACCCTCTCCGCCCGCTTGGCGCAGAACGCCTTGACAAACTCATCAAGAATTTCCCCACCTTTGACCCCGTTCCAGGTCAGCCAAACAATACTGAGACGTTCCTAGCTGACGCATTGGATGGCTACCCAAACGCTACAGGTTCTGACAGGGTTTACCTGTTGAAGTGAACGTCGAATAGACACGTGACAAGGTTCATTTGTCTACAACAGCAACATGTGCTAAACGAATACGCTAAACTTACCACATCTTTGAAATTAGAATTCAGTGGTTCTGCGACTCGCAAACACGATAGCTCACTGGCTAACACCGTCAATCAAGCTCAGAAAGAACACCCACAAGCTTACTGTCATAGGCTTCATTCAGCTTAGTTTGGTCTACTCACTGAAACAGGAATGGAAGAGCTGTTACCATTCAAACAAATGTTTATGTCGAACATGTATCCCACCTTCATTACCTACTTGAGCCCTACAGCCCACATTGGCTTGCCTATCTTACAACTCAGAGAGCTTGAAGCACAGCTTTTGATGCATCAAAAGCTCGCCATGCTAAGAGCCCTGACAACTCGGTTTTGAAGTTTGACCAGAAGCACTCACTCCAGTTAGAGGGTGCATTATCAGGTATTGGAGCGTTGAGAGATGACACAACAACGGTTTCTACCACGAATCCAATAACCACCGCGGTCGAAATAACTGTAAAATACGTCGCCATCGAAACGACTACTGCTACAATCGACCTGTTCGCTACGTTCCTGCACCCAACCAAAACAAAGTGTCAGAGCACAAGGGTAACAAAGGGTTAAAGGACGATCAAAAAGTAGACCAATGTTCTCTAGAAGCGCCACTATGTGAAGAACTAAAGCGAGATTATTTTTAGTAAAGGGTAAAAGATAAGTCACAAGGACTAGACAGGGAATTGCTGGACACTAGGTCCGCAGGAATTAACACCCTTAGCAAGTTACAAATTTCTTCCGCTCTCACTCAAGACCCTATCCAGGGCCCGCTCGATCAAGAAACAAGCCCACAGGCTGTGTCTATAGACTGATACAAAGGTTGCGAAGAAAAAGGTCAACACTTCACTAAAACAAAGCCCACTCAAAATCAGAAGTCGATCTGTTTTCACCTTGAACAGAAATGGCACATCACGTCGTTGCGAATGGCCACTCCACTTTGAGGGGAATGTGTCCACTAAATGTGACTCTAAACAACCTTACCTGGAAACAGTCCTGGTGGACTGCTTAACTTGTCATGTGCTAATTGATTCGGGCGCGACAATATCGCTCACCTCTCTAACATTGTTCAATGATCTCAAAATGGCTTTGAAGCCAACTAAACGTTGGTTAAAAGTGGAACGATGCGATTCTACACTTCGAGGTTTCACTCAGACTACCTCACCTCTCACATTGAGAATCATGCTGAAACTAGACTTCCAGGACATATCGCTTGTTCACACTGTGTATGTTACCAGCCTCGAATCTGAACCCCTGCTACTCGGAGCAGACTTGATGGATCGGTTACTCCCACTGATGGATTTGAAAACCAACCATGTATGGTCACAAGTCACAGTGCCTTCTCCGACCACACAAGACACTGACTCTCTTGGGTAGGGGGCAGTATTTTGAAGTTTGGATGACAAACGTGCCCAAAGTAAACTGCCTGTTACTCAGGCCCAGAAGCTAGGATATGCATATGCATGGTAGTATTGGATCGAAAACACTCTAAAGTTTTCAAAACTGTTAAAATAATGTCTGTGAGTATACAGAACTGATATGGCAGGCAAAAACCTGAGGAAAATCCATCCAGGAAGTGGGATATTTTTGATGTACTTTTCTATTGAATGCCTATACAGTATGTATTTGGATAGGACCCAAATTGCAGTTCGTATGGCTTCCACTAGATGTCAACAGTCTTTAGACATTGTTTCAGGCTTGTATTCTGAAAAAAGAGGAAGAATGAGAACATTCTTTCAGTGGACTCTAAATGAACCAGAGCTGTTTTGAGCGCCTGACCGGTTGTGCGCCGTCGTTGTTTTTCTTTTCTATTGAAAAATAGAACCATCCATTCCGGAGGAAAGTTATTAGAAGTTATGAGCCATGATCACACCACGTACGACTGATTCAGTACTTAGAGAGTACTTCCGTCGTGATGTTAGCTCCTCCGTGGATAACATAGCTATGAAATGGACTCCTTCATATCTATCACCACTACAATGGTGTAAGACACATTGACGTGTAGTAAAACTACTACAGGTCCACCTAAACCGGTCTTGAGGTCGACATCAATTCTTACTGACCTCCATGCATTGACCTGGAAATTATCTGATGACTTCAGACTCATTCTGAACAGGTTGTAGCCTACCCGGATACTTGGTTTCTTTCGCTTGGTATGTACGCTCGTGTAAGCACAAACACACACGTACAACGGAACATTTAATGAGGATTTATGCTCGGAACACTTAAGGGTCCGAACAAAATACCAGCCTTAGTAAAGTTGAACATTTTGACTCTACAGCTACAGTACTCACCAGTTTCTCCACAGAGGTCCATAGGTCATCCAAAGTAGACTGCCCGAAGCTGGTGCCTTCCAGCTGTATACTTATCATGTAGTTATCAACTTAGGATAGTGCCCTAAGCAACACACCACAAATTAGGAACACCTTAGATATGACATTAGACAATGCCATGATAGGGTCATTTTGCCAGGACCTTAGACGTATATAGAATACAGTTCAATTAGATGATTTTGGTGTGATGACTATATTTTGTATATCTTTTGGTTTTGCTTTAATTTCTTTTAGTTTTATTTCTGTTGACACTTAGGAAGTGATAGAGTCATAAACAAGTTCCCCATACAACCATCGCTTAGTGCCTCAACGCCACTCATTTGGGAAGAAATGTAATTATGTATTTCATGAGTGTGTGTTGTTAACATCTTCCTAAGTTATTGCCTAGATTCAGCAGCCTGGACGACCAGACGACGGGTCCGGAACGGCGACCCCAATCTGGACAGCCGCTGCCCATCCTTGTGGCGGCCTGCTCCATTTACAGAAATCCTACGCGGGTCGACAACCAGAGGGGGACCGCAACGGCGATCACCAACTGGACATCCACTGCCCATCCTTGTGGTGGACTGCTCCGCTCTCAGAGAGCCTACCAAGTTCAACCACCAGAGGAGGACTGCAACGATGATCCAGACCAGGACATCACGTGGTCGTTATTTTTATGTTGGTTTGCAACTTGCAGGATAATCACAAGATTGAACCCACCAGAGGGGGACTGTAACGACGTGGCCCTTTTGGGTGTATATCGTGGCTCCCCCTCTCTGTCCCACATCAGGTTTTACAACGGTCATAAATTCCTGGTAGAAACTCTCAGTATGAAGGGAGAGCCTATGGAGAACAAATGCAATATCCTTGCCAAAACTCCTAATCCCCAAAATGGTAGAATTAAACAATATTTATATTTTTGAGAATGTGGGAATGGTCCATGGACACTTAAGGGACAGTCATGTAGAGTGTTTTTCATTTGGTGATCTCATGAAGGACAGGAAACACACATTACTGTGTCTTTGGTTGCGTACCCTTCTCAATTATGGGGTTTACATCTAAATGTTGTGAAACGTATATGATTACATATTAATCTATTTGTGAAAAGATGAAGTGTGATGTTAGCCTTCTAAATGAGAGTATGGGTTTTCATATAAAGTTTAACTAGTCAGTGGCCACGCCCCTGTGAGCACAGCCATGACACAGCATCATGGAACACCCCCTTTCTACAGAGTATAAAACCACTTCTGACAAAATGTACATTAGATCAGAAAACATGAAGCAGTAGCTACATGTTGAAACGGTTAAGAACTACAACTCTCCCAAAGGACAAGACCAGAGAATGTGGAGATTATTCCCACGTTGAAATGGCAATGGAATCTACAAACTAAAGAACAAAACATACACTCGGAAATATGTAAATTGCAATTTCTTTTAGAATGAGCGGTTGTTCATGTTCAAAGTATTAGCAATTTCTATGAGTTTCCCGCTCTTGAGCGGTTCCCACCCCTTTCCTTTGTCTACCAAGCGTCATATCAGTTTTGTCCGCTAGGGACTTTTTCTTTGTATCATCTAGTAACCAATGTATGAACTATTTGTGTGTGTTTATGTAATTCTGTGATTGAGTAAGTTAGTAAATAAATAATTAAGCCAAATTTATATATCGCGTATTCATGATTCTATGCTAGGGTTCGTGCAGATATCCAAGGGTTTGCGACGTTCAGTAATGAGACTGATGAGGTCAAAATTCATTAATAAGCAACTGTTTTGATAAGATATGAAAATATCTGAAGAGTTATATTCGGGAAATTGAAACTCTATAAACATGTTCCTGTGGTGCCCCGACTTCTTAGTTAAAGTTACATGTTTAGTATAATCGCGAAATGAACTTACATAGAGAATTGATTTGATAATACACAGTCTTCACATTTAATGATAGTCAACGACACGACATACTCATTCAAGGGTTTTTCTTTATTTTTACCATTTTCTACAATGTAGAATAATGATGAAGACATCAAAACTATGAAATAACATATGGAATCATGTAGCAAGCAAAAAAGTGTTAACATACCTTTTGATTTGTTTATCTTTGAGATTCAACGTAGCCACCCTTTATAACGATGAAAGCTTTGCACACAATTGGAATTCTCTCAACCAGCTTCACGGGGTAGTCACCTGGAATGCATTTCAATTAACAGCTGTGCCTTGTTAAATGTTAATTTGTGGAATTTCTTCCCTTCTTAATGCATTTGAACCAATCAGCTGTGTTGTAACAAGGTGGGGGGTATACAGAAGATAGCCCTATTTGGTAAAAGACCAAGTCCATATTATGGCAAGAACAGCTCAAATAAGCAAAGAGAAAAAACAGTCCATCATTACTTTAAGACATGAAGGTCAGTCAATCCGGCACATTTCAAGAACTTTGAAAGTTTCTTCAAGTGCAGTCGCAAAAACCATCAAGCCCTATGATGAAACTGGCTCTCATGAGGACCGCCACAGGAAATAAAGACTCAGAGTTACATTTGCTTCAAAGGATAGGTTTATGAGAGTTACCTGCCTCAGAAATTGCAGCCCAAATAAATGCTTCACAGAGTTCAAGCAACAGACACATCTCAACATCAACTGTTCAGAGGAGACTGTGTGAATCAGGCCTTTATGGTTGAATTGCTGCAAAGTAACCACTACTAAAGGACACCAATAAGAACAAGAGACTTGCTTGGGCCAAGAAACACAAAAAAATTGACATTAGAACGGTGGAAATCTGTCCGTCTTTGTGAGACGCAGAGTAGGTGAACGGATGATCTCCGCATGAGTGGTTCCCACGTAAAGCATGGAGGAGGAGGTGTGATGGCGCTTTGCTGGTGACACTGTATGCGATTTATTTTGAATTCAAGGCACACTTAACCAGCATGGCTACCACAGCATTCTGCAGCGATATGCCATCCCATCAGGTTTGCGCTTAGTGGGACTATCATTTGTTTTTCAAAAGGATAATCATCCAACACACCTCCAGGCTGTCTAAGGGCTATTTGACCAAGAAGGAGAGTGATGGAGTACTGCATCAGATGACCTGGCCTCCACAATTACCTGACGTCAACGCAATTGAGACGGTTTGGGATGAGTTGGACCGCAGAGTGAAGGAAAACCAGCCAAGAATTGCTCAGCATATGTGGGATCTTCTTCAAGACTGCTGTAAAAGATTCCAGGTGAAGCTGGTTTGTTACTAAATGATTCCATATGTGTTATTTCATAGTTCTGATGTCTTAAAACCCTTGAATGAGTAGGTGTGTCCAAAGATTTGACTAGTACTGTATATTTTTTTTAAACAAATTCATTTCAGGAGATCCGGCCTGTGTTTGCGCTGGTGCGACTTCAGATGGTCCAGTTGTTTGAAGCGGAGTCCACATACAGCGCAGCAGTACGGTCTCTCCCCAGTGTGGATACGTTGGTGCACCTTCAAATTGTCTGCCCGTGTGAAGCGCTTGTCACACATAGTGCAGCGGTGAGGTTTCTCCTGTGTGTGAATGCGCTGGTGCAGCTTGAGGTTCCAGAGCCGATTGAACTTGTTCCCACAGATGGAGCAGCAGTAGGGCTTGTCTGTCATCTGGCTGCACTTGTGCCTCTTCAGGTCAGAGAAGGAAGTGAAGCCCTTGCCGCATTGGCTGCAGAGGTGGAGTCCCTCTGCCTGGTGGACCCGCTGGTGGACCTTGAGGTTGCAGGCCTGGGTGAAGATCTTACCGCACGGGGTGCGCAAGTATGGAGGTCCAGACCCTGACCCTGTGCTCAACCCTCTACCCATTTCGTGTTTCTGTTTGTGGGCCTTCAGGGAAACGGAATCTGGGAAGGTCTTGGTGCATTGATTGCAGGCATGACACCTCCCCCCTCCTCCTCCTCCTCCTACTTTAACCTGTTCTTGTGAATGATCTCTGAGGTTTAAAGAGTTGTCAGCAGCACCATACAGGCTCTCTGTGTTGTTATTGTGGGCTGAGCTTCCAGAGTGGATGGAGGTTAGCACACTGTGGCCAGCTCTACTACCCAACTCCGGCACACCATGTTCGGGGTACAAGACACTGGAGTCCTGCAGGTACCCCTCCTCGTTTATCAACAGGCAGTTCCGTTCTCCCACCTCCGGGTGGGGGGATGGCGTTGGCGACCCCGCCTGCTCCCTCTGGCTCTGATGGGGGTCAGGCATCTGGGAGCGATGGTGATGGTCTCCCCCCTCAGATCCCCCCAGGTCCACCTGGTAGTGACCCACAGCTCCGTAGCTCAGTGCCCCCAGACGAGACGGAGAACCAGGAAACCTATCCAGCCCTTCTATGTCTACAAGATGGCCGCCACCACCACTACCGTCGCAACCAGACTTCTCAAAGCCGCCCACCAGTTCCTTCATGCTGTAACGAGGGCGGTAGAGAGGGTCGGTGGGGTCCCCTGCGTCTCCCTCTGGGCCCGGAGGTTTAGGCCCCTGGTCTAGAACAGATCCCCAGTCAGCCTGGCACTGCTGCAGTGCTTGCACACTGAAACTCTTACTGGGCCCCGAGATGTCTGAACCGCCGGCCCCTGAAGAACACAGGAGACATGAGGCATTGGCAATAGTAGAAACTGTAGTAGAGTAACCAACGCTCAATTTGAACTTAAAGTTTCAAGTTGACTTGTTATAATACCAATGACAACATATTAGAAGCTACTCTCCTTATCATTCTCATCATCATAAAAGGTAGGCTATTGTCTGTTATGTTTGTTGTAAACTTCTCAACTCACCGTCCAGGCAGAACTCCCATCTCTCCCGTAACTCAGTGTTGTGGAGAGGCTCCTCTTTCAGCAGACTGTCCAGCTTCTGACCTCTGACCTCTGTGGACTGTAAGAGCAAATGATTCTGACTAAATGATGGGTAAACTGACAGTGACTGAACAGAGCTGACATGATGGTCCCCTATTCTTCCTGACAATCAGTTCTAATCTGTTCTGTACAATATAGTTCTAAACTAACATTCCGTAACACTGGTGTTTAGTCAGTCTTACCTCAGAGGTTCTCCTAGGGCTAGTGGCCTCAGCCTCCTCCAGATCATGGAAGGCTGTTTCCCCGGCCACGCCCCCACAGCTGCTCCACTCCTCCCCTGGTACCTTCTCCTGCTTCAGGCCACGCCCCCTCTCCATACCTGGCCACAGGTAAACAAAGAGAACATTTCATTTCAAGTAAAAGGAAAGGGCCTAGATTGAAACAACAGACTGAGCAGATCAGAGTGCGATGACGGGTAAGTGTAAAAATGTCTCCTGAATAGAAACCAAGTAAAAGTACCTATAAAATGTACTTGTTCTTTTGAGAACCATGAGTCAGTCAGCAGTAGTGAGCACTCTGAAGTTGAGCCAGACCAGCGTGAAGTAGCGCTCTGAAGTTGAACCAGACCAGGGTGAAGTAGCGCTCTGAAGTTGAGCCAGACCAGGGTGAAGAAGCGCTCTGAAGTTGAGCCAGACCAGGGTGAAGAAGCGCTCTGAAGTTGAGCCAGACCAGGGTGAAGTACCTGCGACTGCAGGTGTGGTAGACATTCAGAGATGATTTTGGACCGGTAGGAGCGCGATTTTTGGAAAAAGTGGATTCCTGCTTTTTGGGCGACTCGTACGTTGTGTCAGGTTGGGTAAAGGACAAACTGGGAGCGGTTACATCTGTGAAAGTTTCGAGAAGTGGAATTGTTCAGTGTTTTTGTGCATCCTCGGCCCAAAGGCAGGGGGCACTGCGCATCATGTTTCTACTTGTGTCGTGCTTTGCTCTCTGGAGCAGGACACCACTCAAAGGAGTGATCAGTGGGGTGGCGTTGAGTGCAGAGGTGGATCAGATGAAAAGGGATACTCCTAGTGTTTGTGATGCCCGCCGTTTGGTGAGTTGTAGACCCGGTGGCAATGGCGAGACTGAGAATACCCTGTCTGTCTTGTTGAGCTTTGAAACAGAGTTTCTACCTGATAAAGGTCAGGTTTGGTTATATTTGATATTCTGTGAGGGCCCATGTTCCGAACATGCTATGGTGCTTTAGGTGTCAAGGATTTGGACATTGCAGCAGTGTGTAGAAGGGAGATCCCACGATGTGAGAAGTGTGCAGGAGGGTATAGTCAGACAGAGTGTAACGAAGGGATAGAGAAACACTGCGTGTCAACTCTGGGGACGCCCATGCAGCTTGGGATCCCAAGTGCCCTGTGAGAGAGACGGGTTGAGATTGCCAGCGTCCGAAAGGGACAGAATGTTTCCTATGCTGAGGCAGTGAAGAGAGTAGAGGATAGCCCAAGGATCCCCATGGTGGCAGTGGGGTTATGGTATTGGCAGGCATAAGCTACGGATAACGAACACAATTGCATTTTATCGATGCCAATTTGAATGCAGAGATACTGTGATGAGATTCTGAGGTCCATTGTTGTGCCATTCATCCGCCGCCATCACCTCATGTTTCAGCATGATAATGCTGGGCCCCATGTCGAAAGGATCAGTACACAATTACTGGAAGCTGAAAATGTCCCAGTTCTTTCATGACCTGCATACTCAGATATGCCACCCATTGAGCATGTTTGGGATGCTCTGGATCGACGTGTACGACATTGTGTTCCAATTCCCGCCAATATCCAGACAATTCGCACAGCCATTTTCTGAGGAGTGGGACAACATTCCACAGGTCACAATCAACAGCCTGATTAACTCAAGGTGAAGGAGGTGTATCGCACTGCATGAGGCAAATGGTGGTCACACCAGATACGGACTGGTTTTCTGATCCATGCCCCTACCTTTTTTTTAATGGTATCTGTAACAAACAGATGCATATCTGGATTCTGTGTCATGTGAAATCCATAGATTAGTGCCTAATGAATTTATTTAAATTTACTGATTTCCTTATATTTACTGTAACTCAGAAAAATCTTTGAAATTGTTGCAGGTTGCGTTTATATTTTTGTTGAGTAGATATAGTCTTTAAAAGTCTCCCACTCCTCACCTGTCTGTGAGGTTCCTGAGCTTGTCTCCTCGTCAGCTCTCCCACAGTCCGCACACTTCCCCCTCTGGCCTACCTCTCTATCCCTCTCCTTGCGACTGTTCTCCGACCACTGCAGCCTCTTCTTCAGCGACTCGACCTGCTCCCGGCTCCGGAACACCTCTTCTAGGAAGCTATCCTCCACCAGCCTGGTGATCTCGTATATGGCTGACTTTAGGACCGTTTCCATGACCCCGGAGAGCTGAGACTGGAAGGTTACGATGGCTTCAGACATCATGGCAAACTACGTGTAGCTAGTTACAGTTAAGAGATCGTAAAGTTGACCTACTTTTTTTCAGGTTGGTCAGTGTTACGATCCAGTCTATCAAAATGATATGAAGCTAGCGAATTAGCTAACCTTAGCAAAGATACTGGTAACTAAACCTCTTTTGTCTCCACCAATAACTGTCCTATTGCAATTGTTTTATCATTTTTGAGATATAAGCTGTAGCACTTACTGTATATGGGCCTATTCTAACAAATATAAATACCAGAGGTATTGAGAGAAAGTAAGGCTATGGTAGTTGGCATGCTACTTAGCTAGACAGGCAACACAAAAAGCATCCACAAAACAGTCGAACTTCCGGAAACAAACCAACGGGTTGGGTAGTAGGACAATCTACATCGGAACGCTCCTTGTTGGAGTAAAAAGACAACCTTTAAGCAATAGCTTTGTATGTTACACGTTTACTGTTATTGACGTTCAAAATATAATTCTGATATTATTATACATTAGGATATAGACACACAGTATTTATTCAGTACAAAACCAAACAATATACAAATATCACATAAAACATTTTGACAATACTGTAGACAGTCCTTTGACAAATTGCTATTTATACCTTTCAGGGATGATAAATAATAATCTAAATAAATGAGAAAAATATTGAAATATTTTTTTTACACATGAACTTCTTTTTATGGATGAAACATTTTCCCAATAAAATGAAAAAAATCTAATTAATGTATTGACAGTCCGTTCGCATGTATGTAAAATAAAAAAGAACATCAAATTTGGTAATGCTTACAGGTTTACCCATTTTATCGCTAATGTATATTTTAATATCTGCCCAAAATATTTCGCTATGCAAACAATCAGAAAATAAATGCCCTATAGTCCAATTTTCCAATTCACAAAAGCTACACTTATTTTCTACATTAATTGCATATTTAGAAATAAGACCATTACAAGGATAACACCTGTGAAGAATATTGTAAGAAACGTCTCTTACTTTATTAGTTATCAAATATTTATATGGATTATGTGAAATGAGAACTGAGAACTCGGAAAAATACGACGTCAATTCATGCCGTCAGTGATCTTCAGGTCGGAGCTCTATAAAGAGGCCCGAGTTGGAATTCCGAGTTGAATGACCGTTCAAATCGATTTTTCAAAGTCGGAGCTTGTTTTTTTCTTCTTCTTCGATGGGGTTTAACGGCAGTTGGCATCCAATATGTTGCTTTATCGCCACTTACTAGACTGGAGTAAGACTCCTTTATACTTTGCTTGAAAATAACAATAAAAATAACAACCCTACTCCACTATTTAAATCTATTTAGTCCTACCTCATGCCATCACCCTGAAAGGATGGGACATCACCACTTAACACACCCTGTAACTCTTCTGATGTCAAGTCTCGCACACCCAAATACTTCTCTGCAGCGACCACCACAAACTAAATTTTCGTAAATCTTACGTTCCATTCCTGCAGTACAGTTGATAACCATTACTATAAATGCTAAAAATCCAAACTTACTGAAACATATATCACTTGTTGGTTTATCCCTCTGTACTGGTACAGATCTACTACTACACCACTCCTCTCAGGATCCCTCCCCCTTGACCCATCTTCCTCTACTTTCTTCACTGCCTCAGCATATGACAACTTCTGCTCTACTCTAACCCTGGAAACCTCAACCTGCCTCTCTCGCATGGGACATTTCTGATCCCAAGCCTCATGGGCACCCCTACACATAACACGTACCACTACTTTCCCCAATGCTACACATTCCTTGTCTCATGCCCTTCTGCACACTTCTCACACCTAGGAACCTCCCTCCACCATCTTCCTCCCTCTCTCTCAGACCTCCTCTGCCTCTCTTTTTCCCCTCCTCCGTATTCCAAGTATACGACTTCTTATGA